>NC_044976.1:161278698-161595061 GCF_008728515.1 Papio anubis
TTTTTTTTTTTTTGAGACAGAGTTTCACTCTTGTTGCCCAGGCTGGAGTGCAATGGCACTGTCTCAGCTCACTGCAACCTCCACCTCTCGAGTTCAAGCAATTCTCTGCCTTAGCCTCCTGAGTAGCTGGGATTACAGGCACTTGCCACCACACCTGGCTAATTTTTGTATTTTCAGTAGAGACAGTGTTTTGCCATATTGGCCAGGCTAGTCTTGAAATCCTGACCTCAGGTGATTCTCCCGCCTCAGCCTCCCAAAGTGCTGGGATTACAGGCGTGAGCCACCATGCCTGGGCAGGACCCATTCATTTCTTCATGCACTCATCCATTCATAAATACTTACCGAATAGTCATTATGTGCCAGATACTAGCTAAGAAGACAGGACTGCAGGGTATCTGCCTTCAGGAAAATACAGTCTTTGTCTTGAATCCTCACCTACTAGCTATGTAAGTTTCATCTGTTTGAGCTACTAGGTAGGGATGAATGGAGCTTGCAGTGCCAGGTGAGGGCTGCATGAAATAACATATATGAAGCCCCATCATGCTTTACATACATGTAGTAAATGACCTATTCTGCATTGATCATATGTCTTCAACATTATTTGCTATTACTGTTAAGACACAGAATTCACACAATGCTTGCTTTCCCCTCAGATCTCAAAAGAGTAGATTCATGCTGTCACTTTCACTGTTTACAAATTAGCTGGGTTTTCATTCTATCCAAATAGCATTTTTCCAAATATGAAAAATACTTAATTCTTCAACCCAAGTAGTTTATAGTTTTTATTATAGCCCATTTGGGCCCTTCACATTGAGAAAAGAAAAACATTCATTTGAGGGCCTAGAAGCTATTGGCAGTACAATCAGTGGGAGTACCAGCAAAAGGAATCTCATAGGTTTGCACAATAAAACCTCGAGTTTGAGGGACAAAGAGGTCTAGCCATCCACTGTTGTGTTCACATTGGCCACTAGATGGCAGTGTATCACAGGAATCTGATGACCCACTCTGGGGCACTAATGGGTATTTGCTCTTGGACTTCAAGTCTTAACTTCTAAAACAAACTAAAGAGAGATGAAAGAAGCAGCATAAAAATATCAATTTTTTTCTTCTTAAATTTGTGAAAAGAAATATCTCTAAACACTCTCAAAATGTTCTTTTGTGACATTTTATATCCATTTTTATACCTGGAAGCCAATATAAATAACGCAGTTATTATAGTTTACGAACACTGACTGCGCATGTACGAGGCTCTCAGGGTTTTCTGAGTCAGTTTCTGAGTGCCCTTTGAGCCTGATTTCTATTCTTGGTTTTCCATGCACATTTGGGAGCTGGTCTTGATTGAGGCTGCTGATAAAATTCTCATTTTTTTTCCTGGTTTAAAAAAAAAAAAAGACTGGGCACGGTGGCTCACGCCTGTAATCCCAGCACTTTGGGAGGGCAAGGCAGGCAGATCACGAGGTCAGGAGTTTGAGACCAGCCTGTCCAACATAGTGAAATCCCCGTCTCTACTAAAAATACCAAAAAAAAAAAAAAAAAAAAAAAAAAAAAATTAGCTGGGCGTGGTGCTGGGTGCCTGTAATCCTAGCTACTCGGGAGGCTGAGACAGGAGAATCGCTTGAACCCGGGAAACAGAGGATGCAATGAGCCGAGATCGCGCCACTGCACTCAGCCTGGGCGACAGTGTGAGACTGTCTAAAACAAACAAACAAACAAACACACAAAAAAACGCCAGGCGTGGTGGCTCACCCCTGTAATCTCAGCAATTTGGGAGGCCACAGTGGGCAGATCGCTTGAGGTCAGGACTTCGAGACCAGCCAGGCCAACATGGTGAAACTCTGTCTCTACTAAAAATGCAAAAATTAGCCGGGTATGGTGGCATGCGTCTGTAGTCCCAGCTAGTTGGGAGGCTGGGGCAGGAGAATTGCTTGAACCCTGGAAGCAGAGGTTGCAGTGAGCTGAGATGATGCCACTGTACTCCAGCCTGGATGACAGAGATTCCGTCTCCAAAAAACAAAAAGAGACATTCACTCGGAGACATCCAGAGCTACTGAAAGCTAATGGGAGAATTTCTAGCAGTGTTTATCCTTAAGTGCTCATAAGGCTGTCCAGCCTAGAATGGAAGTTAGGTAATGTTTTGTTTGTTGCTTAGTTTTAATTCATATCTATGTGTGTTTTCTTCAGAGAACCAAATACTGAGTGGCAATTCATTAGACATGGTTGGAGATGATGCCTTAAAAGAGAGCTTTATGAATAATAATAATAATCACAGAAGCTGTTGTTTACTGAGATATCACTATATGGCACTGTTCCAAAGGCTTTACATATATTATTTCATCTAATCCTCACTCCAGCCAGGTATGAAAAATACTATTGTTATTGTTAGTTTACAAGCAAGGAAATCGAGAGAGAGGTTAAGTAATGTGTTCAAGGTCACAGGGCTAATAAATAGTAGATTCAAAATTTGAACATGGGTTTATCTGGCTCCAAAGCCATTTAAAAAACCCAAGCCCTTGTTTTTTTAATATGTCATATTTGTCTTTACTCTCTCTCTCTCTCTCTTTCTTTCTTTTTAGACAGAGTCTCCCTCTCTTGCCAGGCTGGAGTACAGTGGTGTGATCTCAGCTCACTGCAACCTCTGCCTCCTGGGTTCAAGCAATTCCCCTGCCTCAGCCTCCCAAGTAGCTCGGACTATGGGTGCACGCCACCACGCCTGGCTAATTTTTTATATTTTAGTAGAGACGGGGTTTCACCATGTTGGCCAGGATGGTCTCGATCTTCTGACCTGGTGATCTGCCCGCCTCAGTCTCCCAAAGTGCTAGGATTACAGGCATGAGCCACCGCGCCCGGCTGTCATATTTGTTTTCTTATTGGATTGTCTCCCTGCCTAGACTGTGAACTCCATTAGGGCAGTGATGATGTATCTATTTTGTTCATCATTTCCAGATGTGTCAGATACCCAGCAGGTATCAAGAATGATTTGTCAAAGGAAGAAATGTATAGTGATCATGTTTTCAGAATAAAAATAGTCATGTGTTTCTAGAAAACGGTTTTTATTGATTTGTTCACTTACTTATATAAAGTCATGTAAAAGGCTGAGTGCAGTGGCTCATGCCTGTAGTCCCAGCACTTTGGGAGGCCAAGGCAGGCAGATCACTTGAGCCCAGGAGTTCGAGACCAGCCTGGGCAACACAGCAAGACCTTGTCTCTATGAAAATAAAATAAAATAAAATAAAATAAAATAAAGTCATGTAAAGATAAAATATTTCATCACATTTTAAAATAACCCTTAAGAAATCAACATAATCAAGACAATTTTAATTGCTGAAATCAGCAATGTCAGGAAGACAGGATTGCTGCCCCAAAAGAGCTGTGGTAGACTGAGAAGTCAGCACACAGCAGTGTGAAGATGGACAGCCTGGGCCGGGCACTGTGGCTCACGCCTCTAATCCCATCACTTTGGGAGGCCAAGGAGGGCAGATCACCTGAGGTCGGGAGTTCAAGACCAACCTCACCAACATGGAGAAACCCTGTCTCTACTAAAAATACAAAATTAGCCAGGTGTGTGGCGCATGCCTGTAATCCCAGGTACTCGGGAGGCTGAGACAGGAGAATCGCTTGAACCTGGGAGGTGGAGTTTGTGGTGAGCCAAGATTATGCCATTGTACTCCAACAAGAGCAAACCTCTGTCAAAAAACAAAAAACAAAAAACAAAAAACAAAAACAAAAACAAAAAAAACCAGACAGCCTGAGGTGAGGATCTGGTAGGTGAAACCAAAAACCTGCTCGGAGGGTCTAAGAGACTATGCTACTGCATAGTCATATGCAGTATAACGTCCTTCCCTCCTTTCTTCCCTCCACTCCAGCCTGACAGAGTAAGATCCTGTCTTTAAAAAAAATAAACATAAAAAGAGAGAGAGTGGGTTTTGAGGAGGGAGGGTGTGAAGGAAAGCCTCAGAGTGGTGAGGGAGGACAGGTGGCCATGGGTGGCCTAGAATGGGTACTGTTTACTAAGTCATCAAGAAGGGCATTGGGTCACTCATGCTCCTCCCATTCCCAAAGCCCCATCCGCTGCTTTGTCTCAGGTAGAAATAAGTATGACAGAGCTTCCGGCACCTATCTTCTCTTGCAAGTTCCCAGTTTAAACTTGTGCACTAAATCTCACCTTTAATGAGAAGCAGCTTTTGGTGCTTCAGCAATCGTTCCGGAGCCTCCTCCTACCGCTGTCAGGTTTGTGGGTTTTATTTTTGTGTGTGTAATTGGAAAATTCCCCTGTGAGACTGGAAAAAGGCATCAATGTCGCTACGAAAATGGTTTCCGGATCCAACCTATGGGATTGGGCAAGCTTCTGAAAGTGAAGCCCATCAGAGAGGTGAGGGTCAGGTGGGTAATTTCACTCCTCGCTCTGGTCGGACATTGGTCTTTGCTCTGTACAATTAGGAGATGACAACAGCCTGGGGACGACGGGGCTGCAGCGAGCGACACAACACATAAAACACATTTACGACACCTCCGTGGCAGAGCTGGTTGGCGGCTGGCCGCATCCAGGCAACAGGAGGAGTTTTGTGCTGGGCCTGAGAGCCGCCATTGCAAGTTCCCTAAAGGGTGTTGGTGTCGCTAAAACCAGCTCCTTGCGTCCAAATACCAATCTGCAGGTCTTTCTCTTTCCACATCTCCTCACCTCCTCCTGCCTTTTCTTCACCAAAAAGAAAAATCGCCAAATGTCTTCTCTCTCTCTCTCTTTTGTCCACCAGAGCCAAATTCTCTTCTTCATGATCTTCAATAATTTATTCTGGAAAATTCACCAGGAGAATTTATTTTGCATTTCAGTGTCTCCATGATTGAGTATCGTGTGTGATGTCTAAGCATGGCCACTTGCACTGATAGATAACTAGAAAAGATTTGCTTATGAAGCAAGGAAACTTTTCCATTTACAAGAGCATCTCTCCTCTCTTCCACATTCCTGATTTTTAGCAAAGTGCCCTTCACTTGCCAGAGACTCGACTTGCATTGCTTGTAGAGAAATCGCCCGCTTGCCTCTTGGTGGAAGACTCACTTCCCCTCCCATCTCCATTTTGCATGTCTCTGAATTCCCCAAATCTTCTGGGCTCATATTTAATAGACCAGTGTTTGTGTAAATCAATGCCTATAAACCGTTCACTTGAGAATGGGGAGCTGGTATTTTTTATGACTCAAAGGACAGTAAAAGCAGCCTCCACATAGGGCAACCACACGTTTTGTGATTGAGTTATTAAGTTCTTGTTAGATCCATCCCAGTCCTGACATACTGCACATCTCCCGTAGCCTGTAATTTCTCTAGTAGGAAAAGAACTAAAAGACAGGCAAGCTCCATCTGAAACACCCTGGAATCTCAAGTACACTTGCAGGTCAAGAAATAATTCCAGTCTGAGTTTCTTATGATGGCAAGAATGAGATGTATTAAGTGTGGGATGAAGGAAATAAATTATACCCTAATATATCTTTTGCTATATCAGTATATTTATTAAGAGTTCTAATTTCTTCTTTCTTCCTTCCTTTCTTTCTTCCTTCCTCCCTTCCCTTCCCTTCTCCTTCCTTCCTTCTTTCTTTCTGTCTTCTTTCTCTTTCTCTCTTACAAGGCCTCACTCTGTCATCTGGGTTGGAATGCAGTGGCACAATCATGGCTCACTGCAGCCTTGACCTCGTAGGCTCAAGTGATCTTCCCATCACAGCCTCCTGAGTAGCTGGGACTACAGACACCTGCCAGCACCTATTTGTTTCTTAAAACGTCCTTCTAGAGCCAGGGTCAGCAAACAATGGCCTATGGGCCAAACCTGACCCACTACCTGTTTTTGCGTTGT
Source organism: Papio anubis (assembly GCF_008728515.1). NCBI lineage: Eukaryota > Metazoa > Chordata > Mammalia > Primates > Cercopithecidae > Papio > Papio anubis. The sequence goes on from NC_044976.1 coordinate 161,284,536, forward strand.
CCAAAGGCTAAGAATGGCTTTTACATTTTTAAATAGTTGAAAACAAGCAAAAAGAATAATATTTCCTAATGTGAAAATTACGTGAAATTTAAATTTTAATGTCCCAAAATAAAGTTTGATGGGAACACAGGCATACTTGCTCGCTTTTGTCTTGTTTATGACTTCTGTGCTTCCACAGCAGAGTTGAGTAGTTGCCACAGAGAGCGTATGGCTTGCAAAGCCTAAAATTTTTACCATCTGGCCCTTTACAGAAAAAGTTTGTAGAGCGCTATTGTAGAAAAACAAAATGATGCTTCTTTGTTCACAAATAAATTCTCAAAATGTCAGACCCCAAAAGGCAATTTTTTTTTTTTAATCTTTAGGGAGTGCCATTTCACAATGATCCCTTCTGAGTTAGGTCCTACCTAATTTTACTCCAAGGGGTTCTTCAGAGTAGATGGTTGCCTCCTTGAAGAATGCTGCTTGGTAAGTATTATTTCCTAGTGTTACTTTTCAATAGGAAATAATAAGTGTTACTTTCACTATACTAATAAGTGTTACTTTTCACAATAGTAATAAATGGTACTTTTCAATAGGGACACAACTCTTTATTTGAGGAAACTATAAATCAGTGTTTCTCATCCCTGATGGCTCTTTACAATCACCAAAGGAGTTTTTAAAAATCCCAATAGCCAGGTTGTACCCCAGACCCAGACAATTTGAATCTCTGAGTGTGGGGCCCAGACATCTGTATTTCTTTTTGTTCTTTTCTCCTTCCTTCTTTCTTTCTTTCCTTCCTTCCTTCCTTCTTTCTTTTTTCTTTTCTTTTCTTTTCTTTTCTTTTCTTTCTTTTCTTTTCTTTTCTTTTCTTTCTTTTCTTTTCTTTTCTTTTCTTTTCTTTTCTTTTCTTTTCTTTTCAGTCCCCCTCTGTGGCCCAGGCTGGAGTTCAGTGGTGTGAGCTCAGCTCACTGAAACCTCTGCCCGCAGAGTACAAGTGATTCTCTTGCCTCAGCTTCCCAAGTAGCTGGGATTACAGGCACACACCACCATACCTGGTTAATTATTTTGTATTTTTAGTAGAGATGGGGGTTTGCCATGTTGGCCAGGCTGGTCTCGAACTCCTGACCTCAGGTGATCCACCTGCCTCAGCCTTCCAAAGTGCTGGGATTACAGACATAAGTCGCTGCGCCCGGCCAACATCGGTATTTCTTAAAGTACCCTAGGTGATTCCAGTGTGCCATCAAGGTTGACTACTGTGAAAGTCCAGCTGTACAAAGGGAAAACCTTCTATTTAGAAACTAGTGTTTTGATTGCTGTAGCCAATTCCATTGGAAATACAAATATTTACCGAATGCCCACAAAAAGCTAATTGTTCTGGAACCTCTCTCTCAAAAAGGAATGAAACATCTCTCCACTCTCAGTAATTCAGCAGGGCAGATCATTGGCAATGGGTTGAGTGGTCTCCTTTCCCCCATCCAGACCACTATCTAAGTAATCATTTCTGAGTGCTCGTTAAATATGCAGAATTAGGTATGTAGATATATGGATGCCAAAAGGGGCTGGGAGAATCTTAAATTTTATCATTAGAAGCAGCATCATCACAGCATAAAGCTCTTAGACCCTCCCACTTACCAGCTAACCAACCCTGAACATATCCCTTTATTTCTTTTAGATTCGTATTCTACTTCTGTAAAATGAGGTAATTATAATACAGTACCTACATCACAAGGTGTTGGAAAGATTAGATGGGATAATACCCATAGAAGCTCTTTTATGGCCAGGCATGGTGGCTCATGCCTGTAATCCCAGCACTTTGGGAGGCTGAGGTTGGAGTATTGCTTGAGCCCAGGAGTTCAAGAGCAGCCTGGGCAACATGGCAAAACCTCATCTCTACAAAAAATACAAAAATTAGCTGGGTGTGGTGGTGCACATCTGTGGTCCCAGCTACTTGGGAAGCTGATGTGAAGGGATTGCTTGAGCCTGGGAGGTAGGGCATACAGGGGTTGCAGTGAGCCAAGACTGCACCACGGCACTCCAGACTGGGCAACAGAGCAAGACCCTGTCTCAAAAAAACAAACAAAAGAAGGAGAAGGGGAAGAAGAAGAAGAGGGAGGAGGAGGAGGAAGAGGAGGAGGAGGAAGAGGAAGAGGAAGAGGAAGCAGCTGTTCTCTAAGAATTCTATTCACTGATTGGATACATTTTCATTGGGAGTTACACTGCAGTGGGAGAGACAGAAATAAGCAAGGAAACTGGTAAAATACGAACAGATGCCCATGGTGGTAAGTGCTGTAGAGAAAAATAAAGCAGGGGAGGAAGCAGGAGTGTTGGGGGCAGGGTGCTGAGGGTGGGGTGCTGAGGGTGATTTTTCAAATGGTCAGAGAAAACTCACTAAGGAGACCCAATGACTGTGAGTTATCATTACGATATTAATGAGAAATGATAAACTACCTGACGTGCCTCTGAAACAACTTGTAACTGATAATATTGGGGGCCCCTTAAAATTCATTGTAGAAAATGGATCAAGGACATGAAAACTGGTGGGATTAATGGAAGTGGCTAAAAAACATATAGAAAAGCTCATCTCTCCTAGTGACCAAAGAAAGGCAAATTACAACAAGATAACATTTGTAATTTATTGGATTGGGAAACTGGCACTGTCATCAACTGCTAATGGGAGTCTGAACTGATACCTCCTTTTTGGAGGGCAATTTGTCAGTACTTATCAAATTTTAAAGTGCATGCACATTTAGACCCAGAAATTCCGTTTTTAGGAAATGATTTTCTAGAAATATTCACACACAAGTATACGTGTATAAATATATTTATTTATTATTATTACAGTAAAAAAGGTGGCTCGTGCCTGTAATCCCAGCACTTTGGCAGGCTGAGGTGGGTGAATTGCTTGAGTCCAGGGGTTCAAGACCAGCCTAGGCAACATGGCGAAACCCCATCTCTACAAAATAAAAATTAGTCAGGCATGGTGGCATGCACCTGAGGTCCTACCTACTTGGGAGTCTCAGGTGGGAGGATCACTTGAGCCCAGGAGTTCAAGGCTGCAGTGAGCTATAACTCCAGCCTGCACTCTAGCCTGGGTGACAGAGTAAAACCTTGTCTCCAAAAAAAAAAAAAAAAAAAAAAAAAGGTAAGAAAGTAAAGATAATCTAAATGTGTATCTCAGGCACTTGATAAATATCTGTTAAATGAATAAATGAATGCATGGATAAATGGAATCTTTTTGTGTGGTGGAGTTTTGCTCTTGTTACCTAAGCTGGAGTGCAATGGCGTGATCTCGGCTCACTGCAACCTCCATCTCCCAATTCAAGCGATTCTCCTGCCTTAACCTCCCAAGTAGCTGGGATTACAGGCGTCCACCATCACTCCCTGCTAATTTTTTGTATTTTTAGTAGAGACAGGGTTTCACCATGTTGGTCAGGCTGGTCTTGAACTCCTGACCTCAGATGATCCACCCGCCTCGGCCTCCCAAAGTGCTGGGATTGCAGGCATGAGCCACCGCACCTGGCCGGATAAATGGAATATTATAAGGCAATTATAAATTAGGTAATGTGTGTGCACAAACAGAAGAGGATGACTGTATTAGCAAATGCTGAAGCCCATGGGGAACAATGTTAATATGTAGGGCATAAAATACACACAGACATACCATGCTGTAAAAAGGTCTGGAGAGCTACCAGTCAGACCACAGAAATCGAGTGTGTTAAACAATAGCAAAGAGTATTTAATTACAGTTTCTTTACATGCTGCAGAATGGGAGATCAAGGAGGTATTGAGGGAACATTTTCACATTTTCATTTTCTACATTTCAGTATTGGTAGAAATGTTGTCAATTATCATATACGACTTAGGTACATTTTAAAAATTAAAATGATTCGTAGTTTTTAAAATGTCTCTTAGAAATACAGATATTTTGGCTGGGCAAAAGCTACTACATTCCTCACTGGCACTCATTTGCTATCCACTATAACTAAGCGAAGGTGGGAGGTATCCACTCAATGCCAAATGTGTTATTTCATGTCATCTTGCTAGATGGGGGAAATGGAAGCTTTCAGAAGTTAAGCAACTTGCCACAAGTCACCAGCTGCACGTTGTAAGGCTTGTCTGGTGTCAAAGAACATAAGCCCTCTTGTTGCTGACCAGTAGCCATGGAGGAGTTCAGGGTCCTGAAAACACTGACCACCAGGCAGGAATGAGGACCTGAGGTCATATCAAGGCCCTCTCAGTCACGCAGGAGCAATACTGAAGGCAGAGACATAAGGGATAAACTTCAGCTTTCTCACATTTTGCCCAGGACCAATCTTTGTGCAATTAAAATTAAGATATTGCTCTAGAAATTTTTGAATCATATTTGAACACCATTAAGGCCAGAGACAGGTGCCCATGAATGAATTCAGACCTCACTGGGTTGCATTTCAGCCACTGAGCCATGGGAACTGGAGACAGCCATGAGAAAACCAGTTCTGATTTGCTGGAAAACTGTTTTCTAGGAAATTGACCATATATTCTTCAAAGTCCTGTGTCTAAGAAAGATTCAAAGGAAGCATTTCTTGTAGAACCGAGTGCCAGGACAAAATTGATCACCCAAGAAACTGCTACACTTTCTCATTCAGATAACTCGAGCCAGTAATCAATATTGCCCTTTTTGGCTCTGATTGTAGAAAGCCCAAGAGCAAATCTGAAGCTCAATTATTACAGCTGTGAGTCCTTAGCTGTAGCAGATCTTTTGACTCTCAATATTTTCTTCCTGGATCTTCTAATTTTGCTTCCATTATTCTAGCATGTCTTTTGCCCATAGAGTCAAAGCTGAAGTCCTGACAATGCCCTGCAGGGCTCTCCATGGCCTGGTTCCTGACCAGCTTCCCAGCCTCTTGTCCCATCATTCACTCCACCCATGACTGGCTTTCTACAAACACACACCAAGCTTAGAACTGCTTCCAGCTTTTGTGGTCATTCTGCCTGGTTCTGGACTTCTGTTTCAGCCCATTTCTTGGCTGGTTCTCTCTCACCAGGTCTCAGGGGAAGACCTTAGAGAGACTTTCCTTGACCTCTTCCCACTGAGCACCAGTTACTTTGCCCTGGGTCACCATGTTCATTTACTTCAGAGCACTTATCGCTGTCTGTATTGATCATGTTTACTTACTGATTGTCTCTCATCATGGAAGGAGTTCAGGACCTGTTCAGTCTTATTCATCTCTATATTCCTAGAGCTTAGAAGAGGCAGGTAGTAGGCTGTCTTAATCCATTTGGACTGCTACAACAGAATACCATAGACCAGTTGGCTTAAACAACAAACATTTATTTCTCACAGCTCTAGAGGCTGGGAAGTCCAAGATCAAAGCATGGCAGATCTGGTGTTTGGGGAGGGCCTGTTTCCTGGTTTAGAGATGGTGCCTTTTCACTGTGTCGTCACTTGGTGGAAGGAGCCAGCTAGCTCTCTGGGACCTGTGTTTTTTTGTTTTTGCTTTTGTTTTTTTTTTTTTGAGATGGAGCCTCGCTCTGTCACCCAGGCTGGAGTGCAGTGGCACAATCTCGGCTCACTGCAACCTCTGCCTCCCAGGTTCAAGTGATTCTCCTGCCTCAGCCTCCAGCCTCCTGGATTCAAGCAATTCTTCTGCCTCAGCCTCCCGAGTAGCTGGGATTAAAGGTGTCTGCCACCACACCCGGCTAATTTTTGTATTTTTAGTAGAGATGGGGTTTTACTATGTTGGCCAGGCTGGTCTCAAACTCCTGACCTTGGCCTCCCAAAGTGCTGGGATTAGAGGCATGAGCCACCACAGGGTACCTGTTTTATAAGGGTACTGATCCCATTCATGGGAGTTCTGCCCTCAGGACCTAATCACCTCCCAAAGGCCCCACCTCCTAATATCATCACCTTGGAGTTGAAGATTTCAACATATAAATTTGGGGGAAACACAAACATTGAGACCATAGCATGGGTACTTGATAAATATTTGTTGGATGATTAATGAATAAATTTGTTTTAGACTGTTTCAAAATTTTTTTAGTTCAATAAGAAAGGTTAGCTACAAATATTCAAATCAGTAAAATAACAAACATAGTTATGAGTTACAAACATTCAAATCAGTACAAATATCAAACATAGTTGTGAGCTAAGGAGCATTTTCCTCCTATCACCTGTAGAGTACACATCGTAGAATTTAGCTTATTGCACCAAGCACTGCAATTAAGAGGTCTCTGGCAATGTAAAAACTGCTTTATATAATTCTTTTTTGAGACTGTGTCTTCTTCTGTTGCCCAGGTTGGAGTGTAATGGTGTGATTATAGGTCACTACAGACTCCAACTTCTGTGTTCCAACTATCATCCCACTTCAGCCTCCCAAGTAGCTGGGACTACAGGCATGCCCCACCACGCCCAGCTAATTTTAAAATTATTTAGTAGAGATGGAATCTCCCTATGTTGGCCTAGCTGGTTTTGAGCTCCTGGCCTCAAGTGATCCTCACACCTTAGAATCTCCAAGTACTGGGATTCTAGGTGTGAGTCACTGCACCTAGCCCTATAATTCTTACATGCCATCTACCAAACTTTATTACTTAGTGTCCACAAGATACGTTCATTGAATAGGGGTTAAGTGCCCCCTCCTAGCCTTCAGCCTGCACCAATTTCTCCTTCCTGTGGAACATGAGGCATCATACAACTGGTTCACCTCAAAGTGTATGCTGTTTCTTATTGGCTGCTCTTGCAGGTGTTAGTCTGGTCTCAATGAGATGGTCAAATCTGAGAGGGAAAAAAGAGCTTATGTTTTTCTTATGTGACTCATCTCTCACTGCTTGGAACCTAGCACAGCAAAAATGCTAAATAAGCATTTGATGATTGGTTGATTGACAAACATACCATATACCAGTCAGTTACATCATCATTGGAAAAGCAGGTTTAGGCCAGGCACAGTGGCTCATGCCTGCAATCCAAACACTTTGGGAGGCCAAGGCAGGTGGATTACTTGAGGCCAGGAGTTTGAGACCAACTGGGCCAATATGGCAAAACCCTGTCTATACTAAAAAAATATACCAAAATTAGCCAGGTGTGGTGGCACACTCCTGTAATCCCAGCTATGCAGGAGTCTGAGGCACTAGAATCACTTGAACTTGGAAGGCAGAGATTGCAGTGAGCTGAGATTGCACCACAGCACTCCAGCCTGGGCAATGGAGTGAGACTCTGTCTCAAAAAAAAAAAAAAAAAAAAAAAAAAAAAGGAAAGCAGCAGGTTTATTTCACATTTAAAGTTGCACCATGATAATATATTATTTGGTAATGTACCAGATGAAGCCACGGAGCACGTTCATCAAGCATAGAACTCTCCTAGGTCCTGGGATAAAAGCTGGATGAATAAGATTGCAAGAAGCTTGTGGTCTCATTTAGGAAATGCCATTTATAAAAAGTGAGTTAAGATTTATATATATATATACACATACACACGTATATATACATATATATATATATAGAGAGAGAGTTTTTTGTTTGTTTGTTTTGAGACGGAGTCTTGCTCTGTCACCCAGGCTGGAGTGCAGTGGCCCGATTTTGGCTCACTGCAACTTCCACCTCCTGGGTTCAAGTGATTCTCCTGCCTCAGCCTCCTGAGTAGCTGGGACTACAGGCATGAGCCACCATGCCCCGCTAATTTTTGTAGTTTTAGTACAGACCAGGTTTCACCATATTGGCCAGGCTGGTCTCGAACTCCTGACTTCATGATCCACCCACCTTGGCCTCCCAAAGTGCTGAGATTACAGGTGTGAGCCACCGTGCCCGGCCAGCAAGATAACATATTAAAAGATAATGGAATTTTAGAGCTAGAAAAGATAATAAGGGCCTAGACTAGGTATTGGCAAACTTTTTTCTGTAAAAGGCCAGATAGTAAATCTGTCAGACTTTGCAGGCCCTATGGTCTCTGTTGTATCTCTGTCAGTCACCAGCAGGCAGCGGGCAGCATTTGACTCCAGGCTATGGTTTGCCAATGCCTGTCCATGGTATTTCAATAAGTGTCTTCGGATAAGAAGAATAAATTAGGCTGGGCTCAGTGGCTCATGTCTGTAATCCCAGGACCATGAGAGGCCATAGTGGGAGGATTGCTTGAGCTGAGGAGTTTGAGACCAGCCTGGACAACACAGTGAGACCCCATCTCTAAAAAAAGAAAAAACAAGAAGAAGATATCTGGGCTCCTGTGGTTAGGCAGGCAGCACTGTGGTAGGAGGTGGGAGTTGTCCTGGTCTTGAAGGCACGATCAGGTTTGGAAAGCAGAGAGGAGGAAAAGCAGATGTTGAAGTCAGATGACCATCAAGAGCAACAAAGCAAAGCTGAGTAATTGGGAGAAATGGTGAGAAGATAATTTGGCAGGAAAATAATTTGCATTGAGGAATAGACAGAGAGTGATAAGACTGAAAAGATGGTGGGACATTTTGGAGAATAGGCTAATCCTGTAGGCCAGAACATCTGGAAATGCTCCACTTAAACAGCAGAGGGGAATGATAACTTGAAATGATGCTATTTCTATAAACTGTTTTATCATAAAAGTTAACTCAATTTATCATTCTATTCCATAATGTCTGTTTTAGCATAAACAATTAATGTCAGCCAGGCACAGTGGCTCACGCCTGTAATCCCAGCACTTTGGGAGGCCAAGGCGGGAGATCACTTGAGGTCAGAAGTTGGAAATCAGTCTGGCCAACATGGTGAAATCTAAAAATACAAAAAAAAATTTGCTAAAAATACAAAAATACGTTACTAAAAGTATTTACTAAAAATACAAAATACTTTACTAAAAAATACAAAAAAATTAGCTGGGTACGGTGGCCGGCACCTATAATCCCACTATTTGGGAGGCTGGGACAGGAGAATGGCTTGAACCCAGGAGGCAGAGACTGTAGTGAGCCAAGATTGGCCATTGCACTCCAGCCTGGGTGACAGAGTGAGACTCCATTAAAAAAAAAAAAATCATAAATGGCTTACCATTGCATAAAATTAATGCTTCAGGAAAATTTGCTCTGTTCATTCAGTGGTTTTGAGGGCTTCACCACACACTCCTGGAAGCCCTCTTACCTTAGTTTGAGAAGGATGGCTGTAGGCAATGAGAAGGATTCTGATAAGGGCTGGGCTAGTGGAGGGAGACCCTCTGGAAAGGTCATTATGATATACTCAGATGACTGGGTTATGTGCACAGGGACTAAAATTTGGGGGCACAGAGACAATTAGAAAGCTATTTTCATAGACAGCTGGGAAGTCATGGGAGCTTGTGACTGAGAGACTAAAAAGGCAGAAGACAAATGTATTCTAGAGGTAAGGATGCCAGCGTTTGATGAAAAACAGTTGGGCAAGTAAGATATACACATACAATAATTCCAAACTCCAAAGTAAGACAGAAGACTAATCTTTTTTTGTGTGTTATAAGTTTAGAGATACCATATTTTGTTCTCAGATCCATGTGTCAACATTTTAACATATCTGGAATCAGAATGCATCAAACAATTGATGATGCAACCCAGTTTAATTGCAGGTTTTGTTCTTTCTGGGTGGCACACAAAATTATGAGATGTCCTACCATGGCATCTTAAATTTGTTGAAATATGATATTTGTAAGGTTTTAATTATACATTTCTAGCTAATGATCTCTCTTTGAGACCATTAAAATGACAGTATAAGCTACCCCAAGGGTCAAGATGAGATCAGAGGCTTTTTGAGTCTATCATGGGGATTTTTGATTCCATGCTTTAAAAGGTGGTTCTCATTGTCCATCAATATATAATTGATGGACAGCAAAGACTAAGATCCTTTCCAGAATTTTCCCTTTCCTCCCATAACTGCTCAAAACAATGTAGGTCTGTGTGATCACTTGATTTTTCACCTACTACCTGCCAGAGGCTACATTATACACAAAATGTAAATAAATCAAGTCACACTCTTTATGACCTTTTAGAAGATACAGATACTGTCAAAATATGTAAGAGTTTTCTTTAGACAATGTTGTTGCCACTTATTTATGGCAATTACTTTACAGTCAAAGTCAGCTCCCAAGTTTTCTGAAAATTCCTCTAAAATAGTAAATGGTTTGCAATATTCTAAACTTTTAGGTGTCCTTTCCACTAGGAGGTGAGTCCATGAAGCGTGAGCTGCTGCCCATTCTTGCCTCAGTCCGTGAGTGCTGAAGGAAGTGCTGGGTTGGCTGGGGGCTGTGGGATGAAATGTATGGAGCTTCCTCTTGTTTCATTGTTTCCAAGCTGTATCCACTTCTGGACCTCACTTATTTCCTGCTTTTTTTTCTTTTTCTTTTTTTTTTAAAAGTCAGCCCTGCCTCCCTTTTCTATTTTCCTATTAGGTAAAGAGTCTGATGAACTCATTCATGCATAAATTTCAGATAAAATTATTTATGCCGCTACTCCACCAATGGCTGTTGCATTTTCAGTCTTGAACCCAAGCCTTTAGTCAAATTGGGAAATTTCAGGAACTTGGACTTACATTTTAAAGTACACTACAAGCCGGGCATGGTGGCTCACGCTTGTAATCCCAACACTTTGGGAGGCTGAGGCAAGAGGATCACTTGAGGCCAGGAGTTTGATACCAGACTGAGCAAGATAGAGAGACCCCATTTCTACAAAAAAATCAAAAAATTAGTTGGGCATGATGGCATGTGCCTGTAGTCCCAGCTACTTGGGAGGCTGAGTTGGGAGGTTGTTTGAGCCTGGGATGTTAAAGCCGCAGTGAGCCATAATCATGCCACTGCATTCCAGCTTCGGCGACAGAGCAAGACCCTGTGTCAAAAAACTTTTTTGAGACAAAAATAAAAATACACTAGAAAATGTCACCTATACATAGAAACAGTAATAAATAATACTTCACAGGGTGATTATATGGGTCAAGTGAGCTAATATTTTTAAGTGTCTGGCACACAGTATACACTTAATTAATGGTGGCTATTACCACTATTGCTTCTTGAGTTATTGTTTAGCAAATCTCTGTACAATTAGAAGCTGTTATCTCTGCAATGGCAGCAGAGACAGTACGTTCTCCTCCCCAGCTGCATAAGGTAAGTGTGATCTGATGTTGTAGACAGTGAGCTTCATTAGCTACAGATTATATATTTCTGGTGACCACTGTGGTCAAGTTCAGCTTGCCAGAAATAAGGAGCAACCCATAACAGGTCTCACTGAGTAATAGTATGTTTCAAGTGCAAACAAATACCTCATTTAAATGCCTTATAAAACAGTAGAGAAATTATGTGTAATGGAAATTTAGGGAAGGTCTGCTAACATTGTATTCTTCTTTCCTTAAATTTCCCCACCCACAATTTAAATATTTTTAATAAGGCAAATTGTGTAATGCATCAATGAGATGTCCTTCTCAGGACATGGTTTCAAGGAGATTCCAGTTGGACGGTCAGGCTCTGAGAAGTGGAGTGAGTGAGGTTTGTTGGGCCCTGCTGGGTTTGGGATTGATTAATGGTGTTGTGATAAGCAGAGAAACAGATCAGTGGCAGCTCCTGCTCCCAGCTGTCACAGCTGGGCCTCTTCTCTCTTGCAGCCTTTAAAGCACCTCCTTTCCTGTGGAATTTCTGTACATTATTTGCTCAGACGCCAAGATGCCATAGAAGCAGCTGGCTCTGAGAATCTGGTCAGGTGCATGTATTTGTTGTGGTTTAGGACATTACCTTAGCAATTCCCCATTCCTGTCTTCCCCAGGAGTGAGGGGTAACAAATGCACTCTAACTTTGGAGAGAGAGCAAGCAGGCTAGCCAACTTGCAAAGCCAAGTGCATCTTTAGTAGTGGAATGTTATATATTGTTTCTTTTTCTAAAAGAAACAATGTACAACATTATAAAGAAACATTTTGTTTCTTTTATATTTCTGTTTCTAAAATGTTTTACATAGCCTGGCCAACATGGTGAAACCCTGTCTCTACTAAAAATACAAAAATTAGCAGGGTGTGGTGGCGCATGCCTGTGATCCCAGCTATGTGGGAGGCTGAGGCATGAGAATTGCTTGAACCCGGGAGGTGGAGGTTGCCGTGAGCCACGATCGCGCCACTGCACTCCAGTGGGTGACATAGAGAGACCCTGTCTCAAAATAAAATAAAATAAAATAAAATAAAATAAAATAAAATAAAGTTTTACAGAGGTGACTGACAGGTGAGCCTCACATGAGCTTTTGGAGGCTCCCACATGTAGACTGAATTGCCAAGTAAGACTTGGTTTCTGAGTTAACGCGTCCATTGCAGCAATGCATTATCATCCCCGCCTATATTAAGGTGGCCTATCACATAGCAACAGACACTCAGATCACCTTCAACACAGGCTTGCTCAGCAGTCTCAGAAGGGTCTCCCCATTCCCTCTTGAATAAGGATTTAGCCTGGCTGAGGGAGAAGCCAAAAGCAAACCACATAAGCAGACCTCCAAATTCACCTCAAGGTGCAATGCGTGGGTGAGGTTTCAAGGTCACTAAAGATATCAGCAATACATGAGGTGTTTATCATGTTAGTTGAACAGGTGTTGCTATTCCCATATTACACATGAAGAAACCGAGGCTCACAGAGGTTGATATCAGAACTAGAAATAAGACCCAGATCTTTTGAGTCCTCATGCTGTTTTCTTCCTATAACACAGCATCATATTAATACTTTTTTTTTTAGACAAGGTATCACTCTGTTGCCCAGGCTGGAGTGCAGTGGTACAATCACAGCTCATCGCAGCCTCAACCTTTAAGGCTCAAGTGATCCCCCTGCCTTAGCCTCACAAGTAGCTGGGACTATCGGTGCATATCACCATGCCCGGATAACTTTTTATTTTTATTTTTGTAGAGATAGGGTCTCACCGTATTGCTCAGGCTGGTCTCAAACTCCTGGGCTCAAGTGATTCTTCTGCCTCAGCCTCCCAAGATGCTGGGATTACAGGTGTGAGCCACCACATGCAGCCCATTTTTCTTTTTTAAAAAACAGAGGATAATATTTCATAATCTATGAAGTCTCTTCCAGCTCTTGTGCTCTGTAAGTCTAGGATCATGAAATACAAAACCTGGCTTTTCAGGCCTGGGTGACTGTGGTGGTTGGCATTGTTTCAAAGGCTGTATCCTCAAATGTAGATTTTGTTCATTCTGAGAAGGTGAGTAGTACCTTTGAAGTCAGAAAAGGAGTGAGATTATTTCGCTTTATTTGTTTTCATTGCATTGAAATATGACTTCTTAACTAGTATCCAAGTAAATAATAAGAATAAGGCAATAAACACTTAAGTTTAAAGTTTATGATCCCTTTTATAGCAGTGTCAGAGATATGAGCAAAACTAATAAATTAAAACTAGTAAATTTTTGAAGAAACTCTTGTTTGGTCAATTTCACACGATTAAAATGGGACATTACTAAAGGTACCTCAAACATCCACACCACTCCAAATAATGTCCTACATTCCCCTACTAAAGATGCACGTGGCTTGGCAAGTTGGCTAGCTTACTCTCTCTCTCCATTCACTCTTCTGCACAGCACTGCAGGCAATTTTTCTGAGTGGAGTTGGGAGACCCATAAGCCTACTCTGTTCTGAAAACGAGATGACAGAAATGTATTTTCCATGGGAGAAAGTTAATTTTTAAATATACATTTTTCTCTATTTCTAAACATGGAATAAACATGTTTCCCTTTATTCTTAAATGTAAAATGCATATTCCTGAATGCAGCTTTACCGAACAGCTTTTGTCTTAAAAGTTCTACTATTTATTTATTTTGTCATTATCTGATATGTCAGCAGTATTTCATAATGCCTTGTGTCACACAAAAGCAAACACAGTCATGTTACATTAATGACTAGGCTGGGATCATATAACTGACTAGCTATAATTCTATGCCCCCTTGCTATAAAAAACATGACCCTAAATCCTAACCATCTTTGGAATAAAAGGCCCCACAATTATGATATAGTAACAAAGTTCATGTTGTATACAATTTGATTGTTTCAATGTTCTTTGCCCATCCATTTTCATTTTACCTGCTATTATACATGTTAGTAAAAGGTAAAGTGGAAATCCACTCTTTGGTATTTTAGGTACAATGTTCATTTACCCAACAAACTTGGCCGGATAAAACTTAGTATAGTGGAAACTTCTTTTATAATCCCGGTGTTTGAAGTTAGGACTAAACCTAGCTTGCAGTGTAATTGTAATCACAGACATTTTCCATATGTATTTGGGTTTCCTAAATGAGGTCTAGGTAACCATCTGCATGCATCTAAATATATGATCAGTCACCCCAATACCACTTGATTTTTAGCTAGACTAGTCTTTACCAGATACTAGTTACTCAACAAGTCCTAACTGTCTGGAGGAGATGGCAACCTTCTCTTTGGTCTATTACTCACCCAAAGGGTTCAGCAGAGATGATCAGTAAAAGGAGCTATATATGCCCAATCTATTAGACAAAGTAAGACTAGCAAAGGTAGCTCCGTGTGATTTTACCTTCCTCCAAAAGAGGAGCTGTTGCAAGGGCTCCAGCATGCACTTTTGTCCTTCCTGTGAATCTTGCAGGGTTATTTTTTGGAGGCTAGATAGAAAAAGCTTCCATCGTTGTATCATTTCCTTCAGTGCCAGCAGCTTTTATTCTTTTCAGCAAGTGTTTAGAGGAAAGTGTTGATGCTTATTAATCTGTTTCTTGTCTTACAAATGTGCTTACACATGATTGGTGGTAAAACTGCATATCTGACAGCTCTCAACGTAATCTACATGGCAGGACAAGATTGTTACACTGAACAGATCTGTTTGGAATTGTTATTCTTTGTAATTACCTTCATTAAGTGAAAGCATGTGTCAATCAACTTTGAACTTTGAACATACCAGTAATTTGCAAGAAAAATGCACTTCAATTTCTTATAGGCACACATGTGCTTGAAGATGAGTATATATGTAGGTAGGTATATGTGCTGTATTAGAAACATGTTTTAGTAATTTTCTGAATATATAATTTCCCCCTAGTTTGCATATGGTAACTTTAAATATAAATAAAGTATACAACAGCTCCAGATAATGATATCAACAGAGTATGTTTAATAAATGGCTAATTTATGTACTAATATTTAAACAGATACTTTTAAAATAAAGAACACTCCTCCCTAAATTTCTGCAATAAAAGTATATGTTCACATGAATTTTAACTGCCTCTCCTCAGTAGAAGTATACATTTGAAAACATATTTACTTTTTTGCATTACTATACATTGTACATCAACCCTAGTGTTATCACTTTCTTGATTTTATCAGAGCTTACCTGGGTCAGGAATCTGTCACCAATGAGGGGACACTTCAAGAAAGTATCCTGAACTTTTGTAGGTTAGTTAAGAAGTGCAAGGGTGGAGGGTGAGAGGAGGGTGAGGATCGCAAAACTACCCATCAGGTACTATGCTTATTACCTGGGTGACAAAATAGTCTGTACACCAAACCACCATGACATGTAATTTACCTATATAACAAACCTGAGGCTGGGCGTGCTGGCTCCTACCTGTAATTCCAGCACTCTGGGAGGCTGAGGCAGAGGATCCGTTGAGTCCAGGAGTTCAACACCAGCCTAGGTAACATGGTGAGACCCCGTCTCTACTAAAATACAAAAAAATTAGGCAGGCATGATGGTGTATGCCTGTAGTCCCAGCTACTTCAGGGGCTGAGGTGGGAGGACTGCTTGAGCCTAGGAGTTCAAGGCTGCAGTAAGCCTTGATTGTGCCACTGCACTCCAACCTGAGCAATGGGAGTGAGACCCTGTCTCCCCCGCACCCCTCAAAAAAAGAAAAGAAAGAAAAAAGTATAACAACCTGCACATGTACCCCTGAACCTAAAAGTTTTTTTTTTTAAAACGTGCTTCTCATTCTACCTTTCACTGACTGTTATAAACCAATGCTCTTCTCTCCCTTAGTGTAATGGATGCCCCCATGCACTTATTCATTCATTCAGCATTTCATTCTTTCATTCATTGATCCACATTTCATTCATTAATAAATTCATTCACTCATCCACATTTATGAAATAGCTGTACAGCATCCTGGGGGATTGGGATTAAACAAATGAGTAAGATACTCAAAAGAGAATCTAGGAAACGAAACAGAAGAAAAGCTTAGGAATCAGTAGCACTGTAGTGTCCTAGTCTGGCTTTTCCAGTACGGGCATTATGCAAATTCCTTTCTGCTTCTTCCGCATGACCATTTTTCTCCACCAGGGGGAGTTGAGGTACAGAAAAACAGATAAAGGTGGTGGAGGCAGCTTTACGACTCCTCAGCAACTCCCTTCCCTTCTAAGGGCTGAAATTACTGATTAAAACGAGGTTCTTCAGACGCTCTGTTAACTTCAGCTATGCAGCTTATCCTCCATATAGGAGCCAGAGGAATCTCTGTGGACTGGCATTTTTCAACCTAAACCCTCCTGTGGCTTCCCGGCTCCCAGAGTGAAGTGGAGACGCTGTTAACCTGCTTTGCCCTCTTCCCTCCCTCACTTTATTTCCTACTCCTCATCCCATCCCTCAGGCCACTCCAGCCCCACAGACCCCGTCTCCACTCCCGTTTCAGTCCTCTGCATTGGCTATTCCCTCTACCTGGGTTCTCTTCCAAGATATTCTCCAAAGTCTCCTTCCTTTGAGTCTTTGTCAAATGTTGCCTTTTCCATGAGACCCACTGTGACTGTGCTTCCAAAACTTGCAGCCCTGGCCTCAACATGCATTAGCATGAGCTATCCACTACGCCTATTATTATTATTATTATTATTATTATTATCATCATTAAGGCAGAGTTTTGCTCTTGTTGCCCAGGCTGGAGTGCAATGGTGCGATTTCGGCTCACTGCAACCTCCACTTCCCAGGTTCAAGTGATTATCCTGATTCAGCCTCCTAAGTAGCTGGGATTACAGGCATGCGCCACCATGCCTGGCTAATTTTGTATTTTTAGTAGGCATGGGGTTTCTCCATGTTGGTCAAACGGGTCTGGATCTCCCGACCTCAGGTGATACGCCCACCTCAGCCTCCAAAAGTGCTGGGATTACAGGCCTGAGCCACCACGCCTGGCCCTGCTACCCCTGTTTAGGCAGCACTTAAGACCTTCTATCTAACATGCTATATAACTTGTTTTTTCTCTCCTTTCTCTTTCTTTCTCTCTTTTCTTTCTTTCTTTCTCTCTTTTCTTTCTTTCTTTCTTTCTTTCTTTCTTTCTTTCTTTCTTTCTTTCTTTCTTTCTTTCTTTTTCTTTCTTTTTCTTTCTTTCTTTCTTTCTCTTTCTTTCTTTCTTTTTCTTTCTGTCTCTTTTTCCCTCCCTCCCTCCCTCCTTCCCTCGCTCCCTTCCTTCCTTCCTGTCTCTCTCTCTCCCTGTCTCTTCTTGAGACAAGGTATAGTTCTGTCACCCAGGCTGGAGTGCAGTGGCACAATCACAGCTCACTGCAGCCTCTGCCTCCTGAGCTCAAGTGATCCTCCCATCTCAGCCTCCCAAGTAGCTGGGGCTATAGGCTCATGCCACCACACCTGGCTAATTTTTCCTGTTTTTAGTAGAGATGGGGTTTTGCCGTGTTGCCCAGGCTACGTATTTTCTATATTTATTGTCTGTCTCACCTCATACGGAGGTAAGTTCTATGAAGGCAAAGATTTTTGTTTATTTTACTGATTGATGTTTTCCCATTTCCTAGAGCAATGCCTGGAACATAGTGTCTATTAAGTATTTTTTGGATAAGTGAGGATTTCCAGGTCTTCCTGGCCAAGCCCAATAGGCTTGGTTTTATGAGGATGTCCACCATTTAAACTTTGCTATTTTCTGATGGAAGTATCTGAGAGGAGTGTTGTGAGTAAATGCACGTAAGGAACTCGGAACAGTGCCCAGCACCTGGTAGACTTTTAACACACAGGGCACTTCATGGCAGGAGGCATGGGGTTAAAATGTGTGCTCTGAGCCAAACCGATCAGGGCTAAGTCCTGACTCCATCTTTCCTAGATGTGTGACCTTGGGAAATGACTTCATCTCCAGGTGCCCTCAGTTTTCACTTCATAAAACAGAGATGATGATGAGATAAAGTGCCTCAAAGGGCTGTGGGGAAGTGTCACTGAGGTCATCTATGTGAGGTGCTTAGAAGAGGAACAGGTTGCTCAAAACCTCTCGGATGGACTGTGGGGAGGGCCGGTGGAGGGTCCAGCAAAGGAGAAATCTGTGAAGAAACTGAGGGCGATTCCAAAACTCTCAGCTCCAGGAGTATTCTGAGGAGAAGTGACTGAAGTGGATCATGGAGCTTCTGGAACAATTTGGGAAAACTCTGGCGAGCTGGCCTGGAAGAGGCACGGAGGGTTGGGGGAAGTTAGTGGGGAGACATTTAGAGGGAGAAATCCTGCAAAGCTGGGAGTTTAATGTGGCACTGAGTCGGGGACCCGCAAAATCCCTTGGGGCCCTAGTGTAGGGCTCAGTGAATGGAGGTGGGCAGATTTGGGGTGAGGATGTCACTTGGGACTGGAGTTGGCCCTGTGTCTCGGAGCAACGTCTTTAAAACACTGAACCCCTTGATCTCCTTTGTAAGAAGGGTTAAGGTTCCATGAGTGCCTGGAAGTGGAGGCTGTGAAAATTAGTGAGACAAGTACAGAAAACTCTTTGTTATTGAAAAGGAAGAGTCATTATTAAAGTAGGAAGATGAAAAAGGAATTTATAAAATGCTCAAAGAATGTATGCAAAGGTTGTACTTTCTATAATTAAGGAAAATATTTCTAGAGGTGATTGATCATATCTCTTTGTGCTATAATGCCTACTGCTATGACTATAATAGCCCAGTCAACACACTCTTTCAGAAACTAGATGATTTTTTAAAAATACAATCATTTCAGCATTCGCAGTTTTCTGCTGTTGAAATACATATTTTACTTTTAACAGCTTTAGTAAGATACAACACACTTACCATATAATCTGTCCATTTAAAAATGTACAGTTTGATGGTATTTGGTGTATTTTAGTTGTGCAACCATCACTACCATCAATTTTAGAACATTTTTATCATCCCAAATGAACTGTACCCATTCGTAATCACTCCCCATTCTTCCCTACCCTCAGCCTCTGACCATCACTAATTTCCTTTCGGTCTCTATAGATTTACCTATGCTGGACATTTCATGGAAGTAGAATTATAGAATTTGTCGACTTTTTGTTTTGTTTTGTTTTGTTTGAGACAAGGTCTTACTTCGCCACCCCTACTGGAGTGCAGTGGTACAACCATAGTGCACTACAGCCTGGAACTCCAGGGCTCAAGTGATCCTCTCACTTCAGCCTCCGAAGTAGCTGGGACTGCAGGTGCACACCACCACGCTCAGCAATATGTCAACTTTTATGACTGACTTCTTTCACTTAGTATAATTTTTGTTTGTTTGTTTTTTAGATGGAGTCTCGCACTGTCACCTGGGCTGGAGTGTAGTGGTGCGATCTTGGCTCACTGCAACCTCCCACTCCTGGGTTCAAGCGATTCTCCTGACTCAACCTTCCGAGTAGCTGGGATTATAGGTTCTTGCCAGCACATTCAGCTAATTTTTTTTGTATTTTTAGTAGAGACAGGGTTTCACTATGTTGGCCAGGCTGGTCTTAAATTCCTGACCTGGTGATCTACTTGTCTCGGCCTCCCAAAGTGCACCTGGCCCACTTAGCATAATTTTTATAAGGTTCATCCAAGTTGTAGCATGTATCAGTACTTCATTGCTTTTTATCAATGAATAATATTTCAGTGTGTGGATATACCACATTTTGTTTATGCAGTCATCAGTTGATGAGCATTTGAATTGTTTTCACTTTTTGAATATTATGAATAATACTGCTATGCACATTGGTGTATACATTTCTGTGTGGATATATATTTTTACTTAGCCTGGGTACCTATCAAGGAGTAGAGTTGCTGGACCATATGATACCTCTATGTTTCACCTTTTCTTTTCTTTTCTTTTTTTTTGTTTGAGACAGAGCCTTGCTTTGTCACTCAGGCTGCAGTGCAGTATGCAGTCATAGCTCATTGCAACCTCAAACTCCCTCCCCAATTCCAGCACTTTGGGAGGCGGAGGTGGGCAGATTGCTCGAGCCCAGGACTTGGAGACCTACCCTGGGCAACACAGAGACCACATCTCAAAAAAAAAAAAAAAAAAAAAAAGAGGCTGGGTGCCCTGGGGGGTGAGACAGATCACTTGAGGTTGGGACTTTGAGACCAGCCTGGCGAACATGGTGAAACCCTGTCTCTACTAAAAATACAAAATTAGCCGGACGTGTTGGCACATGTCTGTAGTCCAATCTATTCGGGAGTCTGAGGCAGGTGAATCACTTGAACATGGGAGGCAGAGGTTGCAGTGAGCCGAGATCATGCCACTGCACTCCAGCCTGGATGACAGAGGGAGACCCCATCTAAAAACAAAAACAAAAACAAAATATCTACAAACAATCAGTGGAGTATTCCTATTGGGTTGCTATTTATTTTATTTTATTTTTTCCATTGCTTTTGGGGAGCAGGTGATTTTTTTGTTGTGTGGATAAGTTCTTTAGCCATGATTTCTGATATTTTAGTGCACCTGTTCCCCGAGCAGTGTACGTTGTACCCAGTGCACCCAAACTCATAGCTCACTGCAACTCCCAACTCCCAAGCAATCCCCTGCCTCAGCCTTCCAGAGTGCTGGGATCGTAGGCATAAGCCACCATGCCTGGCCCATGTTTTACCTTTTGAAGAACTGCCAGACTGTGTTCCAAAGCAGTGAAGCACATATTTTTGCAGCAAAGCAAGAAATTTTATAAATGCTATGCCCTTTCCGCAAGTTCCACTTTTTATCCAGACCTTCTCCTAAGAGCTGATTTCTGCAGCCTGGAACCTCCAGGTGGGCAGCCTGCCTACAGTGCCAAGGGCAGGTGTCAGAGAGGTTGATGGAAGAGAGTGGGAGGGACAGCAGAGGGAGGAGAAGAGAAAGAGCAAGGCAGAGAGAAAGAAGAAGTGGGTGACTAAGGCAGGAGTAATAAAACATTGAGCTACTGGGGGCTGTCCACTCCTAAGCCCCAAATTTTAAAATACATTTGTAGTATAAGTTTTCCGAGCAAGTCTCTCAAGTGCTTAAAAGGTGGGGGTTGGGGGATTTGACCTCCATGTAGAATGCTGAACGCTGTCATCAGCTGTGCCTGGTTCACAGGATTACTCATGTCCTGCGGTGAAGGGCAGATAGGAAAATGACTCACTTCACATACAGCAGCGCCCCTCCACCCTGACGCACATAAGCATCACCTGGGAGCTTTTAAATACTACCGATGCCAGGGCCTCATGCCAGAGATTCTGACAGACTTGGAATGGGGTGGAGCCTGAAGGCTGACCTATTCTAAAGGCTCTTCAGGGATTTTTAATATGCAGCTAGGATTGAAAATCACTTATGTAGACATACAGTTTTTATGTTTTAACAAACACATTTAAGGCAAACAAACTACTGGGATGATCTTTGGATGCATCACAGAACTTTTTCAGAAGCATTTGGTAGTTCCAATGATTTCTACTTCTAAAGAGTGCTAGTGAAGGAGGGATTTTGATTGAGGACTTACTTTGCTGCCTTAGGGTTCTCTCCTAACCAAAAAGCTTTCTGTTTTGGAATCATGGAGCACATCTTTTGTGGGCTGCGAAAAGCTCTAGGTGGAAGGGAAGAGCATCAGGTGGTGAAGCTGAGCCAGGAGAGTCTAAAATCCATGTGGCCTCTCAGGCACCCTGGAGTCTAGAGGGAGTTCCCTGATCTCACATTGGAGAGTAATTCTAGGGGTAAGTACTTTTTTTTTTTTTTTTTTTTGGTAATGTTTTTTATTGCAAAGATAGTTCTTGATTATTATAGAGCAGAACTGGTTGATGGGCTTGAAATTTTATATTTTTCTCTAATTGAAATATCTACAAACCGAGGCTGGGCGTGGTGGCTCATGGCTGTAATCCCAGCACTTTGGAGGCTGAGGTGGGTGGATTGCTTGGGCCTAGAAGTTTGAGACCAACCTGGGCAACATAGTGAGACCACGTCTCTATTTAAAAAAGTTTTTAACCGGGTGTGGTGGCAGGTGCCTGTAATCCCAGCTACTTGGGAAACTGAGGCTGCAGAATCGCTTGAACCCAGGAGGCGGAGGCTGCAGTTAGCTGAGATAGCACCATTGCACTTCAGCCTGGGCAACAAGATTGAAACTCCAACTTGGGGGGGAAAAAAAAAAAAAAGGCCATGTGTGGTGGCTCATGCCTGTAATCCCAGCACTTTTGGGAGGCCAAGGTGGATGGATCACCTGAGGTCAGGAGTTCAAGACCAGCCTGACCAACATGGAGAAACCCCATCTCTACTAATACAAAATTAACCAGACGTGGTGGCACATGCCTGTAATCCCAGCTACTTGGGAGGCTGAGGCAGGAGAATCACTGGAACCTGGGAGGCGGAGGTTGTGGTGAGCTAAGATCATGCCACTGCACTCCAGTCTGGGTGACAAGAGCGAAACTCCATCTTAAAAAAAAAAAGAAAGAAAGACAGAAAGAAAGAAAGAAAGAAAAAGAAAAAGAAAAGAAAGAAAGAAAGAAAATATTTACAATCAGTGGAGCATTCCTATTGGGTTGCTTAATTTCTTTTAAAATTTTCAATAGTTTTTGGGGAACAGGTGATTTTTTTGTTACATGTATCAGTTCTTTAGTGGTGATCTCTGAGAGTTTGCTGCACCTTTCACCTGAGCAGTGTGTACTGTTCCCAATGTGTTGTTTTTTATTCCTCACCTCCCTCACCCCTTTCCCCGCTGAATCCCCAAAGCCCATTATCTCATTCTAATGCCTTTTTATACTCATAGCTTAGCTCCTACTTCTAAGTGAGGGGGTGGGTACCATACATTCATGAAGACATGTTTATCGAGTTCCTTCTGAGTGCCTGTTAATCATCTGGAGCAGTACCATGGAGTTGGAAGACAAGTCCTCCGACTCCGTGCCTTCCAGTCTCCACACACCTCAGTGACCTTCACACCACCACCCTAGTCCAAGTCACTGTCTTCTCCAGCCTAAATGTCTGCAGTTGCGTCCTACTAACTGGTCTCCTCGCTTCTGCTCTTAGTCCCCTATAGCCTATTCTCATAGCTAGAGGGATTAAAAAAAAAATCAGATGCCCTTATTCCCTTGCTCAAAGCTTTCAAATGGCTTCTCATCACATTTAGAATATAATTCAGCTCCTCGCATGTTACAAGACTGCACCCCTACCCACCTCTTCATTCTCATCTCCTCTACTTTCATCTTCCCAACCCTGTTGGCCTTGCTCATTTCTTTCTGAGAGCCTTCGCACTTCCTGTTCTCTCTGCTTGTTTTCCCCCTAGATATCAGTTGGTGCTTACAAGTTTCTCTAAACCAAGCACCCTGTAGTAGAATCCATGTGTCTCTCACAGCAGCCACTAAGATCATTTGCAATTAGGAGGTACTCAATAAGACACTTGATGATGTGAATGGATATAAATATAAAGAAAAGAACATATAAAGAAAATGACATGCTGGAAAAATCCCTGCCCAAAATTCTCTGGAACAGGTAACTCAAAAGAGCCAAATCAGCGTATCAAGTCTGATGTGGTTCTCTTGCTGCTCAGAGAGCTGCAAAGATTTTACGCTTGTGCAAGCAGATCCTCTGGAAGAAGTAATTTTCCCTTTGGGAGAGTAGCAGTACACAGGCTCAGCAGTAAATTCACAGTATTTTACAAGATGAAAAGTGAAAATCATATTAAAAGTAGTAATCATACAGTAGCGGCACCAATCTCTTGTACATTAATGGTATGGTGCCATAATTTGACCATAATTTCTCTTTCTGTGTCTCTGGCTCTCTCGACTATGAAAATGCTTAGTGGCAGGTCTACACAACACGAAGTAAAACAGTGGTAGCAGAGAAAGATACATTTTGATATAGCACAGTCTCTGCTTCCTATATTTCTTTCACCATTTAAGTAATAGTAGGCTTTGCATTTGTATAAATCATGCAGACAATAGTGTGGGACTCTGAAGACGTGGTCCATGATGGCTCGAGTCTGTGGATCACAAACCTCAGATGAAGGTGGAGAGTGTCAGGGGAGGCAGGCACAGTTTCAATCTATTTTCTTCCATCGTTGCTTGTAATAGGTTTTCCGAAATGCTTTTACCTTATGAGCATTCATTCTGCTTATTCTTTTGGAGTTGTTCTTCATTACTCAAAAATCATCTCTGATTGTCTTCCACATGTTTTTCCTTTTTAGAAAAAACCCTCACCAGGTGCTTGGGAGGCTGAGGTGGGAGGGTTGCTTGAGTTCGAGACCAGCCTGGGCAACATAGCGAGATCCCCCATCTGAAAAAAAGAAAACAAACAAACGAAAAAACCACACACAAGTTTAAAAATGGGGAAAAAAAACCCTCACACACAAACCTAAATGCAATATATGTTGATTTTAGATGATTTGGAAATATGTAGAACAAAGAAAAAACAGTTACCCATAATTCCACCACCTAGAAAAAAGTCAATGATTCCTATATTTCTGTCAGAATACATTAACATTTTAACTTTTTATGATTATAAAAGCAATGCATCTTATTGGAAATTTTGGAAAATGAAGAAACTGTAAAGAAGAAGGAGGAACAGCTCATCATGTAGAATAACTTTTTGATTATCTGTATTTCACTACAACAAACATGGAAATCAAACAAGAGCATCAGGCTGACTGGTTGAAAGATCCCAAGTAAAAAAATAAAACAAAAACATTCCTGTAGGTCTGAACTGAGCGACCTTTGAGCCTCTCAGCATTGGTTGTATTTTCCTTTTCTGGAAATGCCAGACTGGGAGCACTTCCAGAAATACTCCTGTGCTGGGAGAATGGCCTGGGCTGGGAGGATCGCCATGGAGAGGCTGGGCTGGAAGTATAGCTATTGGGCTGAAGAAGATGGGTTAGGCTGGGAGGATGGCCATGGAGGGGCTGGGATGGGAGAATGGCCATGGGCTGGAGAGGATGGGCTGGGAAGATGGCCTGGGCTGGAGAGGCTGGGCCGGGAGGCTAGGCTGGGAGGCTGGGCTAGGAGGCTGGTCACAGGCTGGAGAGGTTAGGCTGGGAGGATGGCCTGGGCTGGGAGGATGGCCATGGAGAGGCTCAGAACTCACCACAAGAGGTGGGAGAGAGGGTGAAGGCTGGGAGCTGAGTGTGTGTCAGTGTGTGCGGAGGGGCTGGGGAAGGAGAGTCGGCATGCTTGCATAAGCATTCAGGGTGGAGAAGGCCAAGGAGAGAAAAAGGGCGTGAGCAGGCAGGTGGAGGCTACAAAAGTGGCCCTGTGCAGGGTGCTGGCTACTGCTGAGAGCCTGTCCTCTAGGGGTGCCTTGCAGGAACTGAGAGCCTAGGTCTGTCTTGAGGACCGCTGGGTGCAGAATACACTTCTCTGTGGCCTGGCAGGACTATCTGGGTCATAAGTCACAGAGTGTTTGCACCAACTAGGACCCTCTCTACTCAAGTAGACCAAGATGAAGGGAAAGAGACTCCAGTAGGATGGGAGGTGGAGGTGGGATTTGGCTGGGAGGGTCCTTGCTGCTGCATTGAGTGACAGGTGGCTCCTGCTCTCCAGTCACTTTAGGAGAACGTGGTCCTGTACAAAGACCACTCTACAGGGAGCTCACTGGACATCAGGGTTCCATCCCAGCTCTAATACTGGCCACCCTTAAGCTTATTATTCTGGTGGTTTTTTTTTTTTTTTTTTTTGAGACGGGGTTTTGCTCTTGTTGCCCAGGCTGGAGTACAATGGCACAATCTGGGCTCACTGCAACCTCCGCCTCCTAGGTTCAAGTGATTCTCCTGTCTCAGCCTCCGAAGTAGCTGGGACTACAGACATGCGACACCACGTCCGGCTAATTTTGTATTTTTAGTAGAGATGGGGTTTCTCCATGTTGGTCAGGCTGGTCTTGAACTCCCGACCTCAGGTGATCTGCCTGCCTCAGCCTCCCAAAGTGCTGGGATTATAGGTGTGAGTCACTCGCCGGGCTACTTTTTTTTTTTTTTTTTTTTAAATCAACACCCATCCTGCCTATAGTGGGGAGAATTCTCATGAGAGTAAAATGAGATGGTAAGTAGTATTCTGTGGCTGGATTCCAAGTACCCATCAGGTCTCTGTTAGGATAGCACTCCCTCCAGGAGGCCTCCTCAGACCCCAAGTCTGGGTTAGGGGCCGACACTATGAGCTTCCACAGTAATTGATCCCTGGCAGATTGATTGTCGGTCAGTTTACCTCTCTGGCCAAGCTAATGAGCAGGACTGGTTGGTTGGTCCCTGTATCCTATCCCAGCGCCTAGCACGGTTCCCGGCACCACCAGCGGTTCAATAAACCTTGGTTGGCTGAGTAAGTGTCGCTGTTGAGTCACTGCAGAATATAATGAAATAGTTACTGATTTGCTTTTTATATAACAAAATCAAAAATTGAGAGGTAAAGAACAGAAGTAAAATCCCTAAGACTCCAGCTGCTTGAGGTATGTTCCCACCCTGGACTTGCCAACTTTCACTGTAAAATTGCAACATAGTAAGTATTTGTCAGCTACAGACTTCGTGCCCATGGAATTTAATCTGCTACTTCCTCCCAGGCCAACAGCTTGAGGCCAGAGGCAACAAAAAGAGGACTGAGTGAAGCAGGAAGCCTGCAAAGCCCTGGATTCCAATCCAGCCCTAGCTGTGAGCCGCTGGGTCACTGCTCTGCAGTTCTGCTTGCCTGTCTGCAAAGTGAGTCGATGTGGCTGCCTTGAACACACTTTGATTTTTATTTACCTGAAACACAAAAACTTGTGAAGCCAGCAATACAGGCTTAGGCAGCCACCCTAAGAGCTGGCTAAGATTAGGCAGCAAACAATCTTTTGGCTACAATGTCTAGCAGGTACGAATACATTAAACCAAAAATATAAAATGGCATAATTTGTGCTGGATGCATGGCTAAGTCTGCATGGGTCAGTGTGTGGGCACAGGACTAAATCAAGGCAAAGAGCCACCCCAATAGCTCATGGAGCTGGTTAAGCACCTGTGTCATCATTATGGTGAAACAGATTCAGAAAAAAGTGTATATGTATGGTGGGGGAAGGCTGGTAGGGGAAAACCATTTATTGAATCACAGGTAAATTTTTGTTTGCTGGCTGGGCGCGGTGGCTCATGTCTGTAATCCTAGAACTTTGGAAGGCCGAGGGTGGATCACTTGAGTCCAGGAGTTCAAGACCAGCCTGGCCAACATGGAGAAACCCTATCTCTACTAAAAATATAAAAATTAGCTGGGTGTGGTGGCACATGCCTATACTCCCAGCTACTCGGAAGGCTGAGGCACGAGAATTGCTTGAAGCTGGGAGGCAGAGGTTGCAGTGAGCTGAGATTATTCCACTGCACTCCAGCCTGTGTGATAGAGCAAGACTCGGTCTCAAAAAAATACAAAAAACGTTTTTTGTTTGCTAGTTTTGTAAAATTTCGTAGTGTATGATATATTTTCCATCGCAATATATTTGTAGCACAACTGACTGACTATTGCCACCATCTCCTACTCTCAATGGTTCCTAGCTCAAGCATGTTCTCTCTTAAAATAGTAGTAAAATTATACCTAAGCACATTATATTATGTTGTTGCTAAGCCCTTGGCCTTATTTTATTTTTTTTGAGACGGAGTCTAACTCTGTCGCCCACGCTGGAGAGCAGTGGCACAGTCTTGGCTCACTGCAACCTCTGCCTCCTGGATTCAAGCAGTTCTTCTGCCTCAGTCTCACAAGTAGCTAGGACCACAGGCACATGTCACCATGCCCAGCTAATTTTTGTATTTTTGGTAGAGATGGGGTTTCACCATGTTGACCAGGCAGGTCTTGAACTCCTGACCTCAAGTGATTCGCCTGCCTAGGCCTCCAAAAATGCTGGGATTACAGGCGTAAGCTCCTGAGCTCAGCCAATTTTAAATGAACCTAATGAACTACCTAATACGTTTAACTATCACACAGATATAGTATTTAATATGTACCTAGTGTGTATTAAAAACATATAGTAGCAAATATTTCCAATTTTATGTTACAGCATTAATGATCCTCCCTCTAAAATTAGTGTGCTTATTGAATTGTATAAGAAATATTTCAGAAAAAAATCAATTATTTAATATTTAAAGGGGTGAAAAAATTGTTTTTTTTTTCTTTAATAAGATAGCTTTTGGGCCGTGCATGGTGGGTCGTGCCTGTAATCCCAGCACTTTGGAAGGCGGAGGTGGGTGGATCACCTGAGGTCAGGAGTTCGAGATCAATATGGCGAAACCCCGTCTCTACTAAAAGTACAAAATTAGCTGGGTGTGGTGGTGGGTGCCTGTAATCCCAGCTACTTGGAGGCTGAGGCTGGAGAATCGCTTGAAGCTGGGAGGTGGAGGTTGCAGGGAGCTGAGATCATGCCACTGCACTCCAACCTGGGCAACAAGAGTGAAACTCCATCTCAAACAAACAAACAAACAAACAAACAAACAGATTTTTCATGAACACTTTTTGCTCATAGTTAGTCGTTGTAAGATGAACTTGTTGGCTATTCTTGCTAGAGTTGTTATTCCACACCTCCTCTGTGTATTTATTTAGTAGCTAAAAGTATCATCCTCAATCCAGTGGAGTATGTTTCAGATGAAGGCAGATCTGGTGGTTATCCAATAATCAGAAGGATGGTTGGCTTTTCCTTCTGCACATTCCTTAGAAATCAGTGCATATTGTGAGATGAGAATGAGCCATCATGCATAGAAACTCTCTATTATTACTCTACAAACTTTTGAAGAATAGATGTTCCAAATCAAGAAAGAAATGTGTTGTAAGCTAATAATTTCATTAATGCATAAAAGAAAAAAAAAAGCCTATTCCATTGGAACAATGTTTAACATTATACAGAAATAAGCTTTGTCCTTTGTTTGCTGAGAACAATAGCACAATCCTCTGTGTGGAGATGATTTATCTCTTGCTAAACCGCCCTAACTGTTTATGACAGCAAAAAGACAGGTATCATTAACCTTAGGTGTTGACAATTTAGAATTCATGGGAATGAGTTAGAAAAACGATAGACGGGTCCCACCCCTGAGTTTGTGGAGAGCAGCTGAATCCCTGTGAACCATCACCACTCATGCCTCACATTACCAGAAAAGAGTTCCCCTTGAATTTTCAGAGAGGGGATTTGGTTTTATGTCCCCTACATCTGAAGTTGAAGTGAAAATTGTTTTGAGGAAAAATGGATCTCTATTCCAATTGAAGTATTTTCCAAGGCCCTAGAATCAAGTTTATTTGTAAATCCATAATTTACTGAACCGTTTTACCTTCCTTGTAAGTGACTCATGTGTAAATTAGTGATGGATTCTTGATTAATTTATTTTTGCTGCTGTTCTTAGATTTTAAAAGCTTGCATTCCTCAAGATCACCCTCTTCATAAATACCTTCAATAAATTTCAGCCCAGGATGATGGCTCAAGCCCTTTTATCCTTTGCAGAATGATATAATTGGGCATTCTAAAGCAAATAAGAATTCAGTGATCCCAAAAATGTATCGGATTAAAACCTACCAATAAAAAATGAAGTGTTACCAGAGAAAATACTCTGCAGCTGTTCTCTGCTTTAGGTACACATAATAACAACATGAGTTTGGGGTATGGTGTGGTTTCAGTGTGGCATGCATTAATTCACATTCTAAAATCTTTTACATATGCTTATCTTCTTATGAGTACAGTGCAGTACTACATTAGATCTACTTAAAATCCATTGAGAGTATTGATTTTTTTCTTGAGAAAAATCAACACAGTGAGATGGTCTCTCTCCTCGTATAAAGCCCATTAGAGAAAACCAGAATTGTGTTGATGTAAAGGAGAATGTTTCCTAATGTACATGACATATCACTATGGTTCACAAGACTCGACTCTCTTTCAAATCTGAATTAACTGATTCTGTCAAGCTTATATTCTAGCCCCTGTTTGCATGGTTATCACACCTCTGTCAACCCAAACTCCCCTATTTAGGAACTAGAAGTGACTAAGAAAGTGACTCATGAAAATATAACCATCTTAAAGGTATTTTACCAACATGATAATATTAAATCAAATAACTACATGAACTGTTGGAATTTCATTTGGGCAATTTTTTGAAAGATAATTTTTAATTGCTATGAGACTGGAGTTTAAGAGTGGATGATTTAACTGAAATGTTTTAGTAAGACTGGGTGGATAAATCAAACACCCTGAATTCCCTTAATAGCAGTTATCATTCTGACATCTTCTTATTTTAAAGAAATTGCTGAAAATTTGACAAAACTAATGTGGATGGCTGTAATTGAACTTGACAATATCTATATGGGGGAAGAGGTGAAATCACTATATTTAGAAACGAATGCTCCCATCCCACCCCAACTACATATTCAGGTTAAATGTGTGCACATCCTGGTAGCTGGAACATCTGTTTCTAGCTTGTTGTTCCTCTTGGCTGCTTTTCAATTGGATTTCCTCGAGCAGGTCCCAGGCTTGTCACTGCAGCCAGGGTCTGTTAACCATCACCACTGGTTCTACATTAAGTAGGAGGTTCAGGGCTAAGCTAATAACTCGCCTGCCTTTCTGACTGATCACAGTGATGTTCGCCGTGGCCACTTATCATGCGGGCTCCTTTGGGAGGGTGCTCTTCTTTGTCTGTACCTCTGGGTGGAATTGGTTTTGTTTCCCCTGGTCCTGGAGTTACGTGTGAAAGACAAGGCTCATTGTCACTTCCATGGAGCGGCTGTGCGATGCTTTGCCCATGCATCCGCTGCACTCAAACATGAAACTCACTCTGCCCTTTCTGCAGGACCTCTAAATATGATATGTGGCGATTCTCTTCTTCCTCCACTCTAAAAAACAAAAAAGAAACTATCACTGTATGTAGTTTCCAGGAAACTAGGTTAGAATGAAACAGAGTCCTTTAGTGTTCTGAATCATGGTTATGATTTGGCATAAAATCACAAGTGGGAAATGTTTGATGCTTATGGCATAGCAGTGTGTGGTCCACATCTGAGGGGTGAGGTGGGGGTAGGGTTGGAAGGAAAGAGGCAATTGCAAAGATGCTTAGACAATTTTCTAAAGGCCTTTAGACAGTTCAGTGGCTTCCACTTTATAAATGTTCCAGGCTGACTGCAGAAAAGGGGACGTCCAAATTCAAGGGCAGACAAAAAGCATTTAGAAAGTTTGCTAATTGACAAAGGGGACATAGTGAATTTGCTTCCTATTTCTACTTTCTAGGTGGCTTCTGAAACAGCAAAGAAAGTTGGGTTTCATTTGGGACCTGATATCCTGGGGTTGACACCATCCTGTTGTGACTCCCACACCTAATAAGCTTTGATAGAAATTGGCAGCTCCATCTGTCAAACCCTGCCATGACTTTTTTTTTTTTTTTTTTTTTTTTTTTGGAGACAGAGTCTCACTCTGTTGCCCAGGCTGGAGTGCAGTGGTGCAATCTCAGCTAACTGCAACCTCCAGGTTTAAGCAATTCTCCTGTCTCAGCCTCCTGAGTAGCCGGGACTACAGGCATGTGTCACCACACCCAGCTAATTTTTGTATTTTTAGTAAAGATGGAGTTTCACAATGTTGGCCAGAATGGTCTCGATCTCTTGACCTTGTGATCCGCCCGCCTCAGCCTCCCAAAGTGCTGGGATTAAAGGCATGAGCCACCGGCACCCAGCCAAACCGTACCCTGACTTTAAACCTGAAAAGTGTTGCTTTCCCTAGGTTAAGGATTTGTAGGAAATCTCTGGCCAAACCCTGCCCTGGTCCCTTGTACGGATCTATTGCATGGTGAAAAATAGATATTGGATGAGTAATCAAGCAACAGCTCTGGTGTGATGAGTTACGGCACTGAAGCATGGGAATAAGATCAGGACACAGTGATACTCTGATACAGGTGGGTATTCCTCTTTTTGGCAGTGGGGGTAGTGGGGAGGGAGATGAATGTCACCCAGGTTTCTGACTACTGAAGTCATCAGTAAAGCCAGCACTGCCCTTACTATATGTGATAAGAACAGATTTTTTGTGTTGATTTTATCTATCTCCTTTGCTTACCAGTTTTATAAGCACTTCTGGAAAAGCATCCAACTTTTTGCAATTGTAGTTGTTAAAATCTGCTCATTTGCTTGAATTTTTAAAGCACAGAATTTCTTTTTTTTTTGAGACGGAGTCTCGCTCTGTCGCCCAGGCTGGAGTGCAGTGGCGCGATCTCGGCTCACTGCAAGCTCCGCCTCCCGGGTTCACACCATTCTCCTGCCTCAGCCTCCCGAGTAGCTGGGACTACAGGCGCCCACAACCGCGCCCGGCTAATTTTTTGTATTTTTAGTAGAGACGGGGTTTCACCGTGGTCTCGATCTCCTGACCTTGTGATCCGCCCGCCTCGGCCTCCCAAAGTGCTGGGATTACAGGCGTGAGCCACCGCGCCCGGCCTTAAAGCACAGAATTTCATTGTTAGAGTGGTTTGAGCTTTAGAGAGAAAATAAATTGATGACAGAGAATCAGTGAAAAATTCTAGCATTTTGGGCGTGAGACTGTGATTTCCCTTTTGATCTTGCAGGCAAGGAAAAAAAAAAAAAGCAGCAACTGCTGATATTGGTGATTATGCAGAAGATGCTGGGTAATATTTACTGAGCACTTACTAGGAAGCCTGCCTGGTTCCATATGCTTCACTTGCATTAACTTCCCTCAGTTCTCCCAAGAATCCCACGAGATCTCTGTTGTCTCTATATTAACGAAGCTAAAACATTCTAGTTGAATGTTCTAAATGTTTGTCAGCACAGCAAGCTTCTACTTCTCCTGTTTAAAGAAAATTTGAAAAATACCTGGATCCTTCCTTCCCATCAGCCCCCACTTCATCCATCCTCTTATGAACTGAGGGAATCTTTTATCATAGGCAAGTATAGGGTAAACCTGAGGAAAACCTTGAAGAAAGATTATGTAAGTTGAAAATCACCTAAAACTGCAGTTTTAGTCCTCCTCTTTGCAGAAGAAATGAAAATATCTGCAGGAGGGAGAACGGCAGCAGAGAGAGACTATAGGAAAGGAAAAACAAATGGCCGATAAATGAGGTCTTGAAATGAACAAGTGCACAACAATCAAGATGATCCTTTTTATGATGCCTGATGATGTCACCCTAACTATCATTCTCCTTATTACAGTGACGTTCCACTTTCATTTTGGGATGATGCAATTTTATATAATACCAATGAAAGAGCTACCCTAAGAACAATAATATGTAAACATCATGTCTAAATTCAGACTATTGCCATATACTGCAAGGAAAGCAGAAGGGTGAAGAAAATGCATACTGTAAGCTAGCAGTATTAATTCAAACTCTTCATCTTTAAAAATATTTTGTTTTAAATTATCTTATAAACTACATATATAGGGACAGGTGCAGCGGCTCATGCCTGTAATCCCAGTACTTTGGGAGGCTGAGATGATTGGATCACTTGAGCCCAGGAGTTCGAGACTAGCCTGAGCAACATGGTGAAAACCCATCTCTACAAAAAATACAAAAAGTTAACTGGGCATGGTGCTGTACGACTGACTGTAGCCTCAGCTGCCCAGGAGGCTGAGGTGGGATATCAGAGCCCAGTCGGTTGAGGCTGCAGTGAGCCGTGATTGTGCCACTGTACTCCAGGCTGGGTAACAGAGTGACAGTCTGTCTCAAAAAAACAAAAACAAAAACCAACTACATATATGATCTCATTGATAATAATAGCAACTACTCATACTTCCTTTTTATTGTCATCGTATTTTAGAACACTTACTTTTATGTAGTTCTCCTCAAGCACCAGATTCAATGTCCTGCCTTACTTTTTCTTTCTCTTTAGTGTTGTGTATATATATATTTTTTGAGACCAGGTCTTGCTCTGTCACCCAGGCAGGAGTGCAGTGGTATGATCACAGCTTCCTGCAACTTACATCTCCTGGGCTCAAGTGATCCTCCTACCTAAGCCTCCCAAGTATCTGGGACTACAGGCCCATTCCACCACACCTGGTTAATGTGTATATTTTATAGAGATGGAGTATTTTATATTTTATAGAGATGGAGTTTCCCCATGTTGCCAAACCTGGCCTGAACTCCTGGGCTCAAGTAATCAAGTAATCCACCCTCCTCAGCCTCCCAAAGTGTTGGGATTACAGGCATGAGCCACTTCGCTTGGCCCTAGTGTTATATCTTTTTGAATTTGAATTAATATGGTTAGCTTAGAATATACATTTGCTATGGTCTTAAGTATGATTCAAAGACAAGATTAAAAAATTTTTTTAGGTCAGCATGGTGGCTCATGCCTGTAATCCCGACACTTTGGGAGGCTGAGGTGGGTGGATCACCTGAGGTCAGGAGTTTGAGACCAGCCTGGCCAACATGGTGAAACCCCCATTTCTACTAAAAATACAAAAAATTAACTGGGCGTGGTGGTGGGTGCCTGTAATCCCAGCTACTCGGGAGGCTGAGACAGGAGAAATGCTTGAACCCAGGAGGCAGAGGTTGCAGTGAGCCGAGACCATGCCACTGCACTCCAGCCTGGGCAACAAGAGTGAAACTTCGTCTCAAAAAAAATTTTTTTAATTGGCACATAATAATCATGCATATTTATGGAGTACATAGGGAGGTGATTATACATGATGTATAGTGATCAAATCAGGATAATTAGCATATCCAGCATCTCAAACATTCATCATCTGTTTGTATTGGGAAAACTTAATATCCTCCTTCCAGATATTTGAATTTCTATATATTAGTATTAACTATAGTCATTCTACAGTGCTAGAGAACACTAGAACTTATTCCTCCTATCTAGTGTAATTTTGTATCCTTTAACAAATCTCTTCCTATCCTGCCCTTCTCCCACCCCTTCCCAGCCTCTAGTAGCCTCTTTTCTACTTTTTACTTCTATGAGATCAACTTTTTGTTTGTTCATTTGTTTAAGCTTCCATATATGAGTGATGACATGTGGTGCTTAACTTTCTGTTCCTGGCTTATTTCACTTTCAAAGACAAGATTTTTAATGGCTACATAATATTCTATCTAGCAGATGGTCCAGAGTTACTCCATAGCTAGATTTTGAGAATATCTCCAATGTCTTACTGGCAAATATGTTTGTATATACAAATGTTTTAAAAGTTAGAATAACTATGTAATTAAAGTCCCAGAGTTGCTAAGTTTAAATGGTGTGCATAGTTGGAAAAATCTAACATTCTTTAATTTTCAATAAGAAATAAGAAATAAGAAAGAAAGCTTTCTTGCCTGGTTTTAACTTAGCAGAGGAGTTAAAAACTTCTACTAGAATTAAGGTGCTTATGTGACCCATGTTTTATTAATATATGGAGTGATTCCTAGCTTAGAAACACTGAGGTGATAACTATGAAGAAAACTTGAAGTGAAAAAAGTACCATTTCATATCCTCTGTTCAATGCAACATACTTTCCAGAATAAAAAAAATTCTGACTTATTTTTATGTATCTATAAATTTGGCTTGTGAATGTGTATATCCTAGGGAAGATGGAAAAACAAAGAGGATGTATTAATAGGTTTGTAATGATATAAAATTTATTCTGGGGGCGAGGCAAAACTTAATGGTTCATAAATAGCAAATTCATTATATTTTTAATACTCAGGTTATATTAACACCATATAACATCTTTATGGTACCATTAGAACCATTTAAATCCTTGACTCAACCTGAAAAACAAACATTTCCAAATCTTGGCCATGAAATGATTAGTCAAATAAAATGTTTTAATAAATATTATTGGATTAGAACATGGTTGGTTGGGTCATAAACTGTCTTATAAATGTTTTATGTCATCAGTTACACTGCATTTTTAAATGTTAACAAATTAATTTATTTCAAAGGCTGCATCAAGGTGAAAACACCCTGTTTCCACTGGAGCATTAGGCAGCAGGACAATACATCATGGAGCCATTTTTCATTCAGTCATAGCACTGGCAGAAGAGATGTTAAGACGTAAAATGTGGTATAGTTTGTTAAATATTCATTTATAATTTGCATTCATTATTAAATTATGTGTTGGGCTAATCTTTAATCTTAAAAATACAGTGTCATGAAGCTCTCAGAATACATGATAAATATTTTATAATTTAGTGTTACTTTAAGTGTTGACTAGCATGTACACAAATGTTTGTCAGTAATGCTCCTTAATTATTCCAAGGAGATTTGATCTGCATTGGTACTGAGTTCAATAATTCATTCAAGCCTTCAGGTCGCTAAGAGAAATATCAGTTTGGGGACATCATCTCTTCTGTGACTAATGATGATTCAGCTACTTGCTTCTCATGGCAACACTGTCATTCATTGCCTAAAACCATTTTAACACAGAGTAGTGACTTTGAGGATCTTATTTTTTAGTGGTCTCAAATGATTATCACAATAGACTTCACTTTTGGTTTAGAAGCTCGAAAGTAGAAATTCTCAAAGATTCAGTTCTTTGAATAGATTATTCTAGAATACAGTAAATTCTGGGCTTGGGAATTTCCTATGCTCGAATAGTCAAGTATTTGATTAAGCTCCAGAGCTGTGATATTCAATTTGCATTTGGTAAGCTGAAAAAAGTACAGCCATCATGAGAAAGCTGGATGTGGCGGAGTGGTGATTTGTATTATAGTAGCCTGGTAGCTGCCCAATGAACCATGTAAAAACAGTTCATTAAAATGTTTATGTGCTTGGCTGGTTAATGCAAAGAAAGCTTTATTGCAGCCTTATAAAACCTTGGTAACTTCAGGTTGGAGTCAGATCAATGCTTTGTAATAACTCATGTGTATGCTTCATCTCTCCTGGAGTGGAGAAAAGAACCAAGAAACTTCCTTTTCTTCCTTGTTTCTATCACCACATATTTTCAGATTTTAAAAATGAATCCAGACTTTCTTCCTTTTGGCTCTTATTAAACCAATTAAAATAGTCCAAGTTCATTTATAGGCAATTTGTAACACTTCATAAAACCATGAAGTATTGTTTATAATAAAATCTAATCAACAAATATGTGATTACTGCATTTCACAGTAATCACATAAAAGTTAAACTTTTAAGGGATCTCAATTTTACTGAACATCAAAAACTAACCAGTATTAAACCAGAAAGCAGACATGCTAATATTTTTCAACTAGTATCTCTCATTTTCTTAGATAGTTTTGGGGGTGCACAGACCGATTTTAAGCCCATGAGGATATGAGTAGGAGATTATAACCATGTGAGGCTTTTAGACATTGACATTTTATTTTATTTTATTTTTATTTATTTATTTATTTATTTATTTTTATTATTATTATACTTTAAGTTCTAGGGTACATGTGCATAACTTGCAGGTTTGTTACATATGCATACTTGTGCCATGTTGCTGTGCTGCACCCATCAACTCGTCAGCACCCATCAACTCGTCATTTACATCAGGTATAACTCCCAATGCAATCCCTCTCAATAGTTAACAGTTGGGTCTACGAATAGAAATGATATTTTTAAAAAGTTCCCTTAAACAAAATACCCATTTTTAATAAAAAATTGATCTATATGGGTATTTACCTCCACAAGATATACACAATTAGATTTTTAGATGGGAAGTAGTATTTCCGATTCATATATACAAAGTTTTCCAATAAATAATGACTTATTCATAAGTTTAGTATGTCGAACACTGCCTCAGGAACAAGCACAAGAAGAAAACATGCTTTTAGGAACAAAGCCAAAAGGTGCTAAAATCATACAATAGTACAATATTAAGAAAGATATGGCAATATGTTTTCTCGCTTTCCCTTGCTATGTACACTACTATTTATTTTAACACGTGAACACATGAAGGAAGAGACCATATACTACAACATTGTTACCGTCAAAATGCATCAATTAAAATAGATGCTCCTTGCACACAGCAGACTGCCTAAAAATATTCTTAATGTTCTATGTATCAGCCAAGCCATGGCATTTGAAAATTGTCTTAATGGGCTTGTGAACATCAAAATCCCACCTTCCCCACCTCTTGTAAGGTCGAAGAGTGGATGGCTGCTCCTAACTGGCATTTGGAGAATTTTTTTCCCCCTAATTCCTCAGATTGCCCAATCTAAAAGGGAAGTTCTTTTTTTGGAATTTAGTACTACATCATGTAAAGATGAATTTGTCTCTAACACTCTGTCTATGGAATATTGTATTATAAAAAGTAGTTGTAATAAATTGAAAACAGCACCTAGCATAATGCCTTAGATATGACAGACACTAATTAAATATTTGAGGGGCTGAATGAATGTGGAGGGAGTGGTATTTTAACATTTGTTTTCAGATCCAGTGGCTGGGTCCTCTTATCTCAGGGTATGAGGCTGCAGGGAAGGAAAGGAAAGGAAGAATCCGTGAAGTAAAATAAAAGAAGCCAAATATTTACCTGCTTTGGAGTGCTAACCTTCATAGTCCTCAGATGTATGCAGAACACCATTTAAACTATTTGTTAGCACAGCTGGACATTAGTCCTTCTTCTCTATGTGGATTGTTAAAGAAGATTTGGGGTTGTTGAGTTGGGTCTGAAGCCGCACCAGTTCAAGACCGCTTAATTGAGAATCTCTTCTTATCGTTTTAGATTGCACACCCCATCAACTTTTATACAGGGTTAGGAGGATGGAAGCCATGGTGTGGCCTCTGGTTCGTGATCATGGGTGGAGTACTGGTGTGCACTGACCCACATCTCACACCAGCACTGCAGACATCCGTGGCCATACTTAGACTTGGATGATTGTTTTGGCTTCTGATGAGACCCAAAGCAAGTCAAGAATCTACTTATTTTTATTTTTACTTTTTATTTATTTATTTTTGAGATGTGGTCTCCCTATTTGCCCAGGCTGGTCTCAAACTCCTGGCCTCAAGCAATCCCCGCCATACCCCTGCAAAGTACTGAGATTACAGGTGTGAGCCACCGTGGCTGGCCTAAGAATCTATTTTAAACAAATTTGTTTGACTAAAATCTGTATGTGTATGTGACTGTGGCTATGTGAGTACATGGGAGAGGGGATGGTATAAGAGGAGGAGAAAGAAGGACCTAGATTTGAACATCTCTGTACCTATGATCATGGCTCTCCAATTTCTAGGATGGAAAAAGAGATCTCTGATAAGTTTAATTAAGCTTCCTCATCTCTGGAAGCTTTAAAAAGGCTGAGTCGGGTGGAGAGGGGAGGGCTGGCTAACCATGTGGGTCTCCTCAAGTCCCCTCAGATTTAATTGCGAACATAAATGGCCCCCAGTCCTGCAGCATATCAACTTGATGTGTATAATTGATAGCCAAACATTTTTTACAGGCTGTTAAATGGTAAGGCCACAGTGAAATGTATATAATGTTGATTAAAGTGATTTTTGTACAAAAGGGTCAGAGACATTAACAAGTTAAAAGAAAATGTGAGCTCTGTTCGTATTCCTCTAACCTTTGTTCGGGTTTTCCCATAATTGACACCACATGTTTACTATGCTTATTTTCGTCAAATTTAAGGCTGTTAGTATTCAATGTATTTAGAAGTGCTCTTGAGATTAAGGCAGTCACAGAGTGCTCAGAAGGGTGGATTTCAGATATTATCACAGCACATGGTAAAGAGAAAGATTTAAATAAACCCCTCCAGCTTGCCTTGTGTTAAACTGTCTGGCTCCTAAAGGCACGCTAAAGTAAAGGTAACTCTGAAAAGGATTAAAATGGACATCTAAATGATAATTACTAGGTAATTTTGTTTTGGTTATAATTTGTGGTGTTATTTTTATAACTGACATGAGACATAATATATTTTTCAGGGTTCTGCAATAGCTGAGCAACAAATGGAAGCTGTCAGAAAGTATTTGTAGGAACAGTTATTGAAGAAAGCTGCGAGGCTGTTGAAATGCTACACAGACTGCATTTTTTTTAGCCTACGCATGAGTACAATACTTTCCTAAAAATGTAATTGACTGTGAAAGTGTGGCGTACAGCAAGCCCTCTGCCTAGGCTTTTAAAATCCTCTTATTTTCATTAATGCAAAACCGGCAAGGTGTCTTTCAAGGGTCTTTCCAACTTGCCCTGTGTCATCACACGCACATTACTGAGCATTTGATGCTGTCTTACCTCCTGTTCTCTAGGCCCATCCCTCTTCCTCTTTCTTCCTGTCTTTTCTGTTCTGTCTGCGCTCTGGATCACTCTGTGGCACCAAGGACATGGCAGGGGCTTTAGCTCCTGGTCTTAACTGGCGGCACTCAAATCTACTGAGTTTACTGACCTCTGCCTGAGCCATGAACTGAGACCGACGAATAGACCACCCAAACTCCCCGCAACCAGCACATGGCAGTTGTGCACGGCCCTTCCCATGCAGTATAATTCCATGGAATTTCCCTCTCTCCTTATCTGACTCTGATTATTTGCTGATTTGTAATTTTAGTTATTCGTGTGCAAGTCTTATCTCCTTTGCCAGATTGTACGCTCCTGAGCAACATCGCTATGCTTGATGCTTTTTGTGTGTTGTCTCTCCTTCCTGGGCTTGGCATGGTGCTCCGCACAAGGTGGAAATTCAGTAGATACATTGTGAGTGAATTCATGACATTGAAGCTAGAGACACAGAATATCCTAAAGATAATCCACATATCAGTGCCAGAGATTGGCCACATCCTGGCTAAATCTGTAGCTATTTAAACTAAGTCCAGTTTCTTATTTCCATAGATATGAAATCAAGGGGATATATATATTTTAGAGTTTCCACAATATCTTGTTTTCAGAGATTTGAAATCAAGATGTTATATCTTCTTCCACTGAGTAGGAAATAGGTCTCACGCCCTGCTGTGGCAGTACAAGGCTGAAGGAGTTATAATGATCCTTGAACTCAAGTCTCCTGATAACACATTTTATTAACTGGGTTGGAGACTAGAATAAGACTTGTGGGTGAAACTACTATGTTTCAAGCAATTCTAATTTCCAGGCACAGAAACTGTACTTTGTAGCAGTAGAATTTTATTTGAGAAGTGACTTTACTAGGGGAAGTCCTACCAATTGTTTAATTTCTTTTTCCTCCTAAATGATAGGAAAAGGGGAAATCATATAACCTCAAATACTCAGACATTTAACTTTGTAAACAGGAAACACACTAGGGTTGCATTTTGTTTGCTTAATGGCAATTTTTGGGAAATACACAAGAAACTAAACAACTATGTTTATGAACGTTTTTAACTTTTCCAATATTTCTTGATTCTTTCTACATAGAGATTTAAAATAATGAAATCAGTTATTGCAATAATTTAAATGGTTTGAAAAAATTAGTATTTTTCCACTTATTTTGCTTTCCAGAAAAAGAACTCATGTGTTCCAAATTAGATTTTTCCTCAATTTCTGTTCTTCATATTACATTTTAATTGGGATAAAAAATTTTTTTCAATTTACAAGTTCATCAATTCAGAGGAGATATTTCTAATATAAGTTATAAGAGGAAACATTCAAGAAAACTGAAGTTGGAAACATGTTTGTGTCTTTTTTCCATGACTAACCCATGTCTATTCTCTATGAAATTGATGTCAAAAAAGTATTATATATTTTCAGTAGGAAATAGAAGGCTGCCCTCTACTATCCTTGTCAGGACGTCGTATCCCTTTAATCATACTTTTCATTTCAGTACATTGAAATTTCCGTTACCAAGGACAACATCATAAATAAAAGTGTTTGTGAAATTTTACCTGCAGCTTCCTAACTTTGTGCATTAAGCATGAGACTAGCAGAGAGGTGGTCAAATGTGAAAATTTATAATCATTTATTACGTACGGCTGAAGCAAGAAGGGAATAAAAGCGTGAAGGCATACATCTATAAACGGAAGCCGAAAACCTTAAATGAAAAGTAAAGTGAATTTCTGTGTCTTGTCATAAAGTAATGAGAAGCTAGAGCTTTTATTCATAGCAACCCAAGATGCATTTACTCTCAATCTAGCTTCAGCAGTAAACGCTTCCCTGATGTATTGCTTTGGACTTACAAAGAAATATTTGTGCTCTACATAATAGTATAGTTAGGAGAATTACTGCATGGTTGAGAAGATTCTATAAAGGTTTATAGCTGGTGGTGTTACTGTAATTTAATCACAATGTAGCT
The DNA here is from genome assembly GCF_008728515.1 of Papio anubis. Classification (NCBI taxonomy): domain Eukaryota; kingdom Metazoa; phylum Chordata; class Mammalia; order Primates; family Cercopithecidae; genus Papio; species Papio anubis. The sequence goes on from NC_044976.1 coordinate 161,326,572, forward strand.
AATGTAGTACTTTAATATCACAGGTTACTTTTTTATTTACCATTTATTAGTAACTGACAGAGTCAATCATCTCTACATCATAAACAAATCATGGAGGGATTCTGTAGGAACCCTAAAATTCCAGGATAGATGTACTATGGCTATTTTACACTACCACATTCCCTGTAATGAGCTAACCATCAAATTATTATTTAGATCTGTGAAATGTAAGGCAGGCTCCTTGTTCTCAGTCCATTGGCCAAAGAAAACTTGAGGACATTTTATGTCATGAATACAATTAGCACCGCATGTCATTTACGCTCAGAAATAACTCACTGATCCAATTCTAGCAAAATCTAGAAGCATATTCTGAAAAATGTTAAGGTATTTAGCTAAAATTTTTTCTAACTGTTCTGTAATCTATTCATGAACATTACCATAATGTTAAGCTTAAATCAATGCTTTCTCATTAGAATTTTTTAATGAAAATTATGTTTTTATAGTTGAAAACAAAATACAAATGCTTTTGTCGTTTCTGTTTACACATATTGCTGTCTTGATAGATAGATTGTACATAGAAAGATAGACATATAATTAGCTATTATATAAACCATGTCACATTAATATGGTTGATGCCAGAAATATTAGGCAAGACTAGTAAGGAATGCTGCTAATGTCTGGAAACTGTGACACTGTGAAAAGTAGGACTGATGACATGTCTAAGCCTAAATCTAGGTTTAGTTCTTCTGACCTCCATGAATCTCAGTAGTTCCATCTGTAAAACAGGAATACTGGTATTTGTTCTACTGATCCCGCTAGACTGTTGTGAGAATCCAATAAGATACTGTATGAGAAAACATCCTGCAAACTGAAGAGGTACACAAAGTATCAATACTTTGGACATAAAAGGCTACAAATAAATGTAGAATTGAGTGTTCAGAGCAGGTACTTTTTTTTTTTTTTTTTTTCCCCAGAGTCTCGCTCTGTCGCCCAGGCTAGAGTGCAATGGCATGATCCCAGCTCAATGCAACCTTCGCCTCCCACGTTCAAGTGATTCTCCTGCCTCAGCCTCCCGAGTAGCTGGAATTACAGGCGTGCACCACCACGCCTGGCTAATGTTTGCATTTTTAGTAGAGATGGGGTTTTGCCATGTTGCCCAGGCTGGTCTTGAACTTCTGACCTCAGGTGATCCACCTGCCTCAGCCTCCCAAAGTGTTGGGATTACAGGTGTTAGCCACTGCGCCCGGCCCAAAGCAGGTACTTTTAATATAATATGTGAATAGTTTTTATTACAAAGACGGTAGAAAGCCATGTTGAAAAAAAAGTTTTGTTTCTTACCTAATATTTATTGTGCACCTACTATGTACCAGGCACTGACAGAACCTATTGCTCTAAGAATAGTTGATGAAAGTCTCAAAAAGGACAATGAATTGAAACTAGGTTCAATGTTAGTAGATAACCAAGTCCCAATCATCTCTTCTAGAGCCTTTACACTTGCTACTATTGGCCACGCTGTCTTTCAGCATGATTGGTAAGAATTTCTAAATTTTTTAATTCTTGGGAATTTACACACCCTTAAATTCTCCCTAGGCTTTCAACTCGCCTAGGGTTAGGCCCATGTGAGGTAGTTGGGCTATAACTTAGTGACAGTGGCTGATCTCTAGTTTGGTAGGTGATACTTCTGGAAATAAAAATAGCTCTGCTTAGAAGCACAACTTTAGATTAACAACTCAAAGGAAGAGAGACAATTTTCAGGTAACTGAAGTGACCATTCAGTTGAGAACAGAAATGTCAACATAGGCATAGGCTTTACTGATTTTTTTCGTGGATGTTATTTAGTTCCTTGTGCCTGGAATATCCTCCCCTTTGTTTGTCGAAGTCTTGCTAATTCTTCAAGGTCCAGTTGAAAGGTTACTTCCTCCATAAAATCTTCCTATCTGCCCCTTCTATTATATCACCTGATCTCTCATTTATAAGGCTAAAACTTTGCTCTATATTACAGTTACTTCCATGTCATGATTTATTATACTTTAATTTTTTCAAGGCAATGACAAGTAGTCTTCATCTTTGAGCTCCTTTTGGCTTTTGGTATCATGTCTTAAACAAGAAGCCGCCCAAATGGCCGTTGAATTTAATTACCACTACTTTTTAAAAATTGTCTGACATAGGTACGTATAAAACTACTAGGACTTTCTTGGTGTTGGTTACTTTTAAAATAAGCTAGCTGTTTTAGGCACTATAAAATAGTGGTGTATTCATTTTGTTTTTCTTTTTTTGTTTTTCTTTTTTTTGAGACGGAGTCTCTCTCTGTCACCCAGGCTGGAGTGCAGCTCACTGCAAGCTCCGCCTCCCAGGTTCATGCCATTCTTCTGCCTCAGCCTCCTGAGTAGCTGGGACTACAGGCGCCCACCACCACACCCGGCTAATTATTTGTATTTTTAGTAGAGACGGGGTTTCACCATGTTAGCCAGGATAGTCTTGATCTCCTGACCTCGTGATCCACCCCTCTCAGTCTCCCAAAGTGCTGGGATTACAGGCGTGAGCCACCACGCTCGGCAGTTTTTTCTTTTATGAAATTAATTTTAGACTGGGCACGGTGGCTCGTGCCTGTAATCTCAGGACTTTGGGAGGCCAAGGAGGGTGGATGACCTGAGGTCAGGAGTTTGAGACCAGTCTGACCAACATGGTGGAACCCCATCTCTGCTAAAAATACAAAAATTAGCTGGGCATGGTGGCAGGCGCCTATAATCCCACCTACTGGGGAGGCTGAGGCAAGAGAATGGCTTGAACGTGGGAGGTGGAGGTTGCAGTGAGCCGGGATCGCGCCATTGCACTCCAGCCTGGGCGACAGCAAGACTCTATCTCAAAAAAAAAAAAAAAAAAAAAAAGAAATTAATTTTAAAGATCACCAAATTTTATACTTCAAATGCAGCCTACTGTTATTCTGTTTTTCTCATTTTTGGTAAATTTTGAGTGTACTATCTACTCTTCATTTTGTACATTTTATCACACATTCTTTAGTAAAAAGCAACAGTAAGGCAAGGTGCAGTGGCTCATACCTGTAACCCCAGCGCTTTGAAAGGTCAAGGCAGGATGACTGCTTGAGCCCAGGAGTCCAAGATCCGCCTGGGAATAACGGCGAGACCCTGTCTCTACAAATTTTTGTTAAAAAATTAGCTGGGTGTGGTGGCATACACCTGTAGTCCCAGCCGCTTTGGAGGCTGAGGCAGGAGGATCACTTGATCCCATTAGGTCTAGGCTGCAGTGAGCCATGTTCATGGCACTGCATTCCATCCTGGGTGACAGAGAGAGACTCTGTTTCCAAAAAAAAACCAAAGCCAAAAACAAAAACATCAATTCTGTCCAGATGTGGTGACTCATGCCTGCAATCCCAGCACTTTGGGAGGCCGAGGCAGGCAGATCATCTGAGGTCAAGAGTTCGAGACCAGCCTGGTCAATATGGTGAAACCCCATCTCTATTAAAAATACAAAAAATTAACTGGGCACGGTGGCTTGTGCCTGTTGTCCCAGCCACTTGGGAGGGTGAGACATGAGAATTGCTTGAACCAGGGAGGCAAGGGTGCAGTGAGCCAAGATTGTGCGTCTGCATTCCAGTCTGGGTGATAGAGCGAGACTCTGTCTCAAACAAATAAACAAACAAACAAACAAAAAACCCCACCAGTTCTGCCTCAAACAGTCCTCCTACGTTTGCAGTACTGTGCTGAGTACAGAAGGGGATTTGAGGAAAGTAGAAGATGAAATACCTTCTTGGGGCCTGAGTTGTCTTAGAATTAGCACAAGTCTCAGGGGTCAGCCCTCTGTTGAGACAAAACATTGTAATGATCCTTGCTAGGTGTAGATACCACATGATTTCTATCTGATGGAATAGCAAAGAAAAAAAAACTAAGGACATAACTGTGACTAATACATGTCGAATATTTTGCTTAAGGTTGAGAAATAGGCAGATAATGAGAACAGAAGGAGAACCTACCTGGTCCCACTTTTCCAGCCTCACTGTGGGTGAAGGTACTTTATCTCTTTTCTAGAATATGGAACATTTTTATATTAGAAGCAAGAGAGTACAGAACTATAGCAAAATAGGACTGATAAAATATGCCCAAATCCTTTCTGAGTTTATTTTCTAACATATTTATATTCCTATTACTACAAGATATAGAAATAAACTTAAGTATTTGTGTTAGTGGCAACAATCACAATTTAGTAAAAACAAAAACAAAAACCCTAACCGTTTGGGAAGTTCTGTGTATCACACCAGCTTTTTAAAAATAATGAACAGAAATTTATTGGTTCATAGTTCTGGAGGCCAGAAAGTCCAGGGTCAAGGTGCTGGTAGGTTTGGTGGGTGCTGCGGTCCGGTTTCCACTTCTAAGATGGCGTCTTGAATGCTACAGCCCACGGGGGCGGGGGGAAGAACACTGTTCCTCACATGACAGATGGGTGGAAGAGCAGAGAGGGCGAGGGAAGGGAGGGGAGTAAACTCACGCTTTCATAAGGAGCCCACTCCTGAGATAACAAACCCACTCCCGCGATAACGGCGTTAATTTATTCATGAGGCAGAGCCCTCACGATCTAGCCACCTCTTGTTAGGCTCCGCCTCCAAACACTGATGCACTGGGGATTAAGTTTCCCACATCGGAACTTCGGAGGACACATTCACACGATAGCAGTGAGCTTTTTTACATCAGCTTTAAGACCGACTGGATGTATGAGCCAAAGCATACCCCTAGATCCAGCTGAGTATCTATTTTCACACCTACATAAATAAAATATAACATTTTCATTGATTCATAATGTATTTCATGTGAAATGTCTGACTGTACCTTTTAAAATTCAAAACGAAGATAGGCCAGTCACAGGGGTTCATACCTGTAGTTCCAGTACTTTGGGAGACTGAGGTGAGCTCAGAAATTTGAGACCAGCTCGGGCAACGTGGCGAATCCTCCTCTCTACAAAAACGTACAAAAATTAGTAAGGTGTGGTGGTGTGTGCCTGTAGTCCCAGCTACTTGAGAGGCTGAGGCAGGAGAATCAATTGAGCCTGGGAAGTCGAAGCTGCAGTGAGCCATGATCACATCACTGCACTCCAGCTGGGGCAACAGACTGAGACTCTGTGTCCAAAAAAAAAAAAAAAAAAAAAAAAAAGAATAAATAAAATTTCAACAAATAATGGTTAAGACAGTTTAGCTTTCAACAACAAAATTATTGAAAGTCTACTTTTTGCCAAGTTATTCGTTAGGTGTATTATGTGCATTACACACACGTGCACCTGTGTGTACATGTGCATGTGTGCCTGTATGTATGTATATGTGTGCATGTCTACAATTGTTCACATGTTTTGGAAGATGTCAGGGAGAGAAAGATAACTAAGATGTGAAGTCTACCCTGGTGGAGGGTTCAGATCACCCCAATGTCAAATGGCTCACCAGAAATGTCAAATGGCTCATCAAAAATGTGGAATAACGTAGCATCTATGAGGGATTTTTTTGTTTGTTTGAGATGAAGTCTGCCTCTGTCTCCCAGGCTGGAGTGCAGTGGAGTACTTAGCAGTAAGTAGAGTCTCTCTGTATAATATTTGAGACATGTTTTCCCAATTCCCTTTCATTTAGTAGTTTTTGTGTTTTAGATACTTACTGTCTTTTTTTTTTTCTTACAACACCCTCATTTCAGCAATATTTTTATTGTCTTTGGAATCTGTTCTTTTGTGATTTTTTTTCAAAGCTTAGGAAATTATTACTTTTCCAAAGAGGTAATAAGTATGTCTGATTTTTCTATACTTTGATTAACATTTAACTTTTAATTTAAGATGGTGTTTAAAGAAACTTTTAAACCTCAATTGTCTGCATACACACACAATAAGGGGACTTGCAGTTTTAAAGAGCTGCTTAGCCAGGTGCAGTGGCTCATGCCTGCAATCCCAGCACTTTGGGAGGCTGAAGGGGGCAGATCACTTGAGGTCGGGAGTTCGAGGCCAGCCTGGCCAACATGGCGAAACGCTGTCTCTACTAAAAATAGAAACATTAGCTGGGCATGGTGTTGCACGCCTGTAATCCCAGCTACTTGAGAGGTTGAGGCAGGAGAATCTCTTGAATCCAGGAGGTGGAAGTTGCAGTGAGCCAAGATCGAGCCACTGCACTCCAGCCTGGGCAACAGAGTGAGATTCCATCTCAAAACAAAAAAGCTGCTTGGAAATTTTAAGAAGACACTATACAAATCATACCAAGGAAAAGCTGAGTTGGGTTTAAAAAGATAATCCCCACTCTACAGAGATATAATAAGGAGAAAATAAAATAGTACAGGGGAAATATTTAACATTGCGCCTGGTGTGTAGAAAATACTCAAATCACTGTTGCATTTGAATCTCAAGGAAGATGCTTATGATAGCTCTTGAAACCATTTGAAGTTCTAGACATGGAGAAGACCTTACGTATGACACTTTCTACTTCAGCCTGAGGGAAAAACCGTGAAAAAGATAAGTAGCTATCAAAATGAGTAAGGATTTATGTGAAAAGTAACTGTACCTTCATTTTTGCATTTCTCTAAATGTTGCTCTAAATTATATAGTTTTCAGTGTAATTACTAGTGTTAGTATAACTGATATTTAATGATAGTATTTAATGTACAGCAATGATAGCATTTAATGAGAGTATTTAGCTGTCCAGAGAAAAGCATAACCAAGTGGGAAAGTCTGCCAAATCTTTACTTTGGTTAATTATATTTATTCATTCAATGTTATTTATTGAACTTCTACTTTGTGCCAGGCAGTGCGAACACAGCCAACAACCAGCTGTGGGGATTAATTCTGGGAGAAACAGATATTAAACAACTATGCATCTGCAAAGCGAGCAATTATACTCTGGGGAGTGCCTCAAGGGAGCTGTACAGGAGGCTAAGAGGGTACATGCTAGATGCCCTGGATGGAAAGCTGGTTGACGAGGTATTTTGGACACAAGGTTCCAAATGAGACACCGTCATCTACCAGATCCAACTTCTAAAGGCATTTAACAATACCTAGAAGGAGACTGTCTACTGTGACAGTCCTGCAGGCCCGTAGTCATCCCTGGCTAGTGTTCATGGGTATCTAACAGCCAGTGCCAAAGGGTTGGAGGGAAAAACAGAAGGAAGAAAGTCAAAACTTTGATTTTTTATTTTTCCACAGGCTCAAGAATACTCAGGGAATAACATATCAACTTTATATTGTTAAATGTTATCGGCTGGGCACGGTGGCTCACACCTATAATCCCAGCACCTTTGGAGGCTGAGGCGGGTGGATCACCTGAGGTCAGGAGTTTGAGACCAGCCTGGCCAACATGGCAAAACCCCATCTCTACTAAAAGTACAAAAATTAGCTGGGCATAGTGGTGGGTGCTTATAATCTCAGCCACCCAGGAGGCTGAGGCAGGAGAATCGCTTGAACCCGGGAGGTGGAGGTGCAGTGAGCTGAGATCATGCCACTGCACTCCAGCCTGGGTGACAGAGTGAGAAAAATAAATACATAAATAAATAAATAAATATTATCAAATAAGGTCTCCGATAACAGAGGACAGGAGGCAAAGGTGAGAAGGTTTAAAAGAGGTTAAGGGAGTGAGAAAATGTAGGAGAGGCTTAAGAAAGATTTGAGAAGAAATGAAAGGGGAAAGGGGAACTATAAGACTTAAAATTTAAAGTCATTGTGAGATAACTTATGGTTATTCAAATTAATGTACTTTTGTGGTTAATCCTCTACGCAGTGCCTAAAAATGTTCTAGGCAACGTTATAGGTGCTGGGAATACCAGGGTGAACAGCACCAGACCTTATTCCTGTTTTCATGGAGTTTGCAGACTAGTAAATCACAAAATAAAATAAGACATAAGAAGCGCACAATTAAAATTAGATCCAACTGGGTTTACGTTGGATACGTCTATGAAGGAAAGATATGCATGGCAGTATAAGAGAATGTACCAGGAAGGCCGGGTGCCATGGCTCACACCTGTAATCCCAGCACTTCGGGAGGCCGAGGTGGGCAGATCACCTGTCGGGAGTTTGAGACCAGCCTGGCCCGTCTCTACTGAAAATACAAAAATTAGCCGGGTGTGGCGGCGCATGCCTGTAATCCCAGCTACCCAGGAGGCTGAGGCAGGAGAATCACTAGAACCCAGGAAGCAGAGGCTGCAGTGAGCCGAGATCACACCACTGCACTCCAGCCTGGGTGACAGAGCAAGATTCCATCTCAAAAAAAAAAAAAAAAAAAAGAAAAGAGAGAGAGAATGCCCCAGGGGAACCCTACCTAGTGCAGGCAGGCCCTAGGGCATTAGGAAAATGATATCTAGGTGGGAAAGGTGAAAAGTGTAAGCGTTCATTAGTGGGGACTGGGTATTCTGGGGAGAGGAAACACCATGCACAGAGGCCCTGTGGCTGAAGGAAGTGTCATGTACTGAAGAAGCTAAAAGACATTTAATATGGCCAGAGCTGAAAGCAAGGACTGTGCAAGATGAGACTGGAAGGTACAGGGGAGCAGGCTGGAAAGGGCTTAGTACACCGCGTTCAGGATTTGAGTATTTGCCCTAAGAGCAATGGGAATCTGTTAGAGAGCGTTAAGTAACAGCTGATACAGTATAATGTGGCTTGAGTTTTATAAAGATCATTACTGTTACTTGAGAAGAATACACTGGAGAAGGGCCTGCCTGGATGCAGGAAGCTCGTTGGGATGCTACTGGAGCGGCCTGGTGGCACAACCATGGAGGTGTGAGCTGGGGGGATGGTGAAGATGGGGAGAAGCAGACAAACCCGGCATATGTTCAGGAGGAAAAGTCATCAGGCCTGGGGGAAAGGTTCTGGTTCACAGAACTGGGTGGATGGCATTGTCATCTCCTGACAGAGGGAACCCTGAAAGACCATGTGCGGCCCAAGGTAAGCACGTGGAGATGCCGAGCTGGCAGCTAGACCTTTGTGTCTGGGGCTCAAGTGAGTGATCAGGCCTGGAGATAAAAAAATGTAAGGCCTGTAATTCCAACACTTTGGGAGGCCGAGGTGGGAGGATTGCTTGAGCCTAGGAGTTTGAGGCCAGCCTGGGCAATATAGTGAGACTGTCTCTGTTAAAAAGAAAAAAAAAAAAAGAAAGAAAGAAAAAAAATGTGAGTGTCACCAGGCTGTGGTCACAGCTAAGACAGATGACCTCAGGAGAGGTTGAGTGTGAGAGAAGTACAGTGTTTGGAACTAGTCATGGGAAATTCTAGCCTTTAGAGTTTGGGGAAGGAAGAATGAGGATGAGGAGGGACCAAAAAGGTAGAGACCTGACTTCAACTCCAGCTTTCTGAATTCTGGTATTCCAGTATATCACACTGTTTTTCTACAGAGAAAAACTTTCCAACATTTTCTCATGTTCCTGAAACTCTGAAATCTGGGTCATTTGTGTCTTGAGGCAAATCTAGATGGTTACACGCTCTAAAATTTTTTAACTGATCAATGATATGTTGATTTACAAAACATTTACACCACAGTTCTAGCCTGTCCAAAACCCTTCCAACGTACCTTTTAATCCCCATTTCCACGTTACAGTGAAGCTGAGCGCTGTTTCCTTTTCTTTTTTTCTTTTTTTTTTTTTTTTTTTGAGACGGAGTCTCGCTGTGTCGCCCAGGCTGGAGTGCAGTGGCGCGATCTCGGCTCACTGCAAGCTCCGCCTCCCGGGTTCACGCCATTCTCCCGCCTCAGCCTCCGAGTAGCTGGGACTACAGGCGCCCGCCACCACGCCCGGCTAGTTTTTTGTATTTTTAGTAGAGACGGGGTTTCACCATGTTAGCCAGGATGGTCTCGATATCCTGACCTCGTGATCCACCCGCCTCAGCCTCCCAAAGTGCTGGGATTACAGGCTTGAGCCACCGCCCGGCCTCCTTTTCTTATGTAAATAGGTAGACGGGAGCCACCTTAAGATGCAGGGGCAAGAATGGAGAGGAGGAAAGGCGAGGAAGATTTCCAGGTCCAATTCCCAGCCTGAAAACCTCTCTTCCCTCTGCTCACATATTTTTCTTTTTTCTTTTTTTAAATTTCCCCATCTTCTGGAGCCTGACCATGTTTCCTCTATAAAAATTCTGTAAATAGAAACAATCAGGGTGCAGTGAGCCGTGATTGCGCCACTGCACTCCAGCCTGGGTGACACAGAGAAACCCTGTCTCAAAAAAAAAAAAAAAAAAAAAAAACCAGTCATTTCATCTGGGGAGAGGCTCCGCTTCAAGGACAGCCTAGACTCTGGTCTTTAGGGTAGAAGAGCATCTGCGGAGAAAGAGTGGGGAGATGGTAGCCACCTCTCATTTCTTCTGAGGATGGCACTGAAGGACCACTATTGCCAGGCTGCTCCAGCATGGCAGTCACTAGGTGGGAAGAACATGAGATCCTGGTATCACTGAAACCAAGCATTTCAAGGAGGTGGACAGAGATATGACCTCAAATGTACTCATGGCATTTGGGAGACCATTGATAGTAGGAGCTGTCTGGGAGAGAAGGGGTGGAAGCTGTATTAAAGTGAGTTGAGGAGCCAGTGGGAGGTAAGGAAATACACAGGAAATACAGATAACGCTTTAGAAACTTGACTGTAAAGAGGAAGAGAGCGATAAGGCTGAAGAAGGATATAGGGTCTTAGGAAGGTTTTTGCTGTTTGTTTTTATTTAGATGAGATAATCTTGAGCATGTTTCAATCTCTTTTGAGAGAGTGAATTGAAATTCCCAGAGAGAAAAGGGATAAGCCTGGAGAGAGTAAAACATTCCTGAGAAAGAAGGGGAGAATGGGACCTGTGGTGAGGGGAGGAGAGACAGCCGCCGTAAGTAGCAGGAGGGCAGGGAGGAACAAGGGAGTTTGGAAATCTGTATAGATGCTCTTGAAATAAGGGCCGAGTCCTTTAACCTGGAAAAGGAGAGAACTGAAATAGTCTAAAAATGGGGTGACTTTCTCCCATTAGATTGTGAACTGTTAGAGGTTAAGGAATTTTTGCGCCCAAATTTTTGCTCCAAAACACTCAATAAGGGTATGTTGAACTGTATTGATAAAAAGCGCTATTTTTTTTTTTTTTTTTTTTTTGAGACAGAGTCTCCCCTGTCACTCAGCTAGAGTGCAGTGGCACGATCTCAGTTCACTGCAACCTCTGCCTCCTGGGATCAAGTAATTCTCTTGCCTCAGCCTCCCGAGTAGCTAGGACTACAGGCATGCACCACCATGCCCGGCTAATTTTTGTATTTTTAGTAGAGACGGGGTTTCACTAAAAACCAGGCTGGTCTTGAACTCCTGCCCTCAGGTGATCTGCCTGCCTGGGCCTCCCAAAGTGCTGGGATTACAGGCATGAGCCACCACACCCAGCCAAAAGCCCTACTATTTCTTAAGTCCTTAGTAAGTGAGTGTTAAAATCTGAATGCAAATCTTACAGGCTATTGATTATGAAGCAACATATAAAACATACAGAACTTTCTTAGCTCTGTGAGTGAATATATTTTAAAATGTATGGATGTTGATATATTTATAAACAACATTGTCATTTTAAATTTTTCTTTTAATCAAGTAGGACTTCAGAGTGTGTCTAGCCTGAATGTGAAATTTAAGTTTAGTTGCCTATTTCCCTGATTTAATGCTCCAGTTAGTTCTCTAAGAAAGCCCCAGATTGGTACATTTGCATTTATAGACTGCTGAGCCTGTTCGCCCTCCTCTGAAGACATGCCCTGCCAACTAAACTTACCTTATTTCATAGTATTCAAGGTACATCATAGTATTCAAGGTAGATCCATAAATTAGAAAGAATTACACATTTGGACACTTGTAATACAAAACAAATAAAAGTCTAGCCTGTTGGCAACCACAAAGACAACCACCAAGAGGTAGAAAGTATGTTTCCCTTTTCGTTTTTTAGTAACATTTATCTGCCCCCTGAGTTCATGTCCTTTGCAGGGACATGGATGAAGCTGGAAATCATCATTCTGAGCAAACTATCACAAGGACAGAAAACCAAACACCGCATGTTCTCACTCATAGGTGGGAATTGAACAATGAGAACACCTGGACGCAGTGTCGGGGACATCACACACTGGGGCCTGTCGTGGGGTTGGGGGAGGGGGGAAGGATAGCATTGGGAGAAATACCTAATGTAAAGGACGGGTTGATGGGTGCAGCGGGCCAGCATGGCACTTGTATACCTATGTAACGAGCCTGCACGCTGTGCACATGTACCCTAGAACTTAAAGTATATTAAAAAAAAAAAAAGCAGAAAAAACAAGTAAATAAATAAATAAAATTTATCTGCCCCCAGGTAACACTTATTAAGCATCTAACTTAATGCATTTGCATGAGAGATACAGTATTTGCTTGAGTCACTATTGAATAACATCATTATAATATTCACTCATATCTGTTTATCTTAATATTGTCATCCAACATCTAATCCCATAAGTGCTCTATCTCTTCTGAACTCAAATAATCGTTATATTCTCATCATCATTTTGTATATGCATCACTGCTTAGCACAAAGCCCGACTTGTCAGAGGTGCTAAATGATTGTTGACTGAACAAATGAAAGCTTCCAAGTAACTCATCTACTCATCTACTAGGTGCCTGTCTCCCCTACTCAACGACCAATGTAGGGCAGGGGCTCTATCGGCCTCATCTCTCAGTCTCTTACATCGCCAGACATGCAGTAGAGATTCTGTAGATGTTTGTCGAATGAATGCATACCATAGTTCTAATTAGTATTGATTTTTTGTATCTAATTAGTAGTATGTTTTCATTCATTTTCTTTTTTTGATTCTTTCTTTCACCTTCTGCTTTTGTCTCTCCCTAAATTGGTCAATTTCTCTTCCTTTACCTTTTTGAGTATATTTTTGGTATCAGGCCTTTCATATCTGTCTTTTCAAATATATATAGGTATTATGCCTTTCATATTCTGCTGACCATACTGGACAGATTAGGTAACGTAGTCTTCTGTTGTAAAGATCCATCGTATCAATGGTATGATTAATCAAATTTAGTTAGCAAAATGATGACCCAACATGACAATGAAACTCTTAGATGTCCTTCAGAATCCAGCTGAAGTAACAGGTAACTTGAGTGTGTGTGTGTGTGCGTGCGCACGATTGTAGGACGATAACCCTATCCTTACAGCAATAGAGATAAAAAACACGATCTTCGCCTTCTCCTGTTTTGGTTTGTTGGCTCTTCCTTGTCATGTATTAATAATAATGTTTTTGGTATTGGCAGGTACTCATCGTCATTACATTTGTGGTTATACAATGTGTCTCAGCATCACTTGGATGTTTAATCACTGCAAAAGCTGTCCATTATGTTTTATACTCCACTGCCATAAGCATTATTTCTTAAATATATTTTGATTTAGCTCAACAGAGTTCATTTATTTTTGAAAAATAAAGTGACAATTATAAGTTTTTTGACATGAAAAGTCTAATACTCAGGGTAATTCTTAATTACACATTCAGACACTATTTTTTTTTCAGGTAAGCTCAAGAAAATAACATTACGCTATAAATTGGGTTGATTTGTTTTGCTTCTCAATAAACTGTACGCCTGTAAATAATGATAATATTGTCTTTGACTGAGTCTCACTTTGTGGTAGTATTTTACTTATATTATTTCTAATCCTTACTACCTCTATATAAGGTGATATTACCGTATTCTCCTTTCTTAGATGAGGAAATTTAGGGTTAGCAAGACTACATAACTTACTTACAGCCTTTCAACCAGTGGCTCAATGATTAAAAAGGAATCCTTAAACACAATTTTCAAAGAGGAACCTTTTCCATAAATGGAGTGAAGACTGATGGAAAGGGTTTATAGGTTGGAGAAAGAGGATGGACAGGAAAATTGATCCCCTGACACACGACTTCCTTACATGGCTGCCATGATCCATATTCCCATCAGGAATTTCTAATACCACTACCAGATGGAGATAAGAGGCTGGTGTAAAGTTATTCCCTACTCCAGGAAAATTTGATTGGCACAATAAGCAGAGAGAAAACAAAAATGAGGGGATGAGGTTAGGAGATTTTAGAGTAGTGCCTGTTAAGTGGGCCAATTACCACCTGCATCAGATCACCAGGTATGCCTGTTAAAAATGCAAGTTCCGACCGGGCGTGGTGGCTCAAGCCTGTAATCCCAGCACTTTGGGAGGCCGAGACGGGCGGATCACGAGCTCAGGAGATCGAGACCATCCTGGCTAACACGGTGATAACCCCGCCTCTACTAAAAAATACAAAAAATTAGCCGGGTGCGGTGGTGGGTGCCTGTAGTCCCAGCTACTCGGAGGCTGAGGCAGGAGTATGGCGTAAACCCGGGAGGCGGAGCTTGCAGTGGGCTGAGATCCGGCCACTGCACTCCAGCCTGGGCGACAGAGCGAGACTCTGTCTCAAAAAAAAAAAAAAAAAAAAAAAAAAATGCAGGTTCCTGGGCCTGTGCTCAGACTTTCTTTAGCAAATCTGGGACCCGGGGTGGAGGCGGGGCATACCAGGTGAGCTTCTGTACACTAAGGTGGGAAAATTTCTAAATTAGGGTGACAACCAAGAGATTGGAGATCAGTGCTATAACAGGAAATCGCAATGGAAAGATACTGTAATTTAATGTTCCTCGCTCGGACTTTAAAATTTACTTACAATGCTTGTTTTTGCCAGCACAAATACTAAAAATAATAAACAAAAAAACCCAAAGAAATAAAATGACATAGTTTAATGCAATTATTTTGTTTAAAAAATTAGGAAATTTAGATAATGAGAATCACAGAAAATTGTACAACTAGAGAAAATCCCCGTTACTATTTTGGCTATTTCCTTTCCATCTTTTTCAGTATGCAAATCTCAATACATTTATATAACTGACATCACACACTCTGTACTCTTCTCTCCTAAAATTGTATCTACCATAAGCAGTGTTTCTAGTTGCTAAAAATTCTTTGAAAAATTAATGACTGCATAATAGTTTATCGTTTAGATAAAATTTAATTTATTTAACCATGCATTATTGAACACTTAAGTTTTTTTTTTTCTTCAGTACATATGCTTTCATTTTATTGTTATTTAAAATTCATCTGGGTGTGGTGGCTCATGCCTGTAATCCCAGCAGTTTCGGAGGCTGAGGCAGGCAGATCCCATGAGGTCAGAAGCTCGAGACCAGCCTGGCCAAAATGGTGAAACCTCGTCTCTACTAAAAATACAAAAATTAGCTAGGCGTGGTGGCAGATGACTGTAATCCCAGCGCTCAGGAGGCAGAGGCAGAAGAATCACTTGAACCCAGGTTGCAGAGGTTGCAGTGAGCCTAGATAGCGCCACTGTACTCTAGCTTGGGTGACAAAGCAAGACTCCTGTCTCAAAGAAATAAATAAAACTCAACTTTACTAAGTTAATCAATCTTTTTCTTACGCTTTTTAGAAAGTTCAAGGAAGTTTCGCCACAGAAGTTCTGAAAGATGTTATTTCAGGTACTCTTTTTTTAGTATTTTGCATTCTGAGATGCATGTCTATCCAGCTGGGGCCCAAGGCAATGGATTTCTCTGGATCCACAAGAGGAACTGGGGTAATGAGTTTGGCTTAGAAGAATATGAACAAAAAGAATGAATGAAACAGTTATCTGAATAAAATTGAAACCAGGGGATTTTGCTGAAGCTGCTTTCAAAACATGAATGACCCATGCTGACATAAGGAAAGAATAGAATTACAAGGTTTGGTTTCTATATGAGAGTTTTGGGGGTTTTCCAGTTAAAAAGTGTTATTTATGAGTACTGTAAAAGTAGGCCAAAAATACCTCTTCAAATGCAGAAGAGATCTTTAGGTTTCACTGTCCCAGTCAAAAGAAAAAAGAATTACTTTCCATCCAATCTCTAAAATTTTGGCCATCTGCCTGGTATTTCTCTTCAATTTCACACTTCAAAATGGCCTCCAGGAAGACACGGTTCAGGATCAGTACAAAAGTACAAAGTTGCCAAAATAACCCTTTCATTCTCTTTTCAAAGCAAACCAGCCATCTCAAATCTATGAAACGGAGTCTTGCTCATTCTCTTTTCAAAGCAAACCAGCCATCTCAAATCTATGTACACAGGGATCACTAAAAGTAACCTTGCTTATGAAAGTTATTGTTTTAGTGTTATATTTCTTACAGTATAGCTGTCCCTTATCATAAGCCAACAAAATTCATGAAATTTATAATTTAAGCCATCTCACCTGAACCTTCATGCTTATAGAATTTTAACTAGATTGTGTTCATTTCCCCACAAAACTAACCATAGGCACATTTTTGAAAAATACAGTGTTTTGCGTATTCTTACATTGATGTTTCTGGGGTCCTAACACATTTTTTTTTTTCTCTACACAAAAATCATTCACACCAGGTTATAAAGCACCAATAACCACTTAAAATGATACCCTTTCCAAATCTTATCATTTCAAAGCAATATTTCGCAAACTTTAAAGTCCAAAAGAGTCTACTGGGGTCCTTGTTAAAATGCAATTCCTTCTCTATTTCCCCTGGGTAAGCCTAGGAATCTACATTATTAATAAGTAACTGAGCTGATTCTGATGTAGGTGGTAGAGGACCACACAGAGAATTGCTTTCTTTTATAATGGGAAGAAGCTCAGATGGGTAGGATTATAAACACTACCCAGTGGGCAGGATGAATTATTGTGTTGAATGTTGGACTTTTTCTGGTGGCTCCTAAAATGGAATCAGAGAAGAAGTGCTTCACCTGCCTTGAGTGAGGCCAAATTTATTCTTCCAACTATTCGCTCCTTCACAAAATCACTCATTCATTCCCTCACTCATTCACTCAATCAATCATTAAATAGATATATTTTAAGTACTTTTTAGGGAATTCGCCTAGGGACTGGAGAAGGGGAATGCAGAATACAAAGGTTAATGAGACTTATTGTTTGCCCACAAATTATGGTATAATTTGGACATGTTAATAAGGAACCACAGAATGAGGCGAAATTCAAGAAATGCCCCAAAATACCAATATACTTTGGGAGATTTTGTTTCTTATTTCTACCTCATTTTGTTCCAAAATATAATTTGGGATGGCTCCAGGGATGCATGTGATACAGCAGAGTCAAAATAAAACATGAGGAAACCTGAGGAATATAAAGGCAGGAAAATAAGGTCAAATCAGTCAGTAGTATACACAAAATGTTCACCTTAAGCATAAGGTAGGGGTCCTCAACCACCAGGTCACTGACCAGTGCTAGTCTGTGGCCTGTTGGGAACCAGGCCACACGGCAGGAGTGAATGGGAGCGAGTAAGCATCACCACCTAAGCTCTGCCTCCTGTCAGGTCAGCAGCAGCATTAGATTCTCATAGGAGTGCAAACCCTGTTGTGAACTGTGCCTGCGAGAGATCCAGGTTGTGCACTCCTTGTGAGCATCTAATGTCTGAAGATCTGAGGTTAACAGTTTCATCCTGAAACCATCCCTACTGCCTCCACATGCACGGAAAAATTGTCTTCCATGAAACCAGTCCCTGGTGTCAAAAAGGTTGGGGATCAGTGGCATAAGGTATTCAAAGAGATGGCCAGCACATTTGAGTCTGAGCTTCTCAATTGCCAAAGAAAAAGGTATCCAATCTGTGTCAAGTTCATTTTATTTATCAGATAAAGTTTCCTGGAAACAAAGTCTCCTGCCCTCAGGTGAATTCCCTAAAAAACATTTTAAGTGTATGTACTGAACGATGAATTGATTGGGTGAGTGAGTGAATGAGGGAATGAATGAACAATTTAGTGAGTGAGTAAATAGTTGAATAGTTGAGAAAATCTGGTTTCCTGGAAGCAAATATCTTATGCAGATCTTCATAAAAGATGTAGTGAACACTGTGATGTAGTGAACACTATTGTCAACCACATCCCTTCAAAACATACAAAGTTGTGTTCTATGGAGCTGTTTATTGGAATGCCTAGCTGGTCTTTGAGAAAAACAATCCTAGGATCACTGCATGCAAAAAAATGAAGTTGGAACCTTACCTCACACCATATACAAAAATTAACTCAAAATAGATTAGACCTAAATGTAAGCAATAACATTAAATGTAAGCAATAATTAGGAAACTTTTAGAAGAAAACATAGGGGTAAATCTTTGTGATCTTGGATTTGGCAATGGACCCTTAGACATGACACCAAAAGCACAAAAAGCAACAACAAAAAATAAATTTAACTTCAACAACATTAAAAACTTTTGTGCTTTTAAGAACACTATCAAGAAAGTAAAAACAGGGTCAGATATGGTGGCTCATACCTGTAATCCTAGCACTTTGAGAGGCCGAGGCAGGCGGATCACTTGAGCTTGGGAGTTTAAGACCAGCCTGGGCAATATGGTGAAATCTGCCTCTACAAAAAATACAAAAATTAGCCAGGCGTGGTGGCATGAGCCTGTAGTCCCAGCTACTTGGGAGGCTGGGGTGGGAGGATCGCTTGAGCCCAAGAGGCAGAGGTTGCAGTGAGCCAAGATCACACCACTGCACTCTAGTGTGGGTGACAGAACCAGTCCCCATCTCAAAAAAAAAAAAAAAAAAAGGAAGAAAGAAAGTAAAAACACAACCCACAGAATGGGAGAATAGATTTGCAAATCATAGATCTGATAAGGGACTTCTTTTAAAATATATTTTTAAAAACTCTTAAATAAGAAAAAGACAAATAATTCAATTTAACTAATATGGGCAAATGATCTGAATAGACAGTTCTCCTAAGAAAATATACAAATGACCGATAGGTACACGGAAAGATGCTCCACATCATTAGTCATCAGGGAAATGCAAGCCGAAACCACAAGACACCACATCACTCTGAGTAGGATGGCTGTAACAAAGTCAGATAATGACAAATGTTCAATAGGATTGGAGAAATCAGAACCCTCACACACCACTGTGGAAAATAGTCTCGCAGTCCCTCAAAAATTTTAATATAAAAGTACCATTTGACTCAGCAATTCCAGTCCTAGGTATACACTCAAGAGAAATGAAGACATATGTCCACCCCAAAACCTGCATATGAATGTTCATAGCCACATTATTCATAATGTCCCAAAGGTGGAGACAACCCAAATGCCCATCAACTGATGAATGAATAAATAATATGTGCAAGATCTATATAATGGACCGGGCATGGTGGCTCACTCCTATAATTCCAGCACTTTGGGAGGCTGTGACAGGTGGATCACTTGAGATCAGGAGTTTGAGAACAGCCTGACCAACATGGTGAAATCTCATCTCTACTAAAAATACAAAATTAGCCAAGCGTGGTGGCATGCCTGTAATCCCAGTTACTTACTTGGGAGGTTGAGGCAGGAGAATTGCTTGAACAAGGAGTTGGAGGTTGCAGTGAGCCAAGATTGTGCCACTGCACTCCAGCCTGGGCCACAGAGTGAGACTCCATCTCAGGAAAAAAAAAAAAAAGAAAAAAAGAAAAAAAATGATCCATACAATGGAATATTATTTGGCTATAAGAAGGAATAGCTGGGTGTGGTGGAACATGCCTATAGCCCCAGCTACTTGGGAGGCTGAGATGGGAGGATCGCTTGAGGCTGTGGTGTGCTATGATCGCACCGGTGAATAGCCACTGCACTCCAACTTGGGCAACACAGAAAGACCCTGTCTTTTAAATTAAAAAAAAAAAAGTTGGAATGAAGTACTGATACATGCCACAACACAGATGAACTTTGAAAATATTATGTTAAACAATGAAAATAATGAAAGAAGTCAGTCACAAAGCATGGCATATAATATGATCCCATTTATATAGTTTCCAGAATAGGCAAACCTATAGAGACAGAAAGTAGATGAGTGGTTGTTTAGGATTGGGGGCAGGAGAAGGAGTAGAAAGACTAGGGAAAAAGTAATATTTAAAGGGCACAGATTTTTTTTTTTAGAAATGGTAAAATTTTTCTAAAATTGTGGTGATGCTTGCACAGCTCTGTGAATAGTCTTAATACCATTCAATTGTACACTTCAAATGAATGATATGTTTATGTCTCAATAAAGTCATTATAAAAAACAATCCTAGGACAGTGAAAAACATTGCAATCTAGTATATGATCCTCTGGTGGTCTGGCTTGGTCCCAGACAAAACTGAGAATAAGTAGGAAGAGGCAGACTGTATATCTTTCTGGAAATCATCCCATTGGTATCATTTTTCATAACTGGGCTTCGATAAGAACAGGGTACAGTGAGTTCAAGGTTACATTTTCTGGCAAGATCCTAAAATGTGATTATATGATGATTAAAGATGAATTTGCATACTTTGGCAATTCAAAATAGAACTCTTTCACAGGAACTGAAGGTTTAATTATATTCTATTCAAAGTGCTTTGAGGTCTTTTGATTAAAGCATTTCTTAGTATTGAAGACAGAGAGAAGATGGCCACACTCATCTTAGCCAAGTCAGAATAATTGCTCATAATGTAGAGTAGACTAACAATTAAACTAAGGCCCGGCACCGTGGTTCACGCCTGTAATTCCAGCACTTTGGGAGGCCAAGGAGGGAGGCTTGCTTGAGACCACAAGCTTGAGATCAGCCTGGGTAACATGGCGAGACCAAAATATTTGGTCTCTACAAAAAATATTTTAAAAATTAGGCGGGTATGGAGACATGCACCTGTAGTTCCAGCTACTCGGGAGGCTGAGGTAGAAGAATCGATTGAGCCCAGGAGGTTGAGGCTGCAGTGACCCACGGTTGTACCACTGCACTCCAATCTGGGCTACCCTGTCTCAAAAACAAACAAATACACAATTAAACTAGCAGTGATCCCAAGTACCACAGTAAACTGAGATAACATTATGATTACTTTTTAAATAGTGATATCTGTTCAGGTTTTCTTAATAAACTGTTTTTAAAATTTTTTTTTTTTTTTTTTTGAGACAGAGTAACTGGGACTACAGGCGCCCGCCACCACACCCGGCTAATTTTTTTTTGTATTTTTAGTAGAGATGGGATTTCACCATGTTAGCCTGGATGATCTCAATCTCCTGACCTTGTGATTTGCCTGCCTCAGCCTCCCAAAGTGCTGGGATTATAGGCATGAGCCACCGCGCCAGGCCCTTAAACATTTTTTTAAAGATTGTTGCTCAATCGTAAAAGTCCAACACAGCTGGGGGCAGTGGCTCACGCGTATAATCCCAGCACTTTGGGAGGCCGAGGAGAGCGGATCACTTGAGGTCAGGAGTTTGACCAGCCTGGCCAATATGGTGAAACCCCCACCTCTACTAAAAATACAAAAATAAAATTAGCCGGATGTGGTGGCACGAAACCGTAATCCCAGCTACTCGGGATGCTGAAGCACAAGAATAACTTGAACCTGGGAGGTGGAGGTTGCAGTGAGCTGAGACCGCTCTGCTGTACTCCAGCCTGGGTGACAGAATGAGACTTCGTCTCAAAAAAGAAAAGAAAAGAAAAGTCCGACATAAGACCTTGGCAAGCAGGTGCTCGTTGGCATTTCCAGTGGCTCATATTATTTTGTTATGCAATGCCTGTGGAGTTGGCACACACTTGTATTCCCTCCACCAAAAATAACCACAACATAAAGAGGGAAAAGGCCAAAGATCATCTTGTTCTAGATACTGCAACAAATAGACAACTCTTCTTGAATTATCTTTTTGGTTAGAAGGAGTGCAAGGAGGGAGAAGTGTCTAGGTGATGAGCCAAGACCATTTTATTCCATTCAAACAGCCCAGGTTTTCTACTGTTACTGCTGACTTGACATCGGTAAGAGGCTCTTGACCAGCTCAGGTCCTTAGAGGCTTCCTCACTGAGTGGCCTGTTCTGGGTGTTTTCTAACACCAGGATAGATTCTTTCACAACAGCAAAAGAGAAGACCAGTCAGGCCCAAGTCTGTCACCCTGTGGCTCCATCTTCTTGTCTCTTATTCTGTAGACAGTCCTTATTTGGGGTCTTTAGGCCCATTCCCCAAATCAGTTAATTATTTTTAAAGCTTCTATAATCAAGTGAATAAGAAAGAGTTAGGTATACTGTTTGCAGAAGATGTATAAAGTTACTGAATAATAATGAAGTTTTCAAAATGAGCTGTGGTTCTAAATGATTTTTCTTAGATGTGACAAAGAGAATATTGCTATAGCATAGGCGTTCAACTGCACATCAAGATGTGGATAAGATACAGACTTCACTGCCACTATTCACCGTGTGCCTGAGCAGACCACTGAACCTCCCGGGGTCTGATTTACTTCATCTGTCAAATGGAAGGGCTGCACTATTTTATAATCACTGGGAGATGACATTCAAGGCATTTTTCTAGCATTAACATTTTATGAAAATCTTAACTGATTCTATTCATCAGTCACAGAGAAACATCAGAATTGTGCTGCTAACCTCTTATTATGTTGTTTCCATGTTTCCCCCATCAAGGAGAATGAACTTTCTACTGCACAAAGTGGTTAAGAAGGATTTGATGCCCAGTTTGGGCATCAGAGCTTCAGCAAATAGTTTAGCTTAGGACTCTGACTCTAACTCTAGGGATACAGCTCCTAAATAGGGGAAGGAACCCACCTTGACTGAGATTTGTAACTCTCTCCCAGAGTACCACTAAGTCATGCAAAGCAGTTGCAGGGTTCTGCTGGTGAAACAAGAACAATTTCTCTCTTAGACCTCAGGCCCAGCTTCTACCTCACACAAAGCTCTCATGCAACAAATATTTATTGAGCATCTACTATGTGCTAGATCCTAAGATTATAGAAGTGACAATATTAAGGTCCTCTCTTATTAGCTTAGGAGAGTTGGAGAAAAAAATAAACAAATATTTATAATAATTATCAATTATGGTAAGAGCTAGTAAAGAAGTAAGTGGGGTGTCCAGATGGATGCAGTGATGGAGAATTATGAGTAGTGGGTGGGGAATGTCCTAAATAGGTCAGGAAAGGCCGCTCGGTGAAGGTGACTTTGACCCATCTGAGACCTGAATGCAAGAGGAAGCTAGTCTTTTTTTTTTTTTTTTTTGAGACGGAGTCTCGCTCTATCGCCCAGGCTGGAGTGCAGTGGTGTGATCTCCACTCACTGCAAGCGCCGCCTCCTGGGTTCACGCCATTCCCCTGCCTCAGCCTCCCGAGTAGCTGGGACTACAGGCGCCCGTCACCAGACCCGGCTAATTTTTGTATTTTTAGTAGAGACAGAGTTTCACCGTGTTAGCCAGGATGGTCTCGATCTCCTGACCTCGTGATCCGCCAGTCTCGGCCTCCCAAAGTGCTGGGATTACAGGCGTGAGCCACCACGCACAGCCAGAAGCTAGTCTCAGAGGGGCAAGGAGAACGTAGAAGCCCTGCCATGGAAAGGGCGTGGGGTGTTCTGGGATTCACAGAATAGTGTGTCGGTGCAGAGGAAGCCAAAGAGAAAGAAGCAGAAAGGAGGCTGAAGAGAGGGCCTAGACTAACTAGTGCCAGGCTTGGAAGGCACCATTAAGACTTGGAATTTCCTTCTAAGTGAGTAGAAACCATTGAACAGTTTACAAGAGGCAGGATCTGATCATGGATTTTAAGATTAGTCTGGCTATTGCATGGAAACTGGATCACAGAAGGTAGGAGGAGAGGTAGGGAGAGGAGAGTCATTCAGAACTGATAAGGAAGAGATTCCATTTTCTCTCAAATGGCTAGCCAGTTGCACCAGAGTTTTTGGCCACTTTAACTTCTATCTTACATTTCCATGTATATTAATCAATTTCTGGGCTCTATTTCACCTCACTGTCTATTGTATCTCCCATGTCAGTGCCAAATTGTTTCAGTTGCTATAGTTTTAGAGTATATTTTGGTAGGTGGTAGAGCTAATCCACCTATTATCTTTCTTGTTTTGGAAATGTTTTGCATACGCTCAATGTCGCCTGGGATGCTTCTCAATGTGACCCAGTGAAATCAATGCAATTCCAAAAGTTCCCCTATTGATTAGAACATGCAGCAAAGTCTGGGAATTGCTGTCTGACACATTTATTTTCTTGGATGAATTTCAGTATGTTTCTGTCAAGGCCTGCACCCCTTCAAATTCCTATTGTTATTTTGATTGGGATCGGATTACATTACTTTCTTTCTTTCTTCTTCTTCTTCTTTTTTTTTTTTTTTAGATGGAGCCTCATTCTGTCACCCAGGCTGGAGTGCAGTGGTGTGATCTCAGCTCACTGCAACTTTTGCTTCTCGGGTTCAAGTGATTCTCATGCCTCAGCCTTCTGAGTTGCTGGGATTGCAAGCGTACACCATCATGCCCAGCTAATTTTTGTATTTTTAGTAGAGTTGGGGATTTACCATGTTGACCAGGCTGGGCCCGAACTCCTGGCCTCAAGTGATCAGCCTGCCTTGGCCTCCCAAAGTGCTGGGATTACAAGTGTGAGCCACTGTACCCAGCCAAGATTGCATTACATTTTAAAATTAATAATTAATTTAGGGAGAATAAATGTCTTTACAGTGAATCTTCCTGTCCAAGTGTAAGGCATGTTTCTTTACATGACACATATCTTTACAGGTATTTGAATCTTCTTTTATGTGAAGTTTTTCAGAATGTTGTCTCATTTTTTGCTATTTTCTCCTACTATATTGTTTAGCTTGCTGCTGAATACGTATTAGAATGCTAGTGGTTTTTTTTTTAATGTTTTTATCCCATTGCTCTGTGCTTTCTTTATCCTCTTATCACTTTTGCACATGTAATTATAATTTCTTTCCACCATCTTTGCATATCCATTTATTTCTGCCTCAAGGCCCAAATCAAATTTATTTAATTGATCCAATTAAAATTAAAGAAGGAAAATGCCCGCCACCACCCCCTTCACTCATCCGTGTTAACTCCCACCACCATCACCCTCTCTGAGCAGTATGGAAATGATCTTTCTTCTCTGAATCCTAAAAGCATTTTTTCTATACCTCCCTTGTGGCCTTTGTCTTTCCCCATAGCCTTTATCTCAGTGACTTTGCAACATTTTAAGTACTCAATAAATTGTACAAAGAAACAAATAAAGAAATGACTACTGTATAGAATAAATAGGTGGATAAATGACAAAGTGAATGAACCAATAACTTAACTGCAACCAAAGTTCTGAGATGAACAGGTTTAAATCAGCCTAAAAATAAACATTTCACGGCATGCTGTGGGAATTTGTCCTTGATTCTGTATAGAATTCTTCAGTCATTTACTTATTCATTCATTCAATCATAACTATGAACTACTATGTGCGAGAAACTGTGTTGGGGTGGCAGCACCTAAGTGAAAGTTGGAAGTACTGTTCTTTGCCATCTAATACATTTTGTGGGAAAGCACATTAAAAGGAAAAAAGAATGATAGAGTATTATAGATGCTTTGCTATACAAATCTGAATCGGGTTTACTGGGGACACTAAGAAAAGAGCAATTAATTCTAGGTGGGAGAAGGGAAGGCATTGCCAAAGGCTTTGTAGAAAAGGTTAACACTGATTTGAGTTTTGTGTTTGATATTTTTATCAATTACTTGGATTTGAAAAAGAGGTGTGCTTATCACATTTACAGAGAATGCAAAACTTGGAGAGCTATAACGGATGACATACTCAAGAATATTTTATAAGTTGTGGTAGCAATACTTCTAAACATTTATACAAAGGAGATCATTGTGCAAGTGCAACAAGACCATATATAATGGTTCTACTTGTAAGAGTGTAATTTGGAAACAAATTGTTCATTAAATTGTACTTCACATATACAATAGGGTACCACATAATAAGGTCAATATGCGTGGATTTTTCTTTTCTTTTACAAGAGTGGGATTCTACAGTTTGGCAACTTGCATTTTTCATGTATTACGTCATGGATTTCTTTCTTTTTCTCTTTTCTTTTCTTTCTCTTTTTGATGGAGTTTCACTCTGTCACCCAGGCTGGAATGCAATGCCGTGATCTTAGCTCACTGCAACCTCCTGGGTTCAAGCGATTCTCCTGCATCAGCCTCCCAAGTAGCTGGGATTACAGGCACCCGCCACCATGCCCGGCTAATTTTTGTATTTTCTGTAGAGACGAGGTTTCGCCATTTTGGCCAGGCTGGCCTCAAACTCTTGACCTCAGGTGATCCACCTGCCTCGACCTCCCAAAGTGCTGAGATTACAGGCGTGAGCCACAGCACCCAGCCTGGATTTCTTGCTATACTTAGGAATTGCAAAACATAAATTATCGAATGCAACTATACATTTACTATTATAAATGACGTGTGTTTACTTTGATATTATTATAAACATTACTCTGTATGTTAATTTTTTAATGTAATCACTCCAAGGTAGTAAAATTATGAGTATATATAATGGGTATATATATAAATATATCTTCTTTGTACTTTTATTATTTGAATTTTTTACAATGAAAAATTTTTTTAAAAAAGCAATTTACTGTTCTTTTAATCTTACAAAGCTAGTCTACATACCAAAACAAGGTGAAAAAGAGATAAATGTGAAGCTCTCATTTCATAGCCTCCAAATAAAGCATACGAGATAGCAGAAGGGTAATTTGATAGTTTATTTGAACAAAATCTGGAGTTTTAATTCATTTAATTGCAAGCTCATTGTGCGTAATCTCACAGTATAATGTGGTCGCTAAAATTCTAATGCAATCTTAGGCTACATTAACAGAATTCTAACATGCCACTCGTTGCACTGTGAGCTTGTCCAACCACATGTAGATTTAGTTTCAGTTTTGCACTGCAGTCAAAAGACACATTAAAATCTAGGGTGTGCTCAACCAGTGGAGAAAGATCAGAAACTCTGTCACAGATCAATGTTGAGAAAATTCACAATTAGTTTGGAAAAAAAGATACAAGTGGGCACATGTCTGATATCTTCAAATATTTTGTGAGCCGTCAATGGAAATAGCATAGAAGTCTTCCGTGTTGTCCCAAAGAGCAAAACTGAGGCAAAGGAATGGAATTAACAGAGAGGCAGAGTTCAGCTCAATCTCACAATATAAATTAAACCTGCCCCAAAACAGACCACAGACCTGGCTTCGTGTAATGGCCGTAAGAGTTGTAAGTTGCCCACTGTTCTCAGTGATCAGAGAGGGTAGGCAATCACCTGATGAGGAAGTTAGGGTGCTCGAAAATTGTTCCAAATGACATACAAGATTCCTCCCACTGTTAAGGTTCTATGGTTCATTTTTTCCTTCATAAATATTCATCTTCATTGGCCCCACATTCTGTTCATTTGTGATTATATCTTCGTTTTATTAGTCATTTAAAATCACGATCCCATAATCCTGAGTTGAAGAAGCCTGTGGCTCAAAAGCCAGCATTTTAGGGTGGTGTTTCTTTTTTTTTTTTTTTTTGAAACTTTTGAATGTACTTATTTATTTTAATTTAGGTTCAGAGATACATGTGCAGATTTGTCATACAGGTAAATTGGATGTCGCAGGGGTTTGGCGTGCAGATTATTTCATCACCCCGGGAGGTATTTCTTGATATGAACTCAGGCCAGAGAAACTTGGAAATGAATGAATCCTGCTGAGCAGCCTCAGGTCTTTTCACTTAGAGGATTTGTCTCAATAAAGAAAAATTTTGTTAATAAAAGATGTGTAGTGCTACCTGAAATTGGCAATGATCATTCAATTACTTTCCACTGATGATGCAAAAGCCATCAAAATTATTCCTGATAGGTCTGCTTTAACTGTGCTGTCTTCTCTTGGCAAGAGTACTTTAACACTGATGCCATATAGCCCACTGATGTCTGCCACAGCACAAAGTTATTTTAACACACCTTTTAAAATACAATCATTTGGACCAAGTATTCTGTGCAACAGACATTCTAACCCTTTACGCCATCCCTGAACCGTATTTCTAATCCCTACCCAATATTTTGCCTTATCCCTGAGTCTTGCCCTATCACAAAACCTTACTAACCCCTTTGTTCCTTTTTTTTAAAATTAAAAAAAAAAAGTTTTTCTTTTCTTTTTTTTTTTTTTTTTTTTTTTATTACAGAGAACATCTTGTTCTACATTGACTCTAGGTCTTGTTGTCCATGCTGGAGTTCAGTGGTGCAGTCACAGCTCACTGCAATCTCAAACTCCTGGGCTCAAGTGATCCTCTTGCCTCAGCCTCCTGAGTAGCTGGGAGTATAGGCACATACCATGCCCAGCTCTAATCCTTTGATTCCTTCTCCATGACAGAGCCTGAGTTCATTTTCATCCTCAGCAATCCTTGGAATCCTTGGAATACTAAACTCAGAAAGCATTGGGGAGGTAGAAGAATAATTTCTCATCTCTCTCTGGGTTTCCTTTCTTAGGTACAAAAATCTGAAAGTCAAGATGTCAAATGAAGGAGGATGCTAAAATAGTGCCCATGATATGGAGGCAAGCAATCAGCTAGGATGGAATAAATCTAGAAAATCCTGAGGGAATTTTTTTTTTTTTTTTTTTTTGAGACAGGTCTCACTCTGTCACACAGGCTGGAGTGCAGTGGCAACTATGGCTCATTGCAGCCTCGACCGCCTGGGCTCAGGTGATCCTCCCACCTCAGCCTCCTGAGTAGCTGAGACTACAGGCACACATCACCACCCGGCTAATTTTTTGTATTTTTTGTAGAGACAGGGTTTCACCATGTTGCTCAGGGGGATCTCAGACTCCTGGGCTCAAGAGATCCTCCTGCCTTGGCCTCCCAAAGTGCTGGAATTACAGATGTAAGGCCACCGAGCCAGGCCTGAAAAATTATTTTTTAAGCAAAATTATTTCTTATTATCTGGCTTGTTTCCTTTCTATTATGCTATGTAGTGATAAAAGCCTTACTTAAAAGTGTTATTTCCACTTGATGATTATAGCTTTCATTTGTTAATTGATTAATTGACTGATTTGTTCAATCATTCATTTGCTGATGCCTGAAACATTTACTGAGCATTGCAGTCAATGGCAGGAACACAAGAAGGAACAAGACACAGTGTTACTCTCAAGATGCCCACAGTCATACTGGGTTGGCTCTTCATGCTCAATGCTCCTGAAATGAAAAGGTCAAACTTGGAAAACAATAAAACGCCCAGCTCTGATCTCTACTGGGTAAATCTCTTCCCAGAGACTAATCTTAAAGAAATGAGGTTTTATGAAGAATGTAGCTCTCTGGGGAACTCCTATTCATCCTTTGAAACTTATGAAAAATACTTAGGATAGTGTCCAGTGTCTTTAAGAGAGTGTCCGGTGTCTTATCCAATAAACCCGGCTCACTCCAGTGCTGGACAACATCTGTACTTTAGTACTAGACAATCTCTGTATTTTATTGTTCGTCTTTCCCTCTCCTCTTCCAGAGAGTTACTCCTTGAAAGGAGGGACAGAATTTTGGCATGACTATATCCCAGGACCTGGCACACTGCCTCGCACATAGTTGGTGCCCAGTTAACATCCCCAGAATTGAATTGCACTGAAGGCTCAGTGGCCTGCTGTTGGTGCAGCAACCTATCTTCGAGTGTTGGGGACTTTTCTTTTCAGGTGATATCTTTCCTAAAACTGTCTAGATACCAAAGTTCTTAAACTTGCACAGTTGCAACAGAAGAGACCTTTAGAGGAAACCTTTCTACTCTAAGGGACAGTTATTTCCATTCTCTTAAATCTCAGCATAGTTTCTGCTCTCATTTTTGGTTTCCACATGGCAGCTCTTCTTTGTGGGAACAGCTGACTGCAGCTTGGTCACTTCTGGACATGTCTGTCCTTCATCCAGAGCACTGCGGAAGAGAATCCTTGTGTTTTCACACAGGAGTTCTCTCCTTTGATCCTAATTTAATGTCCTGGGCTATAAAAAGGAAGCATTTCCCATTAAGTCTGTTATTCATGATAACGTATACTGATGCAGACAAGATTGTATGAAGCAAAAATCAGAGCTCCTGCTCATGAGGTAAGGCAGAAATCGGCACTGCCACAAATAACTGGGATATAGTGCCACTAGGTGTTGCTCTCTCCTCCCCAAGTATAATTTTCTTGAATGTCAAGTACATTCTCTACTTTTTTTTTTTTTTTTTTTTGGAGACAGAGTCTTGCTCTGGCTCTGTTGCCCAGGCTGGGGTGCAGTGGCCCAACTTCGGCTCACTGCAACCTCTGCCTCCCAAGTCCAGGCGATTCTCCTGCCTCAGCCTCTCGAGTAGCTGGGATTACAGGCACCCGCCACCATGCCTGGCTAATTTTTGTATTTTTTTTGTTTTTAGTAGGGATGGGATTTCACCATGTTGGCCAGGCTGGCTTTGAACTATTGACCTCAAGTGATCCACCCGTCTTGGCCTCCCAAAGTGTTGGGATTACAGGCGTAAGCCACCACGCCCGGCCACATTCTCTCCTCTTAAAAAATTGCCCCACAGTTGTCAACAGATGCATTGTACCCCATGATTCTTCCATATACTTCAATGACAGGGCTGTGCAGTCTCAGGAGAAGGAAAATGCACTTGGATTTCAGTTTTAGTTTCTTGCTCTGCCACTTACTAACTTGTGACCTGGGGCAAGACAGTTGGCTTCTCAGAGCCTCTTTTCTTATATATAAAAGAATTATTTTGGGAATAAATGTAATGAAGTGTGTAACATGTCCAGTAGATACCACAGACCCTTAATATACTCTATATCCTCTTGCATCTTCCTCACTTTCCCCAGTTTCAGGTGAGACATTAAAATGATATAAACTGGACAAAAACAAGATTAAAAAACAAACCAAAACAAAACAAAACACAAGTTTGAAGTTCTGACTTCCAAATTCCTGAATACCTCATTCAAGAGACTGTGGTCACATAGAAAATAATCTGGGTTACATCTGGACTGGGATCCCAGTATCCCACCATGGGCTCCAGGATTGGTACATTTTGTGTTTCTTTAGGTTGAGAGTGATCAGTTTACCTGGAATCAACTTCACTCATGTGACTTTGCAATGTTGACTCAGTTTTTGTCAAGTGTATTGATGAATGCCATTTAGAACACAATTCAAAGTATTGGTCAAAATCATATTCTCCATTCCTGCAAACTCAAATAGTGAAATTTATGGATTATCATTTTTGTTAAGTACTCAAGTTCTCTCTTTTCCTTTCCTTTTCTTCTCCTTTCCTTTCCCGTCCCCTCTCTCTCTCTTTCTTTCTTTCTTTCTTTCTCTTTCTTTCTTTCTTTCATGCTCGCTCTTTCTTTCTTTCTTTCTTTCTTTCTTTCTTTCTTTCTTTCTTTCTTTCTTTCTTTCTTTCTTTCTTTCTCTCTCTCTCTCTCTCTCTCTCTCTCTCTCTCTCTCTCTCTCTTTCTTTCCTTCCTTCCTTCCTTCTTTCTTTCTTTCCTTTTTTCTTCCTTTCTCTTTTTTTTTTAGACAGGATCTTGCTCTATTGCCCAGGCTGGAGTGCAGTGGCAAAATCATACTTCACTGCAGCCTCCGTCTCCTGGGACAAGTGATCTCCCGCCTCAACTTCCTGAGTAGCTGGGACTACAGACACCTGCTACCACCCTTGGCTAATTTATTTCAGTTTTTAGTAGAGATGAGGTATTGCTATGTTGCCCAGGCTGGTCTTGAACTCCTAAGCTCAAGTGATCCTCTTACCTTGGCCTCCCAAGTGCTGGGATTACCAGTGTCAGCCATTGTGCCTGGCCTATTTTAAGAAATTTTTAATGACCTAGCAAAATGCTCATGATATAATATTTTAAGCCAATAAAATACCTCATTTCAGGTAACCATCTGGTGAAGCTCACAGTTGACAGACCTTTAACCCCAAACACAGAGCTTCCAGGCAAGTTGTTTTTTCATGTTCCAGTCTTAAGCATATGTAAGAGAAAACTTTTAAAAGAGACACAAATCCTGTTATTAATACTAATATTCATATCACTAGTATCCATAAAGTGCAAATACTGTTAAAAAGAAAACAAGGAAAACTCAGGAAACAGTTCTTGAAAGTTGAAATAGTATGGCATGACAAACAAAAAACTAAATCGATGATAAGAAGATAAAATTGAAGAAGTTCTCTAGAAAGCACAATAAAAAGATAGAAAGTAAGAAAAAAGTAGAGACGCTATCCAGGATATCCACCATTCAAGTAATAGAGTGTTCCAAAAAGAGGGGGGACAAATCAGGGAAATTAGGGGAAGGAAAATAAATAAAGTAACATTTTAAGAAAGTTTATCTTAGACAGAAAAAATAG
This sequence comes from Papio anubis, assembly GCF_008728515.1. Lineage (NCBI taxonomy): Eukaryota > Metazoa > Chordata > Mammalia > Primates > Cercopithecidae > Papio > Papio anubis. Next base: position 161,358,620 of record NC_044976.1, read on the forward strand.
GCGTTTGCAGACAGAAAGGGACATCAAATTTCCAGCATGATGAATGAAAACTGACCCACACCAGTGACATCCTCAAACACTGGAAATGCTGAGAAACAGGCTTCCAGACAAGAAAAGTAGGTTTCAGAAAAAGGATTAAGTGTGAGAATGACATCCAACTCCTCAACAGCTGTTCTAGATGGTAGAAGATAACTGATAAGTGCCTTTATAATTCTGAGGGAAAATAATTTCTGAAGTAGAATTCAGTACTATCAACTGTGTATGAAGAAAGAATAAAGGCTCTTTTTTAACTTCTTAAAGACAGGGTCTCACTGTGTCACCTAGGCTGGAGCACAGTGGTGCGATCACAGCTCACTGCAACCACAACCTCCTGGGTTCAGGTGACCCTCCCACTTCAGCCTCCCGAGTAGCTGGGACTGCTGGTATGCACCATCACAACTGGCTTATTTTTTGTATCTTTTGTAGAAACAGAGTTTTGTCCTGTTGCCCAGGCTGGTCTCAAACTTCTGGGCTCAAGCAATCTGCCCACCTCAGCCTCCCAAAGTGCTAGGATTACAGGTATGAGCCACCACGCCCAGCCCATTTTTACTTTTTTAATTTTTAATTTTGAGACAGGGGCTCACTCTGTCACCCAGGCTGTAGTGCAGTGGCATGATCATGGCTCACAGCAGCCTCAACCTCCAGAGTTCAACCAATCCTCCTGCCTCAGCCTCCCAAGTAGCTGGGAATAAAGGTGTGCACCAACACACCCGGCTACTTTTTTGATTTTTTTTGTACAGACATGGTCTTACTTTGTTGCCCAGGCTGGTCTCGAATTCCTGGGTCCAATAAATTCTCCTGCCTCAGCTTCCCAAAGTGCAGGGCATGAGTCACCACCCAGAATAAAGACATTTTTAGATATATGGTAGCAACTTTGCCTTCCATTTACCCTCTCTCAGAAAACTACTGAAAGATGTGCTCCACCAAAAAGAAGTAAACTCAGAGGATGGAAAGCAAGCAGTCAGTGAGGTTGATCATACAATCAGCAAAATTTACATCTTCCATTGTGGAAAACTGATAGAACAAAATACTGAAAATCAAGACATAGCAATATAAATATATTATTTAGATATGTGGAGGTAAGTATGAAAACAGTCAGCTAAAAAGAGTGGAAAATTTTACCAGGTGCTGTGGCTCACGCCTGTAATCACAGCACTTTGGGAGGACAAGGTGGGTGGATTACCTGAGCCCAGGACTTCGAGACCAGTCTGGCCAACATAGCGAAACCCCGCCTCTACTAAAAATACAAAAATTAGCCAGGTATGGTGGCACACGCCTGTAATCCCAGCTATTCGGGTGACTGAGGCAGGAAAATCACTTGGACCCGGGAGGCGGAGATTGCAGTGACCCCAGATCGCACCACTGCACCATCCTGGGCGACAGACTGTCTCAAATAAAAGGAGGGAAAAAAAGAGTGGAAAATTTGCATCTGGGGAATGGGAAATTGAAGGTGGAGGTCTAAGTTTTTTTTTTTTTTAAATCATAGGTCTTGCAGAACTATTTGACTCTAAACCCCATGTACAAGGCTAGGAGCCATGGTTCATTGTCTGTAATCTGAGTACTTTGGGAGGCTGAGGCAGCTGGATCGCTTGAACTCAGGAGTTGGAGATTGGCTTGGGCAACATGGTGAAACTCCGTCTCTACAAAAAAGACAAAAATTAGCTGGGCATGTTGGCATGTGCTTGTAGTCCCAGCTTCTCAGGAGGCTGAGGTGGGAGGATCACTTGAATGCAGGAGGTGGAGGTTGCAGTGAACCAAGTTTGTGCCACTGCACTCCAGGCTGGGCAATAGAGGGAGACGGCCTCAAAAATATATATATATTAATAATGATAAAGAAAGGAACCCCATGTACATGTATAACTGTGATAAGGATAAAAATTAAATTAAAAAGTTAATGTAGACTGGCCAAGGTTGCTCATGCCTGTAATCTCAGCACTTTGGGAGACTCAGGTGGGTGATCACCTGAGGTCAGGAGTTCGAGACCAGCCTGGCCAACATGGTGAAACCTGGTCTCTGCTAAAAATACAAAAGACTGTGGCGTGGTGGCACATGCCTATAGTCCCAGCTACTTGGGAGGCTGAGGCAGGAGAATCGCTTGAACCTGGGAGGCAGAGGTTGCAGTGAGCCGAGATCGCCCCACTGTACTCCAGCCTGGTGACAGAGCAAGACTGCATCTCAAAAAAAAAAAAAAGTTAATTTAGAGAATGTCATCACTCACTGAAGGCATTTCTACAACCAACCCATGCTAACGTGATCCAAATATACTGCTTTCTGATGATCTAACTTTATACAGAAATAGCACTCAGAGAATCTAGAAGTAGTTGACGTATACCCTAGAAACCATCGCTCACTAACATCAGGTGTTTTAAATAAGGCTTTGGGCAAGTCAGTGTTGCTTGAAACCCTTTGGAGAGCCGGTATTCTGTGTCATTGACGGAAGGGCTTCCAATAAACCTTAGAAGACAGAGATAAGACAGCACCATTCTTGTCTTGTGCCATACTAGGATCCGTTGGCACTCTTCCAGATTGTGGGTTAGCACACTTGTACGTGGATGTGGGAGGTAGCATACATGCAAGTATGTTTTTGAACATTTTTACAACTCTAGAATCCCAGAATCTCACAGCAGTAACAAAGTAGACATCATTTGGCGTGAGGGACTCTAACCTCAGTAATGCATTCTAACAGAGCCTCAGTATATTAGCCACAAAGGCATACCAAAGTACCTGAATGTCATTGGATTGGGCAGTTATTCCATGTCTATTTAACGGATTGAGAAGTTCTACTGAATACAACATTCTTGCTGTCAATATGTTTGAAGCTTCTGACTCTATAGCCAATAAGATTAACTGCTTTTGAAGTGAGCATTCAGGTGAAAGGGAACCCTCTAGTTGATAAGTAAGAGGCCAATGCTTATTCAGTTCATAGAGTAACTGTTACTTAATTTAACTGTAAATTAAAATAGAGGTGCGTACAACAAAGCCCTATTTCATACTCTTTAGGATTGGAAGTTCTTTCCTCTGATGTAAGCAGTAATATACCACGATTTTTGAAAAAGAATGACTAATAGCCCAGGACTTAGGGACAATTTAGTCACTGTTTATGGAGTCAAGGGAGTCAATTCTGGTTATGTTGCAAATATCTACATTATCAACCACTCACAGTGGAAAAAAACCAAAATGTGAGCTAGAGTGGACTCATTTCTCTGGAAAACTGCTTAATCTTCACATAGGTTTTAGGCTAAGTACAAAATTTTTTCGAGTAAAAAAATTCAAGATATTTGGCAGAAATCGTGTATTTAATTAGTTTACCTTTTACCTTTTTTCTTTTTTTTTTTTTTTGAGACAGGGTTTTGCTTTGTCACTCAGGCACTCAGTGCAATGGTGCAATGACTCGATCATGGGTCACTGCAACCTTGACCTCCTGGGCCCAAGCAAGCCTCCCACCTCAGCCCCCCAAGTAGCTGAGACCACAGGAGTGCACTACCACGCACGGCTAATTTTTTTACTTTTGTGGACACAGAATCTCCCTATGTTGCCCATGCTGGTTTCAAACTCCTGGGCTCAAGCAATCCTCCTGCCTCAGCCTACCAAAATGCTTGGATTATACGCATGAGCCACCATGCCTGGCTCAGTTTCACCTTTTAAAAATTGGTTAGATAAGACTTTAAATCATCTAAGGAATTTGTATATATATACTATCTTCTGTAAGAAATTCACCAATTAATTTTTGGCCTAACATATGAAGTGAGCAGAGATGATAGCTATAAAGTATAAATGAGAAGCCAACATGAATAAGCCATTTTGTTTGTGAAGCAGAAGAGTGCTATAGTGAACAAATGCCAGACTAGAAGCCACAAAAATGTAGGTTCTATCTTCGCTCTGTTATTTTATTTTACAATCCTGGGCAAGTCATTTATTTTCTTCCTTTTAAAAATGGAGTTATAGTAAGGCTAAAATGAAATCATGTTCCATAGAAGCAACTTATCATGTGTAAAATACCATGTAAATGTTTATGAATGAACAAATTAAATGTCACACACTGGAAAAGGGAACTTGCACAGAGCCAGCCTTTGAGGTATTGGCTCATATAAATACTATGACTAGGACTAGAATTAAGGGGACATTTCCAAACTGTTTGGCCTTCTGCCATCTTATTGTTGATTTTTAAGTTACATACATATTTCTTATTTCAAAAAGGTTTTTTTGATGTGATGTACAGTATACCAAATTTTACACCAATCAGTATATGTATAATATATGTATAATAGTGGAAACCCTGGGTTTGATGAGTCAGGAGACTAGAATTCTGAAAGTCAGATACCCAGGCCATTTAAGTACTCAACAATTTGTGTTCATAGTAAAGGCTCAACAATACGTGCTCAATGAATGTGGATCCTGATGAAGTTCAACCTGAAGGGGATGCCAGGCCGGCTTAGTGCCTTAACATGAGAACTCTATCAAACTGTAGTCCAAAGTCAAACTTATATGTGTTCCATGAATTATAGTCGACTGTGGCAAAAAAGAACTTGGTTCAACATGCCAAAATTCTTATGCTTTCTTTGTTTTTTGAAGTTTTCAACTGATCACATGGCAATTATTAGTGAATTTGTTTGCCTTTTTTTTTTTTTTTTTGATACAGGGTCTTATTCCGTCCTCCAGGTGGGAGTGCAGTGGCATGATCACAGCTCACTGCAGCCTTGACCTCCCTGGGCTCAAGTGATTCTCCTGCCTCGGGCTCTACAGTAGCTGGGACTATAGGCATGTGCTACCATACCCAGCTAATTTTTAAATTTTCTGTAGAGATGATGTCTCGTTACGTTGTACTACGTTGCCTAGGCTGGTCTTGAACGCCTAGGCTCAAGCGATTCCCCTGCCACCCCGCCTTGGCCTCCCAAAGTGCTGGGATTACAGGCTGTGAGCCACCACACCCAGCTACAGTCTCTTTTTAATTTGTATCCACTGTCTTCTTTATGTTGTGTCACCAGATGACAAAACAGCATAACACACCTATTTTCCTTCCACAGTCTACTCTATGTAATTATTTTCTAGATACAACAGGAAGCGTGCAACTTGTTAGCTGTGATCTTCTGGGAAATTCTAGGAAGCTCAACAGATTGTGAATTTCTGCTAAAATGTTAAGATACTTTTTGTGTAGTGACATCTTTTTAAATGAAAGTGAAAGTCTAGATTTTAACAGGTATAATAGTTCATAAATAATAAGCAGAGCAACTACTCTGGATATTTCACATTTATTCAGTTTTTATGTTTATGGAGCTCTTTTTATGTTTTATGTAGTTGTGAATATATTGTGATACAAATTTGTATGCTGACTTTTGTTATTTAACAGATTAGAATATTTATTGCCCTGCATTATTAAACATTTAAAAAATCTATTTTTATAACACACTTTTCTGATAATAAAAGCAATAGACCAGCCTGGGCAACATGGCAAAACCCTGTCTCTACAAAAAATACAAAAAAATTAGCTGGGTGTGGTGGCACATGTAGCCCCACAAGAGGATGAGGTGGGAGAATCATCTGAGCCCAGGAAGTCAAGGCTGCAATGAGCCATGATCATACTGCTGCACTCCAGCCTGGGCGATAGAGGAAGACCCTATAAAAAAAAAAAAAAAAAAAAAAAAAAAAGCAATAGAAAATTTGAAAAACATATAGTAGTATAAAGAAAACAAAAAATTATCCACAATCCTACAACTGAATAATAATAATTATCATTAATACTTAGGTGTATTTCCTTCCACTCTCTTTAAATGCATTTTTTTACATAACTGAGGTAATCCTTTTTGTATACTGTTTTTCTTCACTCATGTCTCTTAATCAGTTTTCCACATGATTAAAACTTTTCGGCCAGGCGCAGTGGCTCACGCCTGTAATCCCAGCACTTTGGGAGGCCGAGGCGGATGGATCACGAGGTCAGGAGATCGAGACCATCCTGGCTAACACGGTGAAACCCCGTCTCTACTAAAAAATACAAAAAAAATTAGCCGGGCATGGTGGCGGGGGCTTGTAGTCCCAGCTACTCGGGAGGCTGAGGCGGGAGAATGGCGTGAACCTGGGAGGCAGAGCTTGCAGTGAGCTGAGATGGCGCCACTGCACTCCAGCCTGGGTGAAAGAGGGAAACCCCGTCTCAAAAAAAAAAAAAAAAAAAAAAAAAAAGCAACAGCAACAACAAAAAATTTTCATAAAAATTATTTAATGTCTGCATAACATTATATTGCTTTGATATACCAAAATTTGGTTAACTTTATTTAGTCAGGGCTTTTTCTTTTTCTTTTCTTTTTTTTTTTGAGATGGAGTCTTGCTCTGTGGCCCAGGCTGGAGTGCAGTGGCGTGATCTTGGCTCACTGCAACCTCCGCATCCCGGGTTCAAGTGATTCTCCTGCCTCGGCCTCCTAAGTAGCTGGGACTACAGCGGGGCGCCACCATGCCCGGCTAATATTTAACTTTGTATTTTCTGAATACCATAAATCCACATTAGTTTGCCTTTCTTATACACAAATTATTTGTTTTGCTCTCCCACTAAGATGTAAGTCCCAAGACTAGCGACCATGTCTGTAGTAAACACTAATTGGGGTAGCTGATGATTCCTCAGGTGACTCTCCCTGTCCTACCCTCCGCCTTCCTCTGGCTCTACCTAAGCTACCCGAATGGAAGTGGCAATCTTATCGGACCTTGCTTTTCTAGCCACTGGATTGGTTAAGGGGTAGGCTTGTAAACCAGTCTGAGCCAATTGCAAAAGCCCACTCCCAACACCACAGCCATTGGTCCACTGATGAACATGTGACCTAAATGGGGCCAGAATTTCATTTAGGAGTTATGACAGAAAAGGCATTCCTTTTCCTGTAGAGGAGCTGTAAGACGGAGAGCCCAAAACTGCTAGGCACCACATCCTCCACCAGAGAAAAACGATCTGAGCAGAGAAGCAAATAGAGAATCCTTTATTCAGTCCTCTTCTTACCATTCAAGATTTAATATTTCAATTATTTATTCAATTCTGGTCAGGCGCCATGGCTCACACCTTTAATCCCAGCACTTTGGGAGGCCGACGTGGGTGGATCACTTGAGGTCAGGAGTTTAAAACCAGACTGGACAATATGGCAAAACCCCGTCTCTACCAAAAATACAAAAATTAGCCGGCGTTATTGCGTGAGTCTGTAATCCCAGCTACTCGGGAGGCTGAGACAGGAGAATCGCTTGAACCCGGGGGGCAGAGGTTGCAGTGAGCCAAGATCGGGCCACTGCACTCCAGCCTGGGCCACGGAGTGAAACTCCGTCTCAGAAAAAAAAATTATTTTTTCAATCCCGGTAGCTCCCCCCATCCCATCCTTACAATAAATCTCCTCTCCTTTTATATGCTGCATCTAGTTTGAGTTGAGTTTCTGTCATTTGCAAACAAGAAGATCCTAATTTGTATATTTAAGCAGTATTTTGAAAGCAGTATTTTGAAATCCTTGTGGCATAGATCTGTAAAATGGTACTCCTATATCTAGTATGACCTATATCATATCTGGTCAATCACCTTAACTCAAAAAAAAAAAAAAGGCTGTAGAAGAAATTTTTTGTTGCCAATCCCTTTAAATTCTGTTCTGAACCAGCTGCAGTTTCGAGCACATGTACTCTCAGCTACTGGGAAGGCTGAGGCAGAAAGACTGCTTGTGCCCAGGGTGAGTTCCAGGCTGCAGGGCACTATGAGGTCACCTGAGTCTAGCCACTGCACTTCAGCCTGGGCAACACAGAGACCTCCGCTAAAAAAAAAAAAAAAAGAATTCTGTTCTGAAATTTTTTCTAGTTTATTTACTCTCTACAGCCCTTCAATTACAACACCCGAAAATTGATTAGGGTTATAATATATTTCATCTCAAACAAGGCAAACTCCAACCCCGCTAAACTTGCAGTTTTTATTTGTTGAGTAGCCCTTAAAATGGTGGTTTATTTATTTTACATAACAAATGCCATAGTGGAACTGGAATTGATTCTTTTTTTTTTTTTTCTTTTGTAAGAGACAGAGTCTTGCTATGTTGCTCAGATTGGCCTCCAACTCCTGGGCTCGAGGGGTTCCCCAACCTTGTCCTCCCAAGTAACTGGGCCTATAGGCAAGTGCCAACACACCTGACTTAGAATTCATTCCTTTTTTTTTTTTTTTTTTTTGAGACAGAGTCTCACTCTCTCTCGCTTAGTCTGGAGTACAGTGACACGATCTCGGCTCACTGAAATCTCCACCTCCCAGATTCAAGCGATTCTTGTGCCTCCTGAGTAGCTGGGATTACAGACTGTACCATTATGCCTGGCTAATTTTTTTCTTTTTTTTCGAGACAGAGTCTTGCTCTGTCACCCAGGCTGGAATGCAGTGGTGCAATCTTGGCTCGCTGCAACCTCTGCCTCCCGGGTTCAAACAATCCTCCTGCCTCAGCCTCCCAAGTAGCTGAGATTTCAGACACCTGTCACTGCACCCGGCTAATTTTTGTATTTTTAGTAGAGACAGGATTTCACAGTGTTGGTCAGGCTGGTTTCAAACTCCTGACCTCGTGATCCGCCCACCTTGGCCTCCCAAAGTGCTGGGATTACAGGCAGAGACGAGGTGTCACCATCTTGGCCAGGTTGGTCTCAAACTCCTGACCTCAGGTCATTTGCCCACCTCAGCCTCCCAAAGTGCTGGGATTACGGGCATGAGCCACTACACCCAGCCAGGATTAATTCTTAAACTTTCGTATGAGGCCAGGTGCAGTGGCTCACGCCTGTAATCCCAGCACTTTGGGAATCCCAAGGAGGATTACTTGAGGCCAGGAGTTTAAGAGCAGCCTGGGCAACATAGCAAGACTCTGTCTCTAAAAAATAAAAACAAAAACCCCAAAACCAAAAAATTAGCCAGGCATGGTGGCGTGCATCTACAGTCCTGGCTACCTAGGAGGCTGAGGCAGGAGGATCGCTTGAGCCCAGGAAGCTGAGGCTGCAATGAGCCATGATTAGGGCACTGAACTCCAGCCTGGGTGACAGAGTGAGGCGCTGATCTCAAAAAACACACCAAAGCCCAAAAACTTTAGTATGCATCAGAACAACTGGGATGTTTGTTAAAAATGCAGATACCTGGCACCAACTAATCTGAATTAGTAGACCAAGAAAAGTTAGGAGTACTCTTTAGATTTTTTCCATTCACCAAAAAAAGAAGTCTGATCTGTCATCTGCAGCCTTTAATGATCTTAACTTTGGTTGAGAATACAATTTAAGGCCGAGTGCGGTGGCGGGTGCCTGTAATCCCAGCAACTCGGGAGGCTGAGGCAGGAGCATCACTAGAACCCTGGGGGTGGAGGTTGCAGTGAGCTGAGGTGGTCCCACTGCACTCCAACCTGGGTGACAGAGTGAGACTCCATCTCAAAAAATAAAAAAATAAAAAAAAAATTAAAAAAAGAGAATACAATTTATTTTCTTTGATTTTTATAACAAAATGAGATTCTGCCACATATTCATCTTACATTTAAATTATACTTACCTTATTTTAATAAATAATACCAACTATACACCTTCAAGCATTTACTAAAGATCTTAATATTGAACCAGTGCCACGCAGCTCTTGCAAAAGAATAGTGGAAACAGATATTTGAGAAAGACTTGACCTGAGAACATGCTTAGTATTGAATCCTTTACTATTTCTTATTCTATCCCTCAAACAAACTAAGATCACCACAAATCCACATGCTTGGACTTTGTTGGTTTGGCTCTCCGAGGAAATGCTTTTAATCTCTATCTTGATTAACTCGCTCCCATTCAATGCTCAGTTTATTGCAGCCTGGATATTGCCTCACCACGCTTCTAAAACTGCTGTCGCTAAGGTCAACAGCCAACACTGGTTTAGATGTTAAGAAGGTGTTCTTCAGAGCCAGTTCAGCTCTGTTTGAATCCTGCTTTTGCCACTTCCTGGTTTGGGGACTTTGCTTAACTTCTTTGTGCTACTCATTTTTCTTATCTGTAAAATGGGGATAATGATGGTTACCTACAACCTACGGTAATTGAGAGGCGTGAGTGAGGTTAAGCTTGTTGGGATTAAAGCAGTGCACATAGTACACATTCAACAACTACTGTTCACCAAAATGTGAGCTCCATCAGGGCCAAAGTCAATGGTTTGTTCAAGACCGTATCCTGAGTGCCTGACATACAGTAAGTATTCAAATGCAAGTGAAATGAATTACTAATTCCCTAATCCAACTGCATATTCAGGTCCTTTCTTACTTGATTGTACCATGACAATTGATCAATAGTCATACAGCAATTACTTCATGCCATGTTAACTCATTTAATTCCCATAACAATTCTATGAGACAGATACAATTACTGTATGCATTTTATAGATGATGGAACTGAAGAACAGAGGAGTTGAATAATGTTTCCAAGCTCACACAGCTAGCAAATAGTAGAGCTAGAGTTAAAACCTGGGCAGTCTGGTTTTAGAGTCTTTGTCTTTCACCTATGTTTGCTGCTAATCATTTCTCTCCAGTCGAAACTCTCCTCTACTGGCTTCCATGGAAACACCCTCTTTACATCTCTGACTTCTCTGGTTCCTCTCTTTCTGCTCATCTCTGAAATGTTGCCATTTTCCAGAACTCTGTCCAAGGCCGTTGTCTTTATATACTTTACATGTTCGCTAGTTGATGACTTCGATTTCCACCTGTACTCTGATGAATCCCAAATCCACAGCTCTATCCCAGTTATCCTTTGTAAGACTCAAATCTCTGTTTCCAGTTGCTCACTGGACCACACTCAACATATGTAAAATACATTTCTTTGTTTCCCCAATAAGTATGCATTTATTCCATTTAATTCTCTACATTGGGAAATGATACCACCACCCGTACGGTCACTGAAGCCAGAAACCTGAAATTATCTGGAACTCAGCTCTCTCTTTTTCTTTCCTTGTCCAGTATCCACGTCCAATCAACTGTGTCCCCTAAATATCTCTGCATTCTCACAACCATTTCCCCAGTTCTGTCTCTCTTTCTCTGACTACTTTCCTAACTGGTTGCCCTACTTCTGATCTGTGCCACTATAATCCACCTCTCTCATTGCTACTAGAGTTATTTAAAGAAAAAAAAGAAAAGAAAAGAAAAATCCCCATTAAAATTCTTTAATAATCCCCTCTTCCTAGAGAATAGCTGGACTCCTTGACATGACATGCAAAACCTTTCATGATCTGGTCCTTTCTTCCTTTCCAATTTCGTCACCTTGCCTGTCTCACTTGAAAACCATTTGCTCCAGCAATTCTGAACTCCTTGGAGGTAACTCTGGCATGATTGGTGCTCTCAAAACTCTCTTTTTCAAATTATCTCAGAAATGTCCTTTCTCAGCCATCTCCCTGATCACTCCTTCTACTCCTTCAAGAATCAGATCTTTATGGCCAGACACGGTGGCTCATGCCTGTAATCCCAGCACTTTGGGAGGCCAAGGTGGGTGGATCACCTGAGGTCAAGAGTTCAAGACCAGCTTGGCCAACATGGTGAAAACCCATCTCTATTCAAAATACAAAAATTAGCAGGGCATAGTGGCAGATGCCTGTAATCTCAGCTACTCAGGAGGCTGAGGCAGGAAAATCACTTAAACCCGGATGGTGGAGGTTGCAGTGAGCAGAGATAATGCCGCTGCACTCCAGCCTGGGCGACAAAGCAAGACTCCATCTCAAACAAAATAAAACAAAACAAAATCAGATCTTTAGAAAAATATCAAATCAAATGTTTCACACAAAAAAGAGGCAATCACTTCATGAATTTTGGCTTCCCTTTGAAAACTCACTGTCTTCCCTTGGCAAAACTGAGTATTCTACTTATGTTTCTTTTAGTCTATTTTTAAAAATAACTCCTTTATTAGACTTCTTGATGGCAAGATTCACACCTTAACCGTGTTTAGAGTCACACAGTGCCTGATACCTAGTAAGTACTCAATAAATGCAAACGGATAATGTAAGAATTGTTACTAATTACTCTTATGTACTCAGTTTCCATTTTATGTAGATAGAAGAAATAGACTTTTGTAGAACTTTAAATAGGTAACACATTAAATTTTCTTTCTTTTTTTTTTTTTTTTTTTTGAGGGGGGGTCTCGCTCTGTCGCCCCCATTTTTGTGTTTTTAGTAGAGACGGGGTTTCACTGTGTTAGCCAGGATGGTCTCGATCTCCTGACCTCGTGATCCGCCCGTCTCGGCCTCCCAAAGTGCTGGGATTACAGGCTTGAGCCACCGCGCCCGGCCCACATTAAATTTTCATTATGTGCTAGGCATCACATTAAATGTTACCCACTTTATTGTGACAACCCTGTACAATTACTATTATTACAGAATAAGGAAAGTTAGCCTCACAGAAGTTAAGAAAACTGCCCAAAGTTACAGGGTTAGTGTGTGGTAGAGCTTGGAGTACATCCAAGTTTGTTTGACTCCAAATCTTTTTTTTTTTTGAGACAGAGGCTTGCTCTGTCGCCAGGCTGGAGTGCAATGGCCTGATCTCGGCTCATGGCAAACTCCGCCTCCCGCGTTCAAGCGATTCTCCTGCCTCAGCCTCCTGAGTAGCTGGAATTATAGGCGCCCACCATCAAGCGTGGCTAATTTTTGTGTTTTTAGTAGAGACAGGGTTTCACCATGTTGCCCAGGATGGTCTCGAACTCCTGACCTTGTGATCCACCCGCCTCGGCCTCCCGAAGTGCTGGGATTGCAGGTGTGAGCCACCATGCCCAGCCCCAAATCCTTAGGTTTAACCTTCACCCTTGACTGCCCCTTTGGATCCTGTTTGGTTCTTCTGCAAAACAGTCATTTAAAACATTCTCCTTATCTAGGCACAATGGCTCACACTTGTAATCCCAGCACTTTGGGAGTCTGAGGTGAGTGGATCACTTGAGTCCAGGAGTTCCAGACCAGCCTGGGCAACATGGTGAAACCCTGTCTCTACAAAAAAGACAAAAATTAGCTGGGTGTGGTGGTGCATGTCTGTAGTCCCAGCTACTAGGGAGGCTGAGGTGGGAGGACTGATTGAGCTCAGGAGGTCAAGGCTGCAGTGAGCCATGATCATACCACTGCACTCCAGCCTGGGCAACAGAGCGAGACCCTGTCTCAAGAAAAAAGAAAAGAAAAAAGGAAAGATATTCTCCTTTATGTCACTCAGTATTGCTCTTAGGAAATATGTTTTGTGAAAAATAGATCTTATTATCACACAATGGGAACCATGTAGTAACCCACAATGTTCTCTTTCTTGGGTTGGCCACCTGGAGTGAAGTGAAATTTCTATTGGAATTATTTTATCTTTCCCTGGGCTTCTGACTTCTTTCAGATTTTATTTTTGGCCAGGTGTGGTGGCTCACGCCTATAATCCCAACACTTTGGGAGGCTCAGGCCGGTGGATCACTTGAAGTCAGGAGTTCAAGACCAGTCCTGGCCAACATGGTGAAACCCCATCTCTACTAAAAATACAAAAATTAGCTGGGCGTGGTGGTGCATGCCTGTAGTTCCAGCTACTTGGGAGGCTGAGGCAGGAGATTTGCTTGAACCCAGGAGGCGGGGGTTGCAGTGAGCTGAGATCCCAGCACTCCAGTCCAGCCTGGTCAACAGAGTGAAGCTCTGCCTCAAAACAAAAAACAAAAACAAAAACAAACCCAGATTTTGGCCAGTGCGGTGGCTCACGCCTGTAATCCCAGCACTTTGGGAGGCCGAGGTGGGTGGATCATTTGAGGTCAGGAGTTAGAGACCAGCCTGACCAACAAGGTGAAACCCCACCTTTACTAAAAATACAAAAAATAGCTGGGCATAGTGGTGCATGCCTGTAATTCCAGCTACTTGGGAGGCTGAAGCAGGAGAATCACTTGAACCCGGGAGGCGGAGGTTGCAGTGAGCCGAGATCAGGCCATTGCATTCCAGCCTGGGCACCAAGAGCGAAACTCCGTCTCAAAACCAAAACAAAACTAAACAAAAACAGATTTTATTTTCAATTACCCGGTGATATACATAGATACATATAGTTATATGTATGCATTAAACATATACGTGTGTATATTATATATATATAAATCTAAGAGAATAGAAATAAAATATTTATTTCTATTTATATATATGACTTATGTATATACACATTTTTCTCATATATATACATGCTAAGATAGTTAGAAGTAAAATCTGAAAAAAATCAGAAGCCCAGAAAAAAGAGAAAATAGTTCTACCAGGAATTTCATTACAGTACATATAATAAATACATTTCAGCTGGGCACCTCTAGTCCAGTTGCTATGGAGGTTGAGGTAGGAAGATCACTTGAGCCTAGGAATTTGAGGCTGCAGTTGCTTTGATCACACTTATGAATAGCTACTCCACTCTAGTCTGGGAAAAATAGAGAGGCACTGTCTCTTGAAAACTAAATAAATAAAAGTAAAAATAAGCCCATTTAAAAAATAAACATACTTTAAATCAACCCACTTTTTTGTTCAAATTTATTGTAGTCCTTATATTAAAATAAGAATCTAGAAAAAAAAAATCCAAGTTTACCTCCAAATCAAATCAATATTTCATTTGTCAGCCTTATATTTCGATCCTTATTTGTGTGCAGATTGTTTTCTATATTTACAGTAACATAATACATAGAATTTTATATTCCACCTCTTCTCTTGATAACATCAGCATGTTTTTCTACTTTGCTCTGTCTCACCTGTTTCTTCTTTTCTGTTTTTTTTTTTTTTTTTTTTGAGATGGAGTTTCACTCTTGTCACCAGGCTGGAGTGCAGTGGCCTGGGTGTGGCACTGCACACTTCATGATTGTTACATGAAGTATAACAATCTTGGCTCACCAATCTCCACCTCCCGGGTTCAAGTGATTCTCTTGCCTCAGCCTCCCAAGTAGCTGCGATTACAGGCGCTCGCCACCATGCCAGGCTAATTTTTGTATTTTTAGTAGAGACGGGGTTTCACCATGTTGGCCAGAGTGGTCTCCAACGCCTGAACTCTGGTGATCCACCTGCCTTGGCCTCCCAAAGTGCAGAGATTACAGACATAAGCCACAGCGCCCCGCCTGTCTCACTTGTTTCTGACTTACCTCCTCTTCCTCTTATCCTTACCATTAGGAAACCAGTGACAACAGTTTGGTGTGCATCCTTGCACATCTTTCTCCTGTGTAATTATTAATAGTTACATTTGGGCAGAGGAAGAGAGAGTTTTGCTATTTGTTTTACAAAAGTAAGAATATATAACATAATGCATCTTTTCCTCTTGCTTTTTTTGTTTAACTATGCAAGGACATCCCTCCAGACTAATATAGCGCCAACTCATTCTTTTAGTTGCCTAATATCCTGAGGGATAAAGATACCACAATTTTTTCAGCTGTTCTCGTGTTGAAGGGCATTCAAGTTGTTTCTAGTTCTTTGCCACTGTGCACAATGCTGCAACAAGCAACCTCAAAAATACATATCCTTGCACACTAATGCTTTTGTTTCTGTAGGATGTAATCCCCAAAATGGGAATTGTTTATAGAGAGTAGATTGGGGCCGTGCGCAGTGGCTCACGCCTGTAATCCCAGCACTTTGGGAGGCCAAGTCTGGCGGATCACGAGGTCAGGAGATTGAGACCATCCTGGCTAACACAGTGAAACCCCCTCTCTACTAAAAATACAAAAAATTAGCCAGGCGTGGTGGCGGGCACCTGTAGTCCCAGCTACTTGGGAGGCTGAGGCAGGAGAATCGCTTGAACCCGGGAGGTGGAGGTTGCAGTGAGCTGAGATCATGCCACTGCAGTCCAGCCTGGGTGACAAGCGAGACTCCATCTCAAAACAAAAACAAACACAAACAGACAAAACAAACAAACAAAAGAGAAAGTAGATTGGAACAGGATTTGTAAATATATAAAAGTATACGGCGTAGTAACATATACTCAAAAAAGTTTAGTAAATGATGACAATGATAAGAATATTTGACAATACGGTTACCTAGCAGTCTTTTTTTTGATGGTAAAAGGTATGTTTCCCAGCAACCAGAAAGTATACGTCATTGAATGAGAATCTATAAGAAAAGTACAAGAGACAGAAACTGGCCCATAGCAACTGAGAATCATTATTGCCAACCGTATTTCCTGTTGTACTTGTTAGGTGGAGGACCAGGGTTACTCGAAGCCCTGTTACTAAATACTGAGTCCCTGACCCTATGAGCTAATCAAACTGCAACATGCTTTTAATAAACCTGAGCTTCCAAAAGTCTCACCAATTGCATTATCTTGAAGCTAGTGACTTAAGAGTTATGAAGTTGTTGGCTGGGCGCGGTGGCTCACACCTGTAATCCTAGCACTTTGTGAGGCCGAGGCAGGCAGATCGATCACAAGGTCAGGAGATCGAGACCATCCTGGTTAAAATGGTGAAACCCCATCTGTACTAAAAATACAAAAAATTAGCTGGGCGTGGTGGCGGGCGCCTGTAGTCCCAGTTACTTGGGAGGCTGAGGCAGGAGAATGGCATGAACCCGGGAGGCAGAACTTGCAGCGAGCTGAGATCTTGCCACTGCACTCCAGCCTGGGCGAAAGAGCGAGACTCCGTCTCAAAAAAAAAAAAAAAAAAAAAAGAGTTATGAAGGTGTCTAGATAAGGCGTGTGAAAGAGCATTATGTTAGGAGTCAAACACTAATCCTTGGCTCTGCCAACTTGTCAGCATTGTGGCACTGTGAGCAAGTCTCAAAATCCCTATATAAGAATAAGGCTAATAATACTCACACGGCCTCTTTTGCAATGTTGTAGTGAAGAACAAATGAATTTATGTAAATGAAAGTGCTTGAGAGAGCTATCCAGATATTAGCACTGTTAATACTATTCTGATTCCTGAGGAGGCGATGGACTATGTACGGGGCACCTTTCCTGTTCTTTGTATTGCCAAGGAAGAACATATTACCACTTAAAGAAGATTGATTCTGTAACAATCATGAAGTGTACTATAAAAATACAGATCAATATAACAACAACAGACTTGATGTCAACCACTGAATCTATTTGAAGATAATGCTCAAGACTTCTAGAACAGTGTAAATATTTACAAAGTCGCCTGAGTTTTCAATGTTTCATAGATAAATGAGAATGAAATCATCGAGAATTTTTTTTCTCTTTCCCTTAGTTTCTATTTTTAACTTCTGTACAGTATCAGATGTAATATCCTGGTGTTCTTTCCCAACTCCTGGCCCCTGCCCATAAAGTACACGCATGCTACAGGAATCCAGCCTCACTTTGGATGCTTCCTGCCCAATTATTGTTATTTTTACTGTGACTAAAACATTGAGAAATACAGATGAACTGTTCTGTGGATGAAATAGTGGAAACCATCTAACAGACATGAGGGATCATTCAATTCAGAAATGTGGCATACTTTCAGTATTCACTCCTTAGTAGGACAGAATGTTGCTATAAGGAGTTCCAGAAATCGCAGTGCCAGTTGAAGATTGGCAGTTGGTTCCTTCCAGCTGTTCTTAAAGGTATTCTCTCTGCAGGAATTTAAAAAGTGGCTCACAGTTATAGCTTAAGATGTTTATGTTTAGCTGTTTCTGTTTCGATTCTTCTCTTTGAGAAAATAGGATGTTTTCTAGTAGTGAAGGGTTTATGAAGTTCTGTGGCATTAGATCTAAATGATCACGACTGTGAATAGCTGGTAAAATTAGTGGAGAAAAAAAGTCATGTGTGGGGCATACAATTATGGAGCATAAAATTAGTTACAAAAAAACTAATTTTTATTGTTAATGTTATACGCTTCAACTGGTTGTGGCAGCATCAGGTAGACACCCCAAGCGAAAGAGAAGCAGAGAGTCCTTGGCATGATTTCAGGTTTCAGACTCCCTCATGGTCTTTAGAAACATCCTTCTGGGGCTTCCTTATCATGCTGTTAGGTGTACATCTGTTGAGGACAGGGGAAAAGAGAAAAAAGCTTTTGAGATGGAAGCTGCCTTTATCTAAAATCCTTTTAAAATCTAAATCCTGTTTTCAAAAAGAGTATTTTTGTTGTGATTATTTTACATTTAAGGGTTAAATGTATTAAAATTAAAATATATAATAAGTAACATGGTAGCATAGTAAATAAAAATATGAAGCATACTCTACTTTCTCAGTTTACCAAGACATGGGGAAAAAATAAAACTTATAAGACAGATAAATTATAGCGGTGATTATACCATTACTAAAGTGCTCTTTGATTTTCGTTTTCTTTTCTTTTGTTTTTAGAGATAGGATCTCACTCTGTTGCCAGGATGGACTGGAGTGCAGTGGTGCGATCACAGCTCACTGCAGCTTCTAACTCCTGGGCTCAAGTGATCCTCTCATCTCCTGAGTAGCTGAGACTACAAGCATGCATCACGGTGCCCGGCTGACTTTTAAATTTTTGGTAGAGATAGGGTCTTGCTATTGTTGCCATGGCTTGTCTCAAACTCCCAGCCTCAAGTGATCCTCCTGCCTTAGCCTCCCAAAGAGTTGGGATTTCAGGCGTGAACCATGGCACCTGGTCAGCTCTTTGATTTTCAAAGCATCATATAGATTTCAAATAAACAGCTGAGTTTCTTATACAGAAATAATAATGCATGTTTTTCAATGTTCAGGAAATTTTATTTATTCAGGAACTCATCTATTGTACAAAGCAAAAATGCCTATCTCATAAATAGAATTAAAATTTGAGTGACTTACCCTTAATTTTTTATTTATGTAGCAAAATAAGGAATAAAAAATTAACAATTATTGAGGGAGGAGGAACTCTTAATTATTTTAGAGTTTTTACATAAATCAGAAAAAAGATTTTTTTCTTGAACTATTTAGAATTATACAGAATTGGGGCAAACAAGTAGCCTATAAAATGAGTACTAAACTCAAGTACTGAGTGGCTTGAATTTAGTCTGCACTAGATAGAACTTGATGAAGGCTATTGGAAGGAGGAAAGTGAGTTTGGTATTGAACTTTGGGACATTGTGTACACACAGTTAAAAAAAAAGTGTAGCTATAGTTGAATTTTTAAAAGTTTATTATCGAAATGGAAATTGTTTATTGTTCATAACTTTTCATTATTCTTATTAATATAAATGTATACATTGCAACAGTTTTAGATTCTGAAATTATAAAGGTAGTAGTATTGAAAAGAATTAGATTTGTTATAATGAATATACCATACTAATGTAAAATGTTAATAATAGAGGAAACTGGGGATGGATATATGCAAACTGTTAGTACTTTTTTTTTTTTCTTGAGATGGAGTTTCACTCTTATCGCCCAGGCTGGTATGCAGGGGCGCGATCTCTGCTCACTGCAATCTCTGCCTCCCGGGTTCAAGTGATTCTCCTGCCTCAGCCTTCTTAGTAGCTGGGATTACAGGCATGTGCCACCATGCCCGGCTAATTTTCATATTTTTAGTAGAGACGAGGTTTTACCATGTTGGCCAGGCTGGTCTTGAACTCCTGACCTCAAGTGATCGGCCCGCCTTGCCCGATCCTCAGCACTCCGAAAGTGCTGGGAATACAGGCGAGAGCCACTGCACCCAGCCTGAGTACTATCTTATTAATTTTTCTGTAAAACTAAAATTGTTCTAAAAAACAAAGTCTAATTAAAAAGAAATTAATAGAAAACAAGAATCACTAGTTTTATACAATCTTTTTGTTCTGGGATTGTTTCCATTATCTGTAAAATCTAAGCATTCAGAGATAAACAAATATTAAAATATTCCTTTAGTATTTTCCTTGGGAAAGTATCATATTACTTAACTATTTGAACCATTTCCAGATTTAGTACAGACTCCTATTTAATAGTTGGTTTGTTAGTACCTAACAAGAACGCTACAATATAGATTTTTATTTCCTCACCAAAGTGAAAATTTTTGCTGTCTGTTTTCTGTAAGTTTAAAGCATATAGGTTTTATTTTCTTTTAAAAGTTAAGATTTTAGAGTTAAGAGTGCGGTTCAATTTATATTTTCTAATTAAGCATTTTCTAAAGCTAAAGACTGATTAACATCTTTGGAATGTTTATTACATATACAGATTACAATAAAAGTGTATGAAGTTCACAACAGATGGTAATGTGAAATTTTATCTTGAGCTGGTATTTCAAGTATTATTTTAAAACCTATTTATACTTATTACCTTAAGTTTATTCTTTTAGCTGCTTTATAATTTTTTTTTCAAAATTTAACCCTGTTGAAGATTGTAACAAATCTATTCTAGTTGCTACAGTCTAAAACAGTGCTTGGAAATACTGATGCTTAGTGTTATTTCTATGATTACTTTAATAACATTTCCTGAGTTTAATTTTTTCATTACCCAGCTATCTTTCAGAACTGGTATATTGATTTTTCTAATTAATATTCTTTGTACTTGGGATGGTATTTTTATTTTGTACTTCTAAAGAATTGAATAGCATAACCACTACAAGTGATGTGCTTGCTATGTTATCATATAAATGCTCAAGGTACACCTTCTAATGTTGAAAAATAGGAAAATAAATTGACCTTGATGAAGTGTGTCTTCTTTTGTCTGTTCCCAGGAAAGTTTATTTCAGGTATTTCTTCTGCTGAAATGATTAGCGTTAACAGCTTTTCCCCTCCATTTTATTTCACAGGGTCTCTTCATCTTCCTGATATATGGGGTGTACAACACAGAGGTAAGTCTGCTTGGAGTATCTCAAGGCTGACAGAGTGAATGAGAGAAATGACAGGTTTCTTATCTTGATAACTGAGGAACAAAGTTGGTTTTTCATATGAGTGTCCTACTGCCCTTCATGCTTGGACTAGCTTATATGCATCCCAGCTTACCATTAAACACTGACACCCTGAATAAAGGGACAGCCTCATTTCTCATAGGCATTGACTAATATTTTACGACTGCCTTAAGTTTTTCAACTTTCAGTCTTTAACACTTAGCTATTGTAGAAAAAAACAAAAAACAAACAAACAAAAAACTCAGCCTCTCCTATACTCTCACTCAACAATCAACACAGAAGATTTCTGTGACCAAATGTGTAGGGGTTTCTCCCCACACACTGAGGAAACAATCGATTCTGCAGCAGACACCACCGGGGTGTTCTCCAGTTCAATTCTGACACTATCTACCTGGAGACAGCATCAGATCCCACAGATTAAGAGCCCAGGCCTACAAGACTGGCCCCATTTCAGATGCCAATCACGAGCCCCAGGTTGTTCTACCCGTGCTCTGACTCACCAGCTATAAATCGCGGTTCCCATGACCCCTTCCTTGGGCTTGATTAATTTGCTAGAGCAGCTCATAGAACCCAGGCAAACACTTACGTTTTCCAGTTTACTATTAAGGACATTACAAAGGCTATCGATGAACACCAGATGAAGAGATGGATAGAGGAAGGTATGTGGGAAGGGGCGTGGAGCTTCCATGCCCTTTCCGGGTGCGCCACCCTCCCGGAACCTTCACGGGTTCGCTTACAGGAAGCTTTCCAAACCCTGTCCTTTTTAGGTTTTTATGGAGGCTTCACTACACAGGCATGATTGATTAAATCATTGGCCATTGGAGATCAACTTAACCTTCAATCCCTCTCTCCTCCCCGGAGGTCGGGGGGTGGGACTGAAAGTCCCAAACTCTAATCCTGCCTTGGCCTTTCCGGTGACCAGCCCCCATCCTGAAGCTACCTAGGGGTTGCCAGCCATCATCAGTCGCTTTATTAGCATACAAAAAGACATTTATTACTTTGCAGATTCCAAGGATTTTAGCAGTTGTGTGCCACAAAACGGTTCAAAGTCCAAATATATATTTCACAATATCACAACTATACTTGACAGAATTAAAGTGTCAGTTTAAGTGGTGGAATACTTACATGTTGTTTCATGGGATTAGAAAAAAAGCAATTACTTCTTATCTCAAAATGCTCATTAAATATCGTCCTTAAATTTTTTAGGGCAGGCTCAGAGAGGTCCATAAGTATTAGTAAATAATCCCTATGGTTTCGATTGTGAAATTTCTCAGAGAATTTATTATTTAATTATGAGAAATTATTTAGCTAGAAACATTGTGATGTACATGTAATTTCATTAAGAAAACATACTATGTAAATAAGCTGTTGTCATAGTTCTGGTTCTTTTATTTAAAATTTCTCATTTATAAATATCCTTTGCTAGGAAAATGTCTGGTTTAGATTTCTGCGTGCTTAACATGAAATCGAATGCCTTGTGCACATTAGGCACTGAATAAATATTTGTTGTTTGATTTTGTTGATATAACTTTGATTTTAAGATTTTACTTCATTACTTTCCTTTACGAGAAAAATTTCTAAATTTGCAATGAGTTTCTCGGCATTCTGTACTGGCGAGGAGAGTGGATCCTAGCAGAGCTCTTAGAATGGCCTGGTGGTTAATTTTGCATAAACAATATAAAGGGCCAGGCATTTATAACATGGCAAACAGACTGATTAGCCAGGCTAAGGTATGGGGGCATTTAAATAAGATGTGATGATAATGAAGTATGTGTGTGGGCGTGTTTTACAGGACTGCTGCACCTGGATTACGCTCGGTTTCCTCTTCCAGTAGCCTTCAGGAAGGTTGGCAGTAAGACAAGATTTTTTTGCTTTCTTTTTTTTGCAACGGTACCACTAATTGCGGTTTCAAAGCAGGCTCCTCCTATAAATGCAAAGGATATGCGCCCATTATTAGTGCTTCCAAATTCAAAGGGATAACATAAGCACCTGTTTTAATAAATGTTGAGCATTTGGAGTTGAATGCTTCTTGATAGAATCAAAAGTGCCCTCAATGATCCACTTCTGAGTTTGAATTTTATTTCAAGACCTGGATTGCAAAACCTAGAGTGAAGAAAGCCCTAATATTGAATCCTCAGTTTCCCCCACCTTCTCTTTCAGCCCCTTTCTCTGCATCTCCCACGCCACGCTGTAGTACAGTCCCCCGTAACTTCCCGCCCCTTGGATTCCACCTCCTGAGCGTTTTCCCCCCAGAAACCCTCAACCACTTTCATCTCCTTCAGTGCAGCCCACCAATCACGCCTATGCGCCTCGAAAGCCCCTTTTTAGTAGGGCTCCAAATCCCCGCCTCTCCTGCCCTTGCTCCCCCGCCTCCGCCCAACCGCCCCAGTGATTGACAGGCAGACCGGGCGGAAGCTGCGGCGCAGGCGCCCTGGCTCCTCAGACCTCCCCTCTGGCCGGGTCGAGGAGTTCCCAGCAGACACTGCGCCGCGGCTGCGCAGTACACGGGAGGCTTTTAATTCCATTGTGGAGAGGACGGCGTTATTTTTATTAACTGGAGGCGACGGCGGCTGCGGCGGCGGCGGGACCCGTAAGTGTTGCCGGTGGGTCCAGGAGGGAGAGGGCGAGGCCTGGGGAAGAGTCGCAGGACCATGCGTGCCGGTGCCGGAGGCGACTGGGCTGGGAATTAGTGCTGGGCGCGTTGCGGTCTGGGCGGCGGCGCGGCGGGGTCCTTAGCGCTGCGGTGGTCCCGGCCCGGGGCCCGGTTCCACCTCCTTTCCTCCCTCTTCCCTTTTCCTCCTCCTTTCCTCAGCCAGGCCTCCTCCGGGGTATGAAAATCGGCAGTGGGTTCCTGAGTGGCGGCGGAGGTACCGGCAGTAGCGGTGGTAGCGGCTCCGGCGGCGGTGGTAGTGGCGGCGGCGGCGGCGGCAGCAGCAGCGGCAGGAGGGCAGAGATGGAACCCACCTTTCCCCAGGGTATGGTTATGTTCAACCACCGGCTTCCCCCGGTCACCAGCTTCACCCGGCCGGCGGGGTCGGCCGCCCCTCCCCCGCAATGCGTGTTATCCTCCTCTACCTCCGCAGCCCCGGCCGCTGAGCCCCCCCCTCCGCCAGCCCCGGACATGACTTTCAAGAAGGAGCCGGCGGCGTCAGCCGCGGCCTTCCCCTCGCAGAGGACCTCCTGGGGATTCTTGCAGTCTTTGGTTAGCATCAAACAGGAGAAACCCGCGGATCCTGAGGAGCAGCAGTCCCACCACCACCATCACCACCACCACTATGGGGGGCTGTTCGCTGGAGCTGAAGAGAGGTCTCCAGGCCTAGGAGGCGGTGAAGGGGGGAGTCACGGCGTCATCCAGGACCTCAGTATTCTCCACCAGCATGTCCAGCAGCAACCAGCTCAGCACCACCGCGACGTATTGCTCAGCAGCAGTAGCAGGACTGATGACCACCATGGCAGTGAGGAGCCAAAGCAGGACACTAATGTCAAAAAGGCAAAAAGGCCAAAGCCAGAATCTCAGGGAATTAAAGCCAAGAGGAAGCCAAGTGCATCTTCCAAACCTTCTTTGGTTGGAGATGGAGAAGGTGCCATCCTCTCCCCAAGTCAGAAACCTCATATCTGTGATCACTGTAGTGCTGCTTTCCGAAGCTCCTATCATCTGCGGAGACATGTCCTCATTCATACAGGAGAAAGACCTTTCCAGTGCAGCCAGTGTAGTATGGGTTTCATTCAGAAATACCTACTACAGAGGCATGAGAAAATTCATAGTAGAGAGAAGCCATTTGGATGTGATCAGTGCAGCATGAAGTTTATTCAGAAGTACCATATGGAGAGACACAAGAGGACACATAGTGGAGAAAAGCCATATAAGTGTGACACTTGCCAACAGTATTTTTCAAGGACTGATAGATTGTTGAAGCACAGGCGCACATGTGGTGAAGTCATAGTTAAAGGAGCCACTAGTGCAGAACCTGGGTCATCAAACCATAACAATATGGGTAATCTGGCTGTGTTGTCTCAGGGAAATACAAGTTCTTCAAGGAGAAAAACAAAGTCAAAAAGCATAGCTATTGAAAATAAGGAACAGAAGACCGGTAAAACAAATGAATCACAAATTTCAAATAATATAAACATGCAGAGTTACTCAGTAGAAATGCCTACCGTGTCTTCCAGTGGAGGCATAATTGGCACTGGAATAGATGAACTGCAGAAAAGGGTGCCAAAATTGATCTTTAAGAAAGGAAGCAGAAAAAATACAGACAAAAACTACCTTAACTTTGTGTCACCATTACCAGACATAGTAGGACAGAAATCCTTGTCTGGAAAACCAAGTGGCTCACTTGGCATAGTATCAAATAATAGTGTGGAGACCATTGGTCTTCTCCAAAGTACAAGTGGCAAACAAGGTCAAATAAGTAGTAATTATGATGATGCCATGCAGTTTTCAAAGAAAAGAAGATATTTACCAACTGCCAGCAGCAACAGTGCCTTTTCTATAAACGTAGGACACATGGTCTCCCAACAGTCTGTCATTCAGTCTGCAGGTGTCAGTGTTTTGGACAATGAGGCACCATTGTCACTTATTGACTCCTCAGCTCTAAATGCTGAGATTAAGTCTTGTCATGACAAGTCTGGAATTCCTGATGAGGTTTTACAAAGTATTTTGGATCAATACTCCAACAAATCAGAAAGCCAGAAAGAGGATCCTTTCAATATTACAGAACCACGAGTGGATTTACACACCTCAGGAGAACACTCAGAATTGGTTCAAGAAGAAAATTTGAGCCCAGGCACCCAAACACCTTCAAATGATAAAGCAAGTATGTTGCAAGAATACTCCAAATACCTCCAACAGGCTTTTGAAAAATCCACTAATGCAAGTTTCACTCTTGGACATGGTTTCCAATTCGTCAGTTTGTCTTCACCTCTCCACAACCACACTTTGTTTCCAGAAAAACAAATATACACTACGTCTCCTTTGGAGTGTGGTTTCGGCCAATCTGTTACCTCAGTGTTGCCATCTTCATTGCCAAAGCCTCCTTTTGGGATGTTGTTTGGATCGCAGCCAGGTCTTTATTTGTCTGCTTTGGATGCTACACATCAGCAGTTGACACCTTCCCAGGAGCTGGATGATCTGATAGATTCTCAGAAGAACTTAGAGACTTCATCAGCCTTCCAGTCCTCATCTCAGAAATTGACTAGCCAGAAGGAACAGAAAAACTTAGAGTCTTCAACAGGCTTTCAGATTCCATCTCAGGAGTTAGCTAGCCAGATAGATCCTCAGAAAGACATAGAGCCTAGAACAACGTATCAGATTGAGAACTTTGCACAAGCGTTTGGTTCTCAGTTTAAGTCGGGCAGCAGGGTGCCAATGACCTTTATCACTAACTCTAATGGAGAAGTGGACCATAGAGTAAGGACTTCAGTGTCAGATTTCTCAGGGTATACAAATATGATGTCTGATGTAAGTGAGCCATGTAGTACAAGAGTAAAGACACCCACCAGCCAGAGTTACAGGTAAGGTCCCAAAAGTGACCAGGCTGGGGGTCTTCTAATGTAATTTTGTTTTATTTTGACAACACTGCCATTGGAATGTTTCTACACGATCCTATTAAGAATAATGTGATGCCCTTTCAATGCAACTTTTCATATTTAGTTTATTTTGTTAGTGTGATTTTAGCTCTGTTTGTATTATGATTTTTAATCAAAATCAATAGATTAAAAATAGTTTGACATTCAAAGTGACAATGTTTAGCAATCAAATTTACATGTATAGATCGTCAGGGAATAGCCCAAATGTTTTAAATGCAAAAAAAAAAAAAAAAAGGAAAAAAAAAAACAACAAAAAAACCCTACAAAAAAACAAAACAAAAAAAACTTTGTTGCTAGGATTAAGGTTATTCTAATTGCTTTACTCTCAGGAAAGTGTAATAACGCATGGGAATTCTGTACGTTATCACTGTAATGGAATATCCAATTTACAGATAGTATGATATACATTTCATCATTTAAGTAAGGGATCGAAAACATTTCAAATTGCTCTATCTGGGCTGATATACATTTCGTCATTTAAGTAAGGGATCGAAAACATTTCAAATTGCTATCTCCATCTGGGCTGATCCAAAATTCTGAGATTGTTGGCTACCTATATTTTGTTGCAGCTTTTAAATGTACTCTGAACTTCCAAACCACGTTCATTCCAGCCTGGTAGAACAAATATTCTTGGATCTTTGATCAAAGCCTGGAATGATAGCTTTAATAAAAGAAGGAAAAAAAAAAAAAAAAAAAAGCAAAAAGCACCCTCTCTTTATCCCAACTGTAACAAGGCTGTAATTCCATCAAGCGATTCTACTGACATCTAGTACAGTGTTGAAACCCAAGTGGTTGGCTGGTTCTAGTATTAGAACTCAAGTTGAAATTATATGATTAACTGAAATTTGGGGTATGCATTATTTATTATACATGGCCTAAACGGTTCTTTTGTTTGCGCTGTTACATATTACCTACACTTCTGAGTTTTTTTTTCTTGTTCTCAGCCTCTCTTTAAAAAGAGTTCTTGGGCCTTCCTTATTCCCTCTTTCTATTTTGACAGTTTTAATTTTAGTACCATTTACATTCCAGTAGGTAATTATGCGCTTTATATGCCTTAGGGCATCCAAATACAAAACAATAGGGTAAACATCCCCAAAACCCACCTTTTTTTAAAAAAAAAAAAAAACCCATACAGATTTCCATATATAATAAAACCCCATTAATAAGGTTGTAATTCCAACTGGTGACATAACTCCTGTGAGGGATGATGTGTCTGCATATAGTAGTAACATCAGAACCTCTTTGTGAAATTGCGGCCTTTAATGTACATTTTAATAAAAGGGTGCATTAGTATTGTACAGGGGTCTTGTAAAGTCATCAAAACTTGCTATGAACTCTAATTGCCATTTGAAGCTACTGATAGGCAGTGGCTCTACTCTAAACTGCTTTTTAGCAATTGTATTTTTTTCCTGATTATATTTTTTAATGTACTTTGATGTTTATGCTGATGAGTTTTTTATGTACTTTTGGTGATGTTTCAGTCTTATGTACTCTTCTGACGTCAGAAAAGTACCACTGGTTGTTTGCAGTCTTATTGTGTAATCAGCCTACCGCAGGCTTCCATGTATAATAAAGTAATTAATATTGTGCAAGTGTAAAACACTTCTGTTATAAAAGCAGTGTTTGGAAAATAAGAAATATTAAAAATGGTTACAAAGTATTAGTTAATTTCCTTTTCCCACTTTCCTCCCTTTAGCTTTAGCAGCTAAAGGGTCACCAACTTGTCATTGCAAGATTCTTAGAAAATGTACTTAATCTTCTTAAATACACTCAGTACTAAAAAGTGTTTATTTCTTATTTCAGTAAGTGCGGTAAGTTCTATTGAGTACAGAGTACAAGCTGTAATCAAAGGATGGAGAGGACCTTTACCACTGTATCTCTTAAGCTGTATGATTTTTCTCCAGTTTGTTTTATACAGGTTTTGAATTTCTTTAACTTTTATTGTGTGTACTGAATACTGCATATGTATTATTCTGATTGTTTGCTCTAGTTTACTACCAATAAAAGTCCTGTTAATCACAAAATTGAAGAAAGGAGATATTACTTAATATGCAGTACGTTTTTTAGAATTTTCTATTAACCTTTTTCTAAAATATTCACATCTGCGGTATAACCTGCAGTTTAGAGGCTTGTATTTTAATTGTATTTTTTTAACTTAGGTATTTTATGTTTCTTGGTTTATTTTAGTTGAAAATGGATTCAAGGCTGGATGTGGTGGCTCACACCTGTAATCCTAGCCCTTTGGGAGGCCAAGGCAGGTGAATTGCCTGAGCTCAGGAGCTTGAGACCAATCTGGGCAACACAGTGAAACCCCGTCTGTACTAAAATACAAAAAAGCAACTGGGCGTGGTGGCATATGCCTGTAGTCCCAGCTACCCAGGAAGCTGAGGCAGTAGAATTGCTTGAACCTGGGAGGTGGGGAGGTTGCAGTGAGCGGAGATTGTGCCACTGCACTCCAGCCTGGGCGACCGAGCAAGACTCTGTCTCAAAAAAAAAAAAAAAAAGGATTCAGATTTATATAATATTAAATTTTTGTTCTTCCATGTTACTATGCACCCAAAACATATTCAATGTTCATAAAATATTCATTGTTTTATGACAACATGAAAACATTCAATGTTTTATGAACATTGAATACTTTATGAACATTGAATATGTTTTAGGTGCATAATAATATGGAATAATAGAAATTTAATAGTATATAAATCAGAATATGTTTTATTGAAATTGGGTTAGCCATCCTAATATTACTCCTGAGAAATTATTTATCGAGGTTTCATTTTAAATCAGATTCCAATATCTTCTGGTTTTAGGTGCATCCTTTTTTACCTCAAAAAGGTTGTAATATACTATGGCACCAGTTTTGGGAAAAAAATTTTTTTTAATTAAAAAGTTGTAATAAAATGACAGTATGATTTAGATTACAATGGTCTTGAGCATTTTAGGTAGGAAGAAGGTGTTATTAAATCATAGCAATGTTTTAAAAAGTTGATAGTATAAATATTAGAAGGAAAGAGCTAAACCATATAAATAATGAAGATGCAGAAACTGAAAATTAGTAAATGTGTAATATATTAGTAAACTTACAAACATGAAGGAGAAAAAGATCATAAGACAATTGTGCTTTGAAATTTAATGACTACAGAGTTGAGGAATTGGGAATAAATTAAAAGGGTAGAATAGGTCTTTGAGGCTTGGCTTTTTTTTGGTATGTGATAGTATTATAGAAAATGATAAAGATATTAAGTAAAAGCATGAATTTCTCTGTAGAGATTATCTGTACTGGTGAGTCTCTGTGATTAGGAAATGTAAGTTTTTTGTTTTTGTTTTTTGCCTGAGTGTATTTGCTAGATTTGGTTGTTTCCTTGAACAAGAGTGCTAAGCAGAATCTCAGTGATTACGCATTGAAATCCAACTTTTTACTTCTTTGCACAGGTGACTTATTCTGTGTTCTAGATTAGCACTTACAGATTGATTTTTTTTTTTTTTAACCTGCCCACCTGCCTTTATTTCTTCTGTGGAATGTCTGTCTCTGAATATGATCATTTTAAAATTAAGATTTTTTTTACTTTTAAGATGTTAAGGTATGAAGTAGGAAACAATGCTTTTGGATTTCTGTTGTGCTACTGGAAATTCAGAATAAGGACTACCATAATTTAGCAATTGCTGGTCAGTATTTTTGAGGTAATTTAATGAACAGTGGAAAAACATCTATAATTTTTAGCATAAAAAGTTGCAAACTGATACAAATATTTCTACTTTAGTTTTCTGTATTATGCTCATCAGATGAGAGAGGCAAAAGTTTGTATTCATTCGTGTCATCTGGCATTTTGTAATTACTTGCCATTAGTAGCATTTAAGCCTGAACTGGGTGACAGTTTGAGCAATATGACTTCATGAGGTCACATGGAATTTTTACCTTCCAAATTCATAGACTCTTGTTAAACAGAAGAACTTCCCTCACCAAAAATAATTAGCTTCCGAACTTAACTTCTACTTTTAGAGTAAAATATACCTAAAGACTTCATTTTCTGAGTTTTATGGTCTTCGTGTTTTCTATGATACATACTGATAGGATTTCATTTTTTAAATGTGGTGCAAGGCTCCTTTGTTAGTGCTATGATATGATCCATACATCATGCTGCGTGAGGTTATGTCAGTAATGTTCTATGAATATTTTGTTATGGGATCCCTCCTGGTATTTAAGAAGAGGGATCTGTGCTGGCTTACCAATCTGCTTGTACCCTCTATGAGATGATAAAGAATTACTGATAGATAGTGAGGGAAAATATTGTATTGTTATTTTTTTACATCCTTGGTAACATTTAAAATGAACATGAGCATGAACACAGCATCTTAGAATTCTATTGTCTTATGCTTGACTGTATTTGAGTGTGACTAATTTAAATAGATTCTATTTAAATTCTTTGGCTTACTCATACAAGTGCTGCGTAACATTTTTTTTTTGGGTCACAGACTCTGGGCACCAGATAGAATTGATGGCCCCCTGTCCCCTGTATGTTAGCAGAGATATATCAACAAATGAAAATGTGCAAGCCAGTCTACATCCTCACAAGACCTCCTCCAACTTTGAAATAAATTCTTAGTTATGGACCCTAGGTTAAGAATTTAGAAGATATCCTAAATATTGAAATTTTATTGCATAGATAATTAGGAAGTTAAAACCTAAGAAAATCATCAAATATTATGGGTGCTTCTGAATTGATTTATCTGCAGTTTAACTACTTAGCATTTATGGAATGCATTTAGGTTACAAAAAGCCATAGAGCTTTATGATAAGCTGGTCAAGTAATTAGTTGAATAGATTTTATAATTCTTTGCACTTCTCATCTGATAATAACTACCGTATAGGTAGTACACTTGACAGTAGTAGTTCAGTATTTTCTGTCAACAGTTGTGTTTATAACAATTACAGTCAACTACTGTGGTTCTGCAGTTGCACAGAGTAGCTTTTGGCAAAAGTGAAAAAACCTACAACCAACCTACACCTTTTTACCTAGGAGGAATAATATTGAGTTCTTAATAACAGACTATACTTCATTATAGCCTGTGTGTGACTAGCTAGGTTCAAATGTACTGTGTATGATAAGCCTTGTAAAGCATGTTATATGTTGAAACTGGTATCTTGGGAAGTGTAGATAGAAGCTTGAGAAAAATTTAATGATTTGGAGCTTATACTCCAGAGGGGAAAATGTATTTCCCGTGTTTATAGAGAATAGAAGAATAATGGGCAGGGGTTGAGTGTAAAGGTAATTAAAGGATATCTTAGAATGGAGAAGAAAAGGAATAGATTTTGAAGGAAAATATCATACACATTCTATACTCAGTCACATTTGGAAAATAGGGAATATAACATTTACTCCAATATTAACTGTTAAAAGGGTAAAAAGGATCTTTAGTTGGAAAACTGTTCTGATTTTGCCGTTCTTTCAGTTCAGACTTATTTCAGTACTTTGGTTTGTAATGAACTTTAGAACTATTGTGGAGCAATTAATAAATAACTCTTAACAGACAACTGTGGTGAATTTCTGTTTACATGTCCAGTCTAGGAAAAAGATGGCTAATCTTTGTGTTTATGTATTAAATCTTTTCTTTGGTAACTCATAAAATCACACAGCTTCTATCGGTTGTTAAGAATTTTAAATAACTTTTTTCTTACTAAAACAATTGCAGTCAAAATTGTTATATGTGATCAAATGGATATGAACAGAATTTAGGAATTAAGACCAAAGCTCTGAATCCACATTCTTTACCCACCAAAAAATAAATGTACAAATACAGTGTATAAAGGCATGTTGTGTTATCACAAAGGAAAAGTGTGAGTAGTTATAAAAAGTTGGAAACCTTTAATATTTTTTTGTTTTGCTCTGAAAAATGTTTGCAATTTTAACTTGCGACTAGTTCATTTGTTTATTCTACATTAGATAAGAATCTTGTTTTATAAGCATTATCTATTGGAAAGTTAAAGTTTTAAATGGTAGCTAAAGTTTTAAATACTGAGTTTTGGAATAAATACAGCTTTTAAAGTCGAAGTGACATTTTTTAGATTAATTTCTAAAGAGTGGATTGCAAAATTAAATGACAAGATCAGCAGTGTAACTATTTTATGTTTGTGCATAAACTAGGCTCTTCCTACAGGGAAGCCAAGTACAAACATTTGAAAGAGAGTTCCTTCTTTTTGGAGGATAATGAGAACTGTAAATGGGTACCATTGTGGGTCTCCATGAATAGACAACCCATGACCCTCATCAGTTTAGTGGTGGAACTGGAAAGAGCTTTTCTAAGACTTGCAGTTTTTTACTTTGTGGTCCAAAACAATAAAAGTGCCCAGTATAGATTAGAAAGCAGACTGAAATGAGACCTGAAATTTTCATCTTGCAAGTGGATAAGGTATAGGGATAAAAATTGTGAAAATGTTTGCATTTAATAGACCCAATATGTAAATTTTCTTTTTAAAAATTTATTACTATTTTTTTATACCCCAGGCCATGGCAGATTTATTCTTTTTTCTTTTTCTTTTTTCTAATATGTAAATTTTATTCAGTCAAGCACATTAGAAAACTGAGCAAGATTTCATAGCACTGCATAAATGCATTAAATCACATTAAAACTTGCTCTTGTACTGCTTTCACTTTTGTTGTAAGTAGCCTCACAATGAGCATCCTAAAATTGTGTTACTGTAGTATGTTAAGGATTATGTTGTTTGTAAGGCAAATTACTGAGGAATTTTATTCCTTTGGATTTGGGGGGACAGCTGTATAAGGTCCAAATGTTTAATCTCTTTTTTATGATGTCCACTAAGATATCATACACATTTCTATACTCAGTCACATTTGGAGTAGTTAGCTGTGTATTTCTTTTTATGAGTGTTTATGTTAGTAATTTGATCTCTTAAAGGTTTAGTTTAGAAAGTTTGCAAGGGTAATTAGAAACCATTACACTAACTTTTAAAATTGCCTCTTATTTTTAGTAAGTAAAAAATTAGGTTATGACAACACTTAACATAGATTGTCTAGGTTTAGTTGAAAAAATATTTAAAAAACCTATGATTGTTGAACATGCCGTAAAAAACAAAATATTAAAACTTGCGACAGATTTGTCTTTGGAAGGGAAGGAATGACTTGTGTAAGTGGGAAAGGATCTAAGGAGATTAATATTAAGGGGAATGTTTGCCAGGGCCATATACTTAAAGACCTTAAACATTTGAATTAGATACATTTGGAAGACTGGTACCAGTGGCCAACTGATAATGGGTTCCTGTGGGGTACTGCTGTTGAGTTACAGGAATGTATATGAAGGCAAAACTAAAATGTGATTTGGGAAGATTTTCTGGAGTCCTGATAGAAAGAATAGAACATGACAGTTTTTCATTTTGTTCACTTTGATTTTATTAAACCTCTAAAACAAATTGATATTTGAGAAGGAGAGACAAGGGTATGTAAAGGATGTAATGGTATTTTTGCTAATAATGCTAGTGTATGTGTCCTATAGAAAGTAGAAGTAGTATTTAGGAAAAGATGAGAGAAAAAGGGATGCCTTGCTTAGTAGCTTTTTTTATGATAACACTGAAAATTTCTCTCTTGAAACTTGAAATTTTGAAGTACTGTAATTCAGTATGGGTGAGTATCTTAATTTGGAAAAAAACACTAAACTGACTTGTAATACAAAGTAAATGATAACATTTTCATTCATAGCTAAATATTAAGTAGAAAAGAATTATCATGGAAATCATTTTTTGCTTTTAAACTTTCAAGTCATCTATGTAAATAAAGTCTTATGCAAGTAAAATTTTACAGAAATAGTTATGTAATGATGAAGTAATTTCAGGGCTACCCATGACATTCAATGATGGAAACTATTTTTCTGATTTCCAAACCAAAACTAACATATATTTTAAGAAATGATCACCCGATTAGGTTCAGCCATATACCCAGCTGAACCAATACTCCATACGGAACTAGAATACAAAAATACTTTGAATGGTCTGAAAGTACTATTTGTTAAAAATGTTCAGTACTGAAATATCAGTTGGAATTTTGGCAGGTGAATGTGAGAGCAGAAATTCAATATATATGTAGAATTGCCTTTCATAAGTCAGTTATTTTGTTTATAAGCCAAGTATAGTTATTTAGATGATCAAGTTTATCTGTACTAAACTTGATCATCTAAATAATTGCATGGCTGATCAAGTTTAATACAGATAAACTTGATCATCTAAATAACTGTGCATGGCTTATAAAGTATGTTATTCATGTATTTGCTTTTTAATAAAATATTCAGAACAAATTACTGGTGACTGAATATATAAAATACACTTTCAGAGAAATACTAGCAAGAGCAGATGGTGGGGACATTGCTTTGCAATAAATAAGATTAATGTGTTTAGAGCTATTAAGATTGTGAAGAGAAGTTTAGCCTATCAATAGGAAGCACACTAGTGCCTGAACCTGACTTGAGTTTTGAAAAAGCTCATTTCTTAAAAACATTCTTAGAAAATTGGGCTTCACAGAACAGATATATTTGGAAATCTTGGTTCACATACGTATAAGGAATATCCAGTTTCTGTTTTCAAGAATAGCCACTTCACATCTTTTAGGTGGCTCTCAAATGTTGGACAGGAGCAGTTGTTAGGGCTTTTCAAATGTAAGTCAGAACTGTTGTTTGGAGAAAACTGAATTTTTTCATTTTGTAAGATTATAATTTCTAGAAATATCTATTGAAAGGTGGAAGTTACGTTAAAGATACTAAATAAATATATTGTATGTGAAATGAATTTTAGAAATGATCACCTGTATTATTTTAATAGAATAGAACAAAAATGTTTTAAACAGTTCTTGCTTTGGAAATGGATGTCTTAAAAATTCTGATATTGCCACCATTTGTTCTATGAAACTGAAGCATATTAATAGTTGGAGTTTATAAATAAATCTGTTTTAATCATACTTTCTTATATAAATACAGCATCACTTGATTTTAAATTAGGGATGAAAAAAGATGTTTAGATAATTTTACAGTTTACTGATTTGATTTACAATTGTCTTTTGTAATAAAAGTTGGTTTCTTTTTTTTTTTTTTTTCTGAGAGGGAGCGTTGCTCTGTTGCCCAGGTTGGAGTGCAGTGGCATGATCTCCGCTTGCTGCAACCTCTTCTTCCCAGGTTCAAGCAGTTCTCCTGCCTCAGCTTCCTGAGTAGCTGGGATTACGGGCGCCCGCCACCACACCTGGCTAATTTTTGTTTTTTTTTAGTAGAGACGGGATTTCACCATGTTAGCCAGGCTGGTCTCGAACTCCTGACCTCAGGTTATCTGCCCACCTTGGCCTCCCAAAATGCTGGGATTACAGGCGTGAGCCACCATACCCAGCGTGTTTTTTTTTTTTTAAGTGGAGGTGGGGTTTTGCTATGATGGCCAGGCTGGTCTCGAACTCCTGACCTCAAGTGACCTCCTGCCTCGGCCTCCCAAAGCACTGGGATTCAGCAGTGAGCCACCGTTCCTGGCCAAGAATTGCCTTTTGTAATAAAAATAAATTAAGCATTTTACTGTTACCAGAGGTAAGTAAACATAATTTATAACTTGGAAATGAATGACATTCAGTTCTCCTCTTGATTTTAGTTCCAATTACATTATTATCCAAATTGAAACTTGATGGACAACTGCCTGGTTTTGCACTTACTTGGAATGTATTCTCTCCTCTATTTAGCTACTTTCAATCTCATGATTTTCAACTGCTCCTAATCTACCAGCTATTAAATTCACAAGTTGTGTATGTGTTACATTAAGTATTAAGTGATGTTGAAGCAGAATGATTGTGGAAAAGAAAGCATTTCATAATCTGTTGAAATCTGATACATTAGTCATTAGTATATTGTACTTACTATATGGCAATCAGAGATAAAGCTAAATATATATATATTTTGGTACTAACATTTCAGTATATTACCTCCAAAACAAGACTAAAATATACATAGATGACTATTACATCATGAAAAGGGTGCTATATGAATATAAGATTGTTTAGTGCTGGGACTCTCAGATTCTTCATTCCATAAAGTATTCCTTGGGTCTTATCATCCTTAGAAGCTGAAAGGAAAGCAATACGGAGAGAGATGGCATGCACTTTTCATTAACAAACAATTCATCTCATTAGTCCCCTGCTGCTCTGATGTACATCTCAGTGCAAAGTTGTTTAGATCCTACCTAAATGCCCTCTTTGGTTGTCTAGGCCCTGGCTATGAAAGTGGACCAGCATCACTTATATGCAGTCTCAGCCTCACCCTAGGTCTTCTGAATGAGAACCTTCGTTTTAGCAAGATGCTCTGGATACATTACAATTTGAGAAGCACTGTGTTAAAACTCTTTCACTTATGCTCCAACACTCTCCTTGGCCTTCCTTTCTCCTCTCTCATGAAAATCCATTCACTTCCCATAGGTCCCTAATTCAAAATTCACTGGTTTAGTTTTACAAAACTAATCCACTGAGCAAATATCTGGGTGCCCATTATGTGCCGGTATTAGTCTAGGTAATAAAGGTGAAAAGAACAAAATTGAGTGTCCTTAAATTCTAATGGAGGAGCTGGTTGAACAAATACATCATATAATGTGGGTTAGGGTTAAATGACCAGAAAATGATAGTGAGATGTGTGCTTATTCAGATAGGGAAGTCCTGGAAGGGGTAACATTGGAGCAAAGAACCAAAGGAGATAGGAAAGTGAAGCTGGGGGAGGAGATTCTAGGGTGCTGATATCCAACCATGAGTATTTTAAAAAATGTATTATAATTACTTTTTTTTTTTTTGAGATGGAGTCTTGCTCTGTCACCCAGGCTGGAGTGCAGTGGCTCAGGAAGGGAAGAGATCTGTTCTTGTCTAACATACCACCGGTAAAATTGGTGAAACCCCTTAGTGATTGCAAATCTTGTGGGGGGTTTTTTGTGTGTATGTTTAGTACTGCATTTTGCCTTCTTCATTCAGAAGTCTTGTGGCCTTACAGAAAGACCTATGTAGAAAGTTTTATAGTTAGACCTAATTTAAAATCTTGGCTTTGGCATTGAATAGAAGTAAAGTTACTTCATCTTCCTGAAGCTGAACTTCCTCATCTGTAAAGTGGTGCTTGTAAGCACCCATCGCATGGAGCAAGGGCTCACACAGATCAGTATTTAACCGTTCCAGGGAATGCATGTGCACTTTAACAAGGGTCTTATGGGGGTAAAGACACCAAAGGGGTAACTAAATCAGTGGTTCTCAGTTGGGGGCAGTTTTGCTTCCAGGGGACATTGGGCAGTATCTGGAGACATTTTTGTTGTCACAACTTGGAACCAGATTGTGTGCTACTGGCATCTAATGGGGAGAGACCAGGGATGTTGCTAGCCATTCCACAGTGCCCAGAACAGCTCCTCATTACAAAGAATTATGCAGCTTATCAGTGGGTTTTAAGGAGACCCAGCCCTCTTACCCTCCTGGGCCTGACCAGCTATACTGCTCTGTCACCTCCAGCCACACACTCTGCGAAGTGTACTGCACAAGGACCCTCACCCAGGGACCCTGCACCACGAAATGAGGTAAAATACCGACTGTGGACCAAATGCAATAAGACCTCTGTTTTTAGGAACGAACAAACAATTATGCAGCCTAGAATGTCAGTAATGCTGAGGTAGGGAAACTCTGCTTTAAAAGATAAGCCACTATTGAAATAGTTGGGGAACACATAGAGATCTCACTTTTGGAATATTTAGGTAACCTGACCAGTCACTATTTAATAAATAAATACAAGGCTAGGTGTGATTAAAGATGGGCAATTTTTAGTGAGAAGCTTTAAAAAAAAAAAAAAAACTTACTGTGCCTATCTGATTGAATTATTTAAGCTTGCTGGGTTCCCACTGTTTTATTTTTGATTATTTTACCTGACAACTACGTTAAGGAATTAACTGCTTCTCAAATTCTAAGTTAAAATTCACTAATGGAGGCCAGGCGCAGTGGCTCACACCTGTAATCCCAGCACTTTGGGAGGCCGAGGCAGGTGGATCACAAGGTCAGGAGTTCAAGTCCAGCCTGGCCAAGACGGTGAAACCCCATCTCTACTAAAAAAAAAAATAGAAAAATTAGCTGGGCGTGGTGGTGGGTGCCTGTAATCCCAGCTACTTGGGAGACTGAGGCAGGGAATTGCTTGAACCTGGGCAGCGGAGGTTGCAGTGAGCCGATATCGTGCCACTGCATTCTAACCTGGGCAACAGAGTGAGACTCCGTCTCAAAAAAAAAAAAAAAAAAATTCACTAATGGAATGTTAGAAGCATCAGTAGGTTTTACTCAAATCTCTAATAAACCTGGTATATACTGGATAATTTCTGGCTTAATTATGATGACAGATTTAGGATTATGTGGTATTTAGAGTTTGAGATCAGCCTAATTTCCTTTATGAGGACAAATCTATTTGCAGTTAACTAAGACTCCTTAGTTGTGTTAATTTCATATTTATAGTTAACATTTAAAAATTAAATTAGCCAAGCAGCCAGATATGGCACACACCTGTAGACTCAGCTACTCTGGAGGCTGAGATGGGAACACTCCTTGAGTCCAGGAGTTTGCGGCACTATAATTGCACCTGTATGAATAGCCATTGTACTCCGACCTGGGCAACATAGTGAGACCCCATCTGTAAATAAATACTAAATTAGTCAAGGTAGGGGTATCTAATCATCAAATCCCTCTTTTATTCCAGTATTCTCTTTCTTTCTTTCTTTCTTTTTTTTTTTTTTGAGGCAGTCAGGTTTGTCACTCAGGTTGGAATGCAGTGACATGATCTTGGCACACTGCAACCTCCACCTCCCAGGTTCAAGCAATTCTCCCACCTCAGCCTCCCAAGTAGATAGGATTACAGATGTGTACCACCACATATGGCTAACTGTTTTATATTTAGTAGAGACAGTGGTCCACCATGTTGACCAGGCTGGTCTCGAACTCATGACCTCAAGTGATCCTCCTGCCTTGGCCTCCCCAAGTGCTGGGATTACAGACGTGGGACACCACACTCTCTTTAAAAAAGAAATCTTGGCCAGGCACACACCTATAATCCCAGCACTTTGGGAGGCCAAGGTGGGTGGATCATCCAAGGTCAGGAGTTCAAGACCAGCCTGGCCAACAAGGTGGAACCCTGCCTCTATAAAAAATGCAAAAATTAGCTGGACATGGTGGCAGGCACCTGTAGTCCCAGCTACTCAGGAGGCTGAGGCGGGAGAATCGCTTGAACCTGGCAGGCAGAGGTTGCAGTGAGCTGAGATTATGCCCTGCACTACAGACTGGGCGACAGAGCTAGACTTCCGTTTCAAAAGAAAAAACAATCTCAGCCATGTGCGGTGGCTCTACAAAAAATACAACAATTAAACAGGTGTGGTGCGTGCCTGTGGTCCCAGCTGCTTCAGAGGCAGAGGTGGGAGGATCACTTGAGCCTGTGAGGCAGAGGTTGCAGTTAGCTGAGATTGCGTCACTGCACTCCAGCCTGGGGGACAAAGTGAGACCCTGTCTTGAAAGAAAAAGAAATCTCCCTGACTTCCTGAAAGACAAGTCTTATTTGATATTCATTATCTGAGTAACACCTTTATGTGGCATACAACTGTGGCAGAGTGAATGAGTAACAGTTACTGCTTCACATCAGTAGGAAAGAGGAGGAGGGAGGAGCCCTGTTACATTGTTAAAAGTGGTTTATATGTAAGTTGAAACTCTAGTCCATTGATTGGAATGCTGGCTTTTGGAGCTGCATAAACAGAGCCCCCTGATTGTTGTATGCCCTATAATATGGGAATGAATGTACTAACATATAAAACATAATTCCTGAGGAACCTGGCATTGCTTATGAAAGTTCCACAGGCTGCTTGTGGGAATTGTATATTATCATTTGTTGAACACCTACTTTGTCAGAGTGATTTTGGGCTTTGCCTCATTTGATTCTGACAAATTGAAAGGCAGGGTAATACTAATCTCATTTTACAGAAGAATAAATTGGGTTAGGAAACTTCCACCAGAGAAGCACCGGAAATAATAGAGCTAGAATGCAAATACGAGATTAGTTTGAGATCCCTGAGACTTCCCACTGTGTTCAAGATCCAGCCTGGCACCAAGTTTTGGCGTAATGGTCTCGAAAGAGCTCAAGCCCAGGGGTCCTGCAGTTTAAGTTCTAGTCCTGACTCCAGAACTTTGGAGCAATATGATTCTGAAGAAACTACTAAACCTTTCTTGGCCACCTCTTTCATAAACATAAAGTGGATATAAAAAATACTTGCCTGCCTCATTCTCAGGACTGCTGAGTGGAGAACAGGAAAATGCCCCGTGATAGGTAAAGACCTATAGCCCAAGGAATCCTAACCTGCCTGTGTTACATAAAAGAGGGTGACTGGCAGAACTGGGCTAACTGAATGTCTA
Source organism: Papio anubis (assembly GCF_008728515.1). Taxonomy (NCBI): domain Eukaryota; kingdom Metazoa; phylum Chordata; class Mammalia; order Primates; family Cercopithecidae; genus Papio; species Papio anubis. The sequence continues at coordinate 161,399,359 of NC_044976.1, forward strand.
GGAGTGAAGGGTTTCTATTTTTACTAATTCTTTTTTTTTATGGAATCTTCTCATGTCCTATTTGTGATTCCTCAGTTAGGCAGTGTTGATGTTATTGGCCCAGCTGTTTGCCATTTTCAGTGAGTATAGTTTGTAATGCTAATGTTTGGAATTTGCACACTGGGAAAGTTGGGGTGTTTTGCAGAATGCAAATTTTATAATACCAAAAGGTAAATTATTTTCTATTTCTGTGACCAGATTATTGTTATAGTTTCCAATGGAAAGATGAATATAAGGAAATTACTATTACCACCTTCCTCATTTTGTTTCCTCAAAACATAACAATTTATAGAAACACTTGACTCTTCTTGTCATAGCATTATTCTTGCTTAATATGTATTAATAAGTAGATAAAAGGAAATATAATTTTATCAGAAATAGACATTTTATAATGGAGTCAGGGTGGTTTATATACCATGCAGTTTGATTTGTTCTGTTTTTAGAATAAATAGAGAAAAAATTTAAAATATAACAATAGATTGAAGAATAAACAACTCTAGTGCTTACATATTAACAAGACCTACTAACTATATCTTGGAATCATATCTGATTGAGGAACATTTTCCGAAGCAGTTTAACACAGTACTTGCCTACAGAATGAACTGAGAAATCGAAGAAAATTTGAAAATATTTTTAAATTTTTCTTAACAAAATTGCCTCATGATTTTCTACTACTAGTGTTTATAATCTGATGACTGTTTTCTTCTCATTGTTTAGTTAGCTCATTTATCCTTTTCTAAATAGTAAGTAGAAAGGAAAACAAAATTCGTTGCTTGTATTTGGGATTTGACTTAAATATTTTAAGTACATGAATGTCAAGCAAAAAACACAATTTGAGTACAGACACTTCTAAATGCAAGCACATACTTTGTTATTACCTCATTAAGATGTAACTCATACTTTTTTATTTTTAAGGATTAAACTTGACTAGTACATTTGGTGATTTTTAGCAAAAAAATAAAAATCTGTATAAGGTTAATATATTTAACAGATTTGCTTCATTGTTGACACCTCACATTTTAACATGTTGATGTATACTAATCAGTGTTTTCCAGCAGGTTTTCTGCTTCTTAAATTCTAAATTTAGCACTGGCATAAATGTTTAAGAGTAATTTTCAGTGTTAGCCCTTTTAAATAAAAATTTGTTGGCCAGGTGTGGTGGCTCACACCTGTAATTCCAGCACTTTGGGAGGCCTAGGTGGCCGGATCACCTGAGGTCAGGAGTTCGAGACCAGCCTGGGCAACATGGTGAAACCCTGTCTCTACTAAAAAGACAAAAACTAGCCGGGCATGGTGGCTCACACCTGTAGTCCCAGCTACTCAAGAGGCTGAGGCAGGAGAATCGCTTGAACTTGGGAGGCAGAAGTTGCAGTGAGCCAAGATCGCGCCATTGCACTCCAGCCTGGGCGACAAGAGTGAAACTCTGTCTCAAAAAAAAAAAAAAATTGTCAAAAAGGAACAAATGAGCATTTATTATAGTCCCCGTTTCAGATATTCTATGCAGCTGAATAGATCCTAACATCAGCCAAATGTGTTAAAGATTTATACCAATAGTCACAAGGACATCAAAAGAGTTGATTGATGTAAAATCAATTCCTGCTGGCGATAAGCAGATTTTATATCACTTCCTAGTGGGTCAGTGTTTCCTTTATATACAAAGGAACAAATAGGTAAGTTTAGTGAAAGACGAAATGTTATGATTTCACTTTTCTACTAAAAAACAACTACACTTTTAATGTTTCAGCTTTTAAAATATGACATCACACCCTTAACAGTATTTATTGAGTGCCAGGCATTACTAGCTACTGAATAGCGTCAAGAATCAGATATGGCCCTTTCCTCAAGGAGCTTAATTAAAGTCCATGACAAAGAAGGGCCAGAAGCAGAATGTGTATAGTTGGAAATTTATTCTAGTTTAGGAATCACTGAGACTTAAAAGATGAGAAGGAGTTAAACAGGCAATGAATAAGCATACAGAAGTGCCAAGTTGAGAGTGGCCATGACTGTATAGTCAGTGGTGCCAATTGGAATGGATTTGCCAGGGAGTGGGACAGGACAACAGTGGGAAATGGAGTGTTGAATACAGGGGTGGAATCTAAACTAGATAGAGGGGAGAGGACAGGGGAAAAGGAAAGTCCTGAGAGACTTAGAAAACAACTCTGGTGGGAATAGATGACGAAGCTACAAGGAGAAAAGTTGCATTCAAAGTGGAATGTCAGATTTCATTTCAGTGATAGAGCAGGTTGGAGCCTGACAAGGTCTAGGATGCACCTGTGAGAGATATGACTGAAGTGGTACAGGGCAGGATAAAGTTGGAGATAGGGTGGTCAAGATAATGAGGGACAGAGTGATGATGGATGGCTGGTCCACTTAAATCTTGAGGATACTCAGAAAGATGGCAGGATGTGGGGAGGAGAGGAGCCCATTTCTAGTGTTCTTAGGAAATGGCCAGGTCAGCCAAGAGAAGTGGTGGAGAGGGTTATAGCCAAATGCCATGAGACTTAAAAAAACTAGTTTTACAAGGCCGGGTGCGGTGGCTCATGCCTATAATCCCAGCACTTTGGGAGGCTGAGGCGGGCGGATCATGAGGTCAGGAGATCGACACCATCCTGGCTAACATGGTGAAACTCTGGCTCTACTAAAAATACAAAAAATTAGGCGGGTGTAGTGGCAGGCGCCTGTAGTCCCAGCTACTCAGGAGGCTGAGGCAGGAGAATGGCGTGAACCCAGGAGATGGAGCTTGCAGTGAGCCAAGATTGCACCACTGCACTCCAGCCTGGGCAGCAGAGTGAGACTCCATCTCAAAAAACAAAAAACAAACAAAAAAAAGCAAAACAAACTAGTTTTACAAGAGGATAAAAGAAAGGAAGTATGTGGGTTGGGAAAGACACTGACCCCACCTAGCCCCAAACTCCAGACTTTCTTAATTCTCCACATTTCAGTCTATTGGCAAATTCTATTGGTTGGCATCTAGAAAATATTTCCAATCAGTTTTCTTAATTTCCACTGTCACTACTCAGGTCCAAGCCACCATTATAGCTTGTTCTAAGACTGTTTTAACTTCCCAGCTCTTCTCCCTATTTTCATTTTTGTCCCCATACAACCCATTTCCCTCTAGAATCATTCATGCAATATCACTCTGCTGTTCTAAACTTCAGCCTGCTTCAGTGACTTCCTACTACTCTTAGAGTAAAATGCAAACTTCCTATGAGGCCTGCAGAGCCACTCTGCTGTTAACTTTCCTCAGATTGCATGCTACTCTCCTACTCACATGGGCTTCCTCTCTGTTCCTGCAGGAAGACCAGTCCAGTACCACCTCAGAACATTGCATTTGTCACTCTTGTTCATTAGTGTATACGTGGTGCTTTGCACATTGCCTGGTATCTGAAAGGTACTTAATATTTGTTAAATGCATGAGAAAACAGCCTTCTCTTGAGAGAACTGTGGGGAGAGAGAGTTTCAAGTTAATACCAGGAGTTTGAGGTTGCAGGAGTTTAATTATGGAAAATGAGTTCCCCAGGATACAAGGGAAGGCTTTAAATGTCAAAGAGGAGTGTGGCTAGGAGAGTGGAAGTACAGAGAATTTAGGAGTTTGCTGTCGTAACAGGCTGTATAATTATGTTATAACAAGTAAACTAAGTGTTAAGAAATCAATCAGTAATCAATGTGGCTGTACTGCCAACATTTTTCATATGATTTTGAATAACTCAAAACTTTCGAAGGTTTTAGATTGAGTTAGGGCATAACTATAGACTTCTTAAATTGCGAATTATTTTTCCATACTTCCCAGGAATACTTGACTTGGGGATTTAAGTTTTGATTGGAGGTGGGGGAGAATAGTTTGTTATTTCATTTTCATTACATTAGAATAGAAGCTTTAAATTTTTTTCTGTGACTCCATGATAAATAAATTTATATCACCTATAATATAAATCATGAATTGATGTAAAGTTTCACACAAAATGTTGTTTTTAAAATTATTGCTCTTTGATACATTTTATTCTGTTTCATATTTTTTTAAAGTGCTGGATGGGACTCACTAAAAATCAATTTATAACTTGAAAAACACTGTTCTACAAGGTGGAGAGGATCACTTGCTCTTAATGAGAAGGGGCGTATACATGTCTGTCCTGATTTTGTCCCTTCTAGAGGGGAAAGAGATAGAAAGGGGAAAAAAATTTGTGACTCTAGTTGGTTTCTTTCTTTCTTTTTTTTTTTTTTTTTTTGAGACGGAGTCTTGCTCTGTCGCCAGGTTGGAGTGCAATGGTGCGATCTTGGCTCACTGGGACCTCTGCCTCCCGGGTTCAAGCGATTCTCCTGCCTCAGCCTTCCAAGTAACTGGGGCTACAGGCATGTGCCACTACACCCAGCTAAGTTTTATATTTTTAGTAGAAACGGGGTTTCACCATGTTGGCCAGGATGGTCTCAATGTCTTGACCTTGTGATCCACCTGCCTCAGCCTCCCAAAGTGCTGGGATTACAGGCGTGAGCCACCAAGCCCAGCCAGTTCTTGCTATTTTTGAATGAATAAACAAATAATTCAAAAGGCCTCTCTGTCCCATCTCCTTTTTCTTACTGTTTACAAATGTCAGATAGTTGTGCAGGTGATGAAATAATGAAATAAATGACTAATTCTTTTGTTTTAATCTATCTTCTGTCACTCTTGTTTTTATTTGAGGGAAACATATTTTATTGTCACGCATGCTGAGGTGGGCCTTCAATCTCAAAGTTACTGTGCTGTTAAAAGCTAATGTAAATTATCCTAAAGAAAGGCAAATTTTTAACATTTTCTTGAACTATCCAGAAACCATGGGACAACATTTAGAAGCAAAAATATTTTAAGTTACAGTCCTTTTGGGTTGGGTGTGGTGGCTCACACCTGTAATTTCAGCACCTTGGGAGGCGGAGGTGGGCAGATCATGAGGTCGGGAGTTCTAGACCAGCCAGGCCAACATGGTGAAATCCTGTCTCTACCAAAAATACAAAAATTAGCCGGGTGTGGTGGCGCATGCCTGTAATCCTAGCTACTCAGGAGGCTGAGGCAGGAGAATTGCTTGAACCTGGAAGGTGGAGGTTGCAGTGAGCCGAGACTATGCCACTGCACTCCAGCCTGGGCGACAGAGCGAGACTTCATCTAAAAAAAAAAAAAAAAGTTATAGTCCTCTTGATTAACAGTTTTCACTAACAGTATAAGCTAAGATGCTGAAGATCAAACTCCAATACTTAAGCTTTAGTAGCATTTTTACTGTACTTAGCAAAACAAAGTTCAGGGACTGCTACATTTTTATGTTTCTTTTGTATACCATGTTTTTTATTGTTAAGAAGTTGGGAGATACAAAAAAAGAAATATCCAGCACTCAGTCAACCATTGAATTAATGTTTTATTGTATTTCCTGTCTGCTTTTCCTGTGCATATACTTTTTTTTTTTTTTTTCTTTTTAAGACAGGGTCTCGCTCTGTAGGCTGGAGTGCAGTGGCAAGATTATAGCTCTCTGCAGCCTTAAATTCCCAGACTCAAGCAATCCTCCCACTTCAGCCTCCTGAGTAGCTGAGACTATAGGCATGCTCCACCGTGCCCAGCTAATTTTTTATATTTTCATTTTTGGTAGAGATGAGAGCTTACTATGTTACCCAGGCTGATCTCAAACTTCTGAACTCAAGTGATCTAACTGCCTTGGCATCCCAAAGTGTTGGAATTATAGGCAGGAGCCGCTGTGCCAGGCCCCTTTTCTCTTTTTATAAAAATGTATGCGTAGGAGGCCAGGTGTGGTGGCTTGCGCCTGTAATCCCCACACTTTGGGAGGCCGAGGAGGGCAGGTCACCTAAGGTCAGGAGTTCGAGACCAGCCTGGCCAACATGGTGAAATCCCGTCTCTATTAAAAATACAAACATTAGGGTGGTGTGGGCACCTGTAATCCCAGCTATTCAGGAGACTGAGGCAAGAGAATCACTTGAACCCAGGAGGCAGAGGTTGCAGTGAGCTAAGACCGAGACATTGCACTCCAGCCTAGGCAACAAAAGCGAAACTCTGTCTCAAAAAAAGGAAAAAAAAAAAAAAGCATAGGAAAAAGCATAGGAAAAAGTCTGGAAGGGTTAACAATGTATTATTATATCTGGGGAATAGGATTGTGGTGTTTACTTTTAAGTTTTAGCTATATTTTCTATAATAATTTGTCTACAGTGACACATGTATATGTAAAAAGTAAAGAAATAGAAAAATACAAAACATCAGCAAGGGCTGGGCATGGTGGCTCAATGCCTGTAATCCCAGCACTTTGGGACACCGAGGCGGGTGGATCACCTGAGGTCAGGAGTTCAGATCAGCCTGGCCAACATGGTGAAACCCCATTTCAACTAAAAATACAAAAATTAGCCAGGTGTGGTGGTGCGCACCTGTAATCCCAGCTGCTTGGGAGGCTGAGGCGTGAGAATAGCTTGAACCGGGGACAAGGAGGCTGCAGTGAGCTGAGATGGCGCCACTGCACTCCAGATACAAACAGAAAAACATCAGCAAAGACTGTGGATGTCTACAGGATGCTAGTCTGTGAGGGACAGACATTATGAAGTCAGTGTGGCAAGAATGGAGGGACCTAACAGAAGTGTTAGGATTTGAATCCCACCTTCCCTAATGGGGCCCAGTACTTAATGCTCTGCAGTTATTTTCCATCTGTGAAATGGATTCTGACCAAGAGATTTGTCAAATAGCATGTAGATCAGTAAGTTTAAGATACCATGAGTAGTAAAGAAGCAATTCTGGCCGGGCGCTGTGGCTCAAGCCTGTAATCCCAGCACTTTGGGAGGCCGAGACGGGCGGATCACGAGGTCAGGAGATCGAGACCATCCTGGCTAACACGGTGAAACCCCGTCCCTACTAAAAAATACAAAAAACTAGCCGGGCGAGGTGGTGGGTGCCTGTAGTCCCAGCTACTCAGGAGGCTGAGGCAGGAGAATGGCGTAAACCTGGGAGGCGGAGCTTGCAGTGAGCTGAGATTCCACCACTGCACTCCAGCCCAGGCAACAGAGCGAGACTCCGTCTCAAAAAAAAAAAAAAAAAGAAGCAATTTTGCCCAGGTTACCTATGTGTAGTGAGTTCAAACTTCCTTCAGTCTTTATAGCACTCATTAAACAGATTCTTTAACAAATGGTACCCAATACCTGCTTGGCTCTGTTTGAGGTCCTTGTGTAACAGTGGTGAACAAAATGGTTAAGGTCCTGGCTATCAGAATGTGTACCTAGCATCCTTAAATCTGATTTCTGAAAAGAACATGTATTTAGATAATTTTTGAATAATTATTCTGAAATAGTGCAAAGAAAAACTAAGATGCTTTGGTGAGACATCTGAACTTTCACTGTCACAGGAAGCTACAACTTCCCACAATGTCCAGGGCTGGACCTACCAGTAATTGGATGTGGCTTCTCTCTTGTTTCTTTAGTGCTTTTTTTTTTTTTTTTTTTTAATATAAACAAAACCCACAGCATTTTAATACTTATTTTTATATTTCCCGGAATACTCATATTACTCATACCTCTGAAAACACACGTTTAAATCTGGGTTAAAATTTAATCAAGATGTGAAAATGCTCATTCTTTGACTTGGTAATACCAGTTTAAGAGTTTGTTTTAGAACCTAGTGAGATATACCAAAGTGTTATTTATGATCATCTCCCCCAAAACAAAAGAGAAATGCTTACGGTCCCACAAAAGGAGTATGAAAGAAATCATGGGATTTTATCAGATTTCATATGTAGCCACTGGATATGATAAATATGAAGTATCTAGCAACATGGAAATATATAACAAAAAGGACAAAACTCTAAATGTCATGTATACTATGAATGCAATTTAAAATTATATTCAGGGCCGGGCGCGGTGGCTCAAGCCTATAATCCCAGCACTTTGGGAGGCCGAGACGGGCGGATCACGAGGTCAGGAGATCGAGATCATCCTGGCTATACGGTGAAACCCCGTCTCTACTGAAAATACAAAAAACTAGCCGGGCGAGGTGGTGGACGCCTGTAGTCCCAGCTACTAGGGAGGCTGAGGCAGGATAATGGCATAAACCCGGGAGGCGGAGCTTGCAGTGAGCTGAGATCCGGCCACTGCACTCCAGCCTGGCCGACAGAGCGAGACTCTGTCTCAAAAAAAAAAGAAAAAAAAATAATAAATAAAATTATGTTCAGGCCAGGTGCAGTGGCTCTCACCTATAATCCCAGCACTTTGGGAGGCCGAGGTGGGTGGATCACTTGAGGTCAGGAGTTCCAGACCAGTCTGGCGAACATGGTGAAACCCCGTCTCTACTAAAATTACAAAAAGGAGCCAGGCATGGTGGTACATGCCTGTAATCCCAGCTACTTGGGAGGCTGAGGCAGGAGAATCGTTTAAACTCTGGAAGTGGAGGTTGCAGTGAGTTGAGATCAAGCCACTGCATTCCAGCCTGGGCGACAAAGTGAGACTCCATCTCAAACAACTAAACTAAACTAATGTTCCGGGCCAGGTGCTGTGGCACTTTGGGAGACCAAGGTGGGAGGATCACTTAGGCCCAGGAGTTTGAGACCAGCCTGGGCAACGTAAGGAGACCCCGTCTCTACCAAAAAAAAAAACACAAAAACCAGATGTGGTGGTACACATACCTGTGGTCCCAGCTACTCAGGAGGCTGAGCCCGGGAGGTTGAGGCTGCAGTGTAGCTGTGACTGCATCAGTGCTCTCCAGTCTGGGCAACAGAGCAAGATCCTCAGTCAATAAATAAATAGAGAGATTAGATAGATAGATAGATAGATAGATAGATAGATAGATAGATAAAAATGTGTTCATGTATGCATAGAAATGTTTGATTTAGTACAATGGCATTATGATTTTCTTTTTTCTTAAATATTAATCTCTAGTAATGTTACTGTAATATTTGTGCAAAAACGAAACCAACTGAGTTAATACATCCTTGCTATACCTGTTTTGGAATGATTATTGGTGTGGGCAAAAATCTTATCTGTTATATTGAATCTAGTGTATGGAGAAGGTGGCCAAAGTAAGTAAACAGCTCAAATTGAACACTGAAACTTTGTTAGCCTAAATTAGCTAGGCTTTGAATTACCATGGAGATATTATGAAATACCAGTGTGTACTATGTCTGAATATATTGAAAAGAGATTGATCAAGTATGTATTCATTTAGGTTTTGGGGATCCTATATTCAACAAATTGTGTAGATAAATACCAACACAATCTTTTATCCCCAAGATTAGTCAAAGTAGATTCTTGCCATAGATGTGATGCACCCAGAGAACCTGACTGTTGTAAAACCATGTAATATTTCAGGGAATGCAAAGCAAATGTACTGCAATTAGTTAAACTAGAATTGAACCAGGAGTAAAGTTAGAGGGGTCTAGATCTAATTTCATACTTATTGCTGATGAAAGAAGGCCCTGTTAAGTAAAATATTTTCCTGAGAATCTAGATATAAGAAAAAAAATACAGAGTATATTAAAGTTGCCACATTAAAGCAAAATGAAGAAATTAAAATGTCTTTAAATTTCTACATATTCACTGTTGAATTAGTGAATTGAATATTTTTATACTGTGAAAATTAAGAAGTCTGTCAGGAAACTTAAGAGTTAATTGTTAAAGTGAGTGGACTAAGAGATGGTGCTGTAGTTGGAATCTTGAGGTTTTTAATTTTTTTTTAGTTAGTTTTAGAAATATAGTCTTATATTTTGAGAGCAGTTTGAACTTTGAACTGTCAGAGTCTGCTTTAGAATCTATCTGGGGTCAGGTGCAGTGGCTCACACCTGTAATCCCAGTACTTTGGGAGGCCAAGGTGGGCAGATCACCTGAGGTCAGCAGTTAAGAGACCAGCCTGGCCAACATGGAGAAACCCCGTCTCTACTAAAAATACAAAAATTAGCTGGGTGGGGTGGCGCATGCCTGTAATCCCAGCTACTTGGGAGGCTGAGGCAGGAGAATCACTTGAACCCTAGGAGGTGGAGGTTGCAGTGAGCCGAGATTGTGCCACTGCACTCTAGCCTGGGCGACAGAGCGAGACTCTGTCAAAAAAAAAAAAAAAAAAAAAGAGTCTATCTGGAATGGGAGGACTTGGATCATTCATCCGAGGATAATATATCAATTGCTTAGAAAGCCTTTTACCAAATCTTATTTAAAAACAGAATTATATGTTGTCATATAGCAGCCTAGAGTAGAAGTCTTGAGAACATTTTTCTTATACTTTTCTCTAGCCAGCAATACACTATTTACATCATCCTTAGATTCTGGTCACTCATTTACTTGTTCATTCATTCCTAAAAATGTGAGTATGGGGTACCAGGCACTGTGTCAGGTGCTGGGATACAAAGATAAACTAAGATAGTCAAAGTTCTTGCTCTCCTGGAAATAACATTCTAATGGGAGTAGGCAGACAGAAAATAGCAAACAAACAAGATAACTAGATTGTGCTAAGCACTGCAAAGTAAGGACACAGGATAATGAGCTGGAGAATAATGGGGGTGGGTGCACTTTAGATTGCTGCTCTAGGAAGAGTTAAAAAAACATCTTGGACTGTCTCTCGTTTCTAACGCTCCTAGAAGCAGCCTCTGAGCCCAATTAGTACACATAATTGAAATGGTGAATTAGGGAAGATTCAGGTGGAACGAGGGTGCTCAAAATCTGTTAGTCAATTTGACCAAGAAACTTCTGAACCTGTAACATGATTGACTCTACAGAGACAGTCTCTGAAGGGTCTTTTAGGATGGTCCCAATTGCTTCTATTAATATCTTGGCCAGCCGGGCACGGTGGCTCACACCTGTAATCCCAACACTTTGGGAGGCCAGGGCGGGCGGATCACGAGGTCAGGAGTTTGAGGCCAGTCTGACCAACATGGTGAAACCCTGTCTCTACTAAAAAAATACAAAAATTAGCTGGACGTGGTGGTGCATGCCTGTATTCCCAGCTATTTGGGAGCCTGAGGCAGGAGAATCGCTTGAACCCAGGAGGCAAAGGTCACAGTGAGTTGAGCGAGCCACTACACTCCAGCCTGGGCAAAAGAGTGAGACTCTGCCTCAAAAAAAAAAAAAAAGGCCGGGCATGATGGCTCACGCCTGTAATCCCAGCACTTTGGGAGGCCGAGGCGGATGGATCACGAAGTCAGGAGATCGAGACCATCCTGGCTAACACGGTGAAACCCCGTCTATACTAAAAATACAAAAAATTAGCCGGGCGTGATGGTGGGTGCCTGTAGTCCCAGCTACATGGGAGGCTGAGGCAGGAGAATGGCGTGAACCCGGGAGGCAGAGCTTGCAGTGAGCTGAGATCGTGCCACTGCACTCCAGCCTGGGCGACAGAGCGAGACTCCATCTCAAAACAAAAACAAAAACAAAAAACAAAATAAAACTTGGCCATATTTTAAATGTAGGATCCATACATAAATTTTAACGCCCAATTTTTAATTATAGTCAGTAGCAAACATGTTACTTTTGGGAAGTCTCTTTTCTGACTTGTTAAGGCAAGTATGCATGGCCCTAAAATTCTACAACGCAAATTGCGTTTTTGTTTTGATGAGCTCTGTTCCTTTATTCATACATTCATTCATTCAACAAATATTTATTCAGAACTTACTAGGTCCTGGGGATACTACAGTGAACAATAAACAGCAATCTATGCTCTCATGTGATAGCCTCTGGTTATACCGCTTGATTCCTTTTCTTTTTCTTTCTGACTTATATACTGCTACTTTCTGACTTATATACTACTTTCTTACTTTCTGACTTGTATGCTGCTAATATCACGGCTTAACCTAACACCAATTTGGGAAGATAACATTTATGTGATGTAAATAGATCTATTTTATGTTCTGCTGTTCTTAACACTTAAACATTATTATTGCGGGTGATTTTTGTATTCTTTTGGATGTGGGTAATTTAACTTTTATTAAGGTAATTTTAGTATGTTAGATGCTCAACTCTGTTGGCCATTAGAGTGCACTTCTTTATTTAGGAGCGTATAACTACTTGTCTCTGACTGATTGTGCAGCCATGACATAGCTGGAGTGAGGATCCAGCTTTAAACATTGTGAGATAAATCATTTCCACAGTCTTGCTTAAGTGGCCATTTTAGTGTAGAGAAGCACATTTTCTGTTGAAAGCCAATGTGAATGTCTCCTTGACCCAGGGTCTCAACAATTTTTGAGCAACGTAGATATGATGGTTTAGAAAAAGCTCAATAGATTAAAAAAAAGATTCTGTAAAATTAAAAATTTCCCTTTGAAGAATTATTGATAAAAGCATGCATTTGAAATGATATAATTAATATATATATCAATAATAAAAATGGGGTCTATTTGAGTTTACTAAGCATTAGCTTAGCAATAGCTACATTTCTCTAGACAGATTTCTGAGTTGCTATGAACATTTTGATCTCAAGACAATGAAACCTGTAGAAGTTACTAGTTCCTTTTTCCTTTTTAATGCTCTGTATACCAAACAAAAACTGTCTCCTTTCATGCATAAACATTAATGACCAATATCTGAGTGCAAAGCCTGTATATTCAAGGTTAAAACTCATTCCCTGCACTATTTGGGGAGATGATTAACTCTTCTTGGTAGCAGACCAGAAGCAAGAGAGGCAGCCCCCACCTCTTCATCTTTCTGTGGAGTGCTGTAGGGTTGTCTAGAAAACAGCTGCTCCCCACATGTACTGGGTGTGAAAAAATCCATTTTTGAGAAACAAAACATCAAAACAAAGACCTCAGAGCTGTATATTTTTCTACCTTTAGGTCCAGGATCCAAAGTCCATATTGAAATCGCTTACTTGCCTTCCAGAGCACAGGGGTGACCGCAGGAAGTAGACCCAGAGGTTTTCACAAACCAGGTCTTCCCTGGAAATAGTAGTAGAGGCTCGAGACCCAGATCCCCATGGCCAGGTGGCTGGTTTCTTTAGGGGAGGGCCTGAGCCAAGAGTTTTTCAGAGGCAGAGCCATGTGCCTTTCTGATCTGACTATATTCTGGGCTTAGGTGAATCTAGGTTAACTTCGGAATGGTCAGAGGGGTTGAAGCAAAACTGGCATGGATATCCTGCTGGTTGTCAAATGTTGGGCAAGTGTCCTGCTCCTAATTTTTAAAGGACAAATATTTGAAATGAGCTAGCTATTTTAGATAATTTAAAAATTATTTATGTGCTGGTTTATTGTATAATAAAAGGAATATGAAATATTGTACATAACTTAGAAACAGATTAAAACAAGCCTGGCACAGTGGCTGGCACCTGTAGTCCTAGCTACTGAGGAGGCTGAGGTGAGAGAATTGCTTGAGCCCAGGTGTTCGATGCAATGAGCTATAATTGCACCACTGCACTCCAGCCTGGGCAACAGAGTGTTCTCTCTACATATAAAACAGTAGATCAACATTACAAAATGTTAAGATAAAAAAACACCCATAATACTGCCATTCCATTTTTCCTCTGTGCAAATATATTTGAACATGGTTACATTCATAATGCACATATATCATTTGTATTCTGCTTTTCAATTTAATATCATCCTCAGTATTTTCTGTATATTTTGACAGTCTTCATAATTCATTTTTAATGATAATATAGAATTTCATTAGAAAGATGTACCATAATTAACATTTTTCTGATTATTGGGCATTCATATTTTGTAGTGAACATCTTTTCTTTTGGATCATTTCTTAGGATTAGTTTCCAGCAATAAGATTACTGTGTCAAAGGGAATAGACATTTTCATGACTGATACATGCTTTGCAAAAGGTTTGGCCTTTTTCTTTGCACAACTTTAAAGGTGAATCATCAGCCATGAGCCAGTGCTTACATTTTTGGACAGTTAATTATTATTGCCATATTAGGCAGAGAGAGAAAAGCTCTGTGCACATCTGATTTTCTTCTTATTGCTTTCGTTATGTAGAGCTGACATGTTGAGAAAAATGTCCCGGCTGTGAGACATTCCAGACAACAGAGCCATCACTTTGGAAAAGTTTGGACCAATCCCAATTTTGCAATCAGCTCCCAGAGTTTTTCATATTTCTTTTGGCAAAGATATCTGTCACTGTGGTCAAATGCAGCTGAATGGTTAAAGTCACAGCGTGAGCTGATCAAGGTGCCTATTTTAGTATTAGGTTGGCAGTCTGTGGCCAGGTGTCTGAGTATTTTGAGAGAAGTAATTTTGTAAAGTAATTTGCAATTCTTAACTGTGAACAGTGTCAGAAGACTCATATGCAGGTTTTCTGTGGAGATTATCTCCCTCTTCCAGACCAATTGGAAGGTAATAATTGGTTTTTGAATGAAACACACTGGGCCAGGCACAGTGGCTCATGCCTACAATCCCAGCACTTTGGGAGGCTGAGGCAGGCGGATTCCCTGAGGTCGGGAGTTCGAGACCAGCCTGGCATGGTGAAACCCGTCTACTAAAAATACAAGGATTAGCCAGGTGTGCATTGGCATCCGCCTGTAATCCCAGCTACTCAGGAGGCTGAGGCAGCAGAATCGCTTGAACCCAGGAGGCAGAGATTGCAGTGAGCCGAGACGTGCCATTGTACTCCAGCCTGGGCGACAGAGCAAGGCTCCATCTCAAAAAAAAAAAAAAAAAAAAAAAAAACCAGAAAAAAGAAAAGAAAACACACTGATTGCAGGGAAATTAGGACACCTTGGTCCTTGCTGAATGTGTCACAGTGTCTGTACTTTGCAGCAAATTGCTTGACCTGAGTTTTTTCCCTCTGAGAAGCAAAGATACTGGAAACAGGAGTGCCAAAATCCCTAAAATTTTTTAGGTTCTTTGTCCGTTGGATGATTCTAATTGCATCCCCATTTTTGTAGCCAAGGATGTAAATTCTCTATTCATTGGGGCTTCTGTCAGGCAACAATGGAAAAGAATGGGATGTGAAACACAAACCAATGTTTATAGTTTGTAATTTCTACCAGAAGATACCATGGCATATATAATTAAAACCAATGGCAAAAATTATTTTGACTCTCTGTGGCTTGAATGTACTTACTCCATCCCTGCTCCTCATGAATATGTTAAACATAGAAAAAAAAAAATAGCATTCACTCTTGCCCAGCAGGTTAAGAGGAATTCAATCCATTCTGTGGAACTGGTCTTGAATTTACCGACCATTACTTTATTTGCTGACTGTAAAAATTCTAGCTTAAAAAATAGCACTCTCAGCAACATCATTTTCAAACATGAAGACCAACAGTATTTTATTTAGCATAGCATTTTGAAAATCTCATGGCAATTTGGTAAGAAAAACTTAGGCCAGTTAGGGGAGGAGTAAAAATGAAAGTGGGAATAGCATTCATTTTCTTTTTCTATTTTTTCTTTTTATTTTTTTGGGGCAGTCTCATTCTGTTGCCCAGGCTGGAGTGCAGTGGCGCGATCTTGGCTCATGCAACCTTCGACTCCCGGTTCAAGCGATTCTCCTGCCTCAGCCTCCTGAGTAGCTGGGAGTACAGGCGTATGCCACCACGCCTGGCCAATTTTTGTGTTTTTAGTAGAGACAGGGTTTCACCATATTGGCCTGGCTGGACTCAGACTCCTGACCTGAGTGATCTGCCTGCCTCAGCTTCCCAAAGTGCTGGGATTACTGGCATGAGGCACTGCACCTGGCCATTTTCTGTTAACTCTCTGAAATTAATTTTCATTTAGTCTGTTACAAAAGTAGTTATTCTTATTTTCCCCTATGAAGGCATAGAGTCAGTAAAGAGATTTATAATGAAGCTACGTGGTCACTTTAATGCATATCTTTGTAGCTGCCCATAGAAGAATTTTCTATTGACCGTGGAAACCCCGTCAAAAGAAACAGGCTCAGCGTCACTCTAGCTGAGTTCAAGTAGTTTACTTAACCCGTCTGTTTCCATACTGGTAAAATGGGTTATGGTGAAGATTAGAGCTGATACAGTTTAAGCACTCAGCTGCCCTCTTGCAAGTGAGGATACTATATTTAGAGAGGAACCCATTCCCAACCTCTCCCCAGGGAATAGCAGCAGGAGGGTGCTGGGTTGTAGACCAGTGTTGAGACTTGCAAGTAGTCTTTGGCACCATAGGGCCATGCATATTCACTCATCAGATTCAGCCGTGTGTGTGTGTGTGTGTGTGTGTGTGTGTGTGTGTGTGTGTGTTTGTGACCCTACTCTGTGCCAGGTACTGTTTCAGGTATTAGGGATACTGCTGTGAATAAAACAGAGATGCTGTCCCTGCAGACGGAGACAAGTAATAAGTAAAGAAACATAGATGGAGATCTGTGCTATAAAGAAATAGCAGAGAGCAGACATGTTGGCTCATCCCTATAATCCTAGCACTTTGGGAGGCCAAAGCGAGAGGATCACTTGAGCCTAGGGGTTCAAGTCCAGCCTGGGCAACATGGTGAGACTACATCTCTACTTAAAAACAACAACAACAACAACAACAAAAACAGAGTATGGAGATAGAGAATGATCAAGTGGGAGGGAATTGTTTTGGATAGGACTTTCAGATCAAGTAAGGTCAGATCAGCCTCTCATCAGAAGACACTTGTAGCAGAGTACTTACTAAGGAAGTGAAGGAGCTCTGAGTTTGTCATATGAATATTGGGAAAAAGAATGTTCCAGGCAGTGGAAACAGCATGAGCAAAGGCCCTGAGGCAATAGCATACTTAGTGTGTTCCACTAAGGAGGGCAATGTTGTGTCTGGAGTGGAGTCAACAAGGAAGAGATTAAGCTAGAGACTGAGGTCAGAGAGAAGGGTGAGGTGGCCAGATCATATGAGGCCTTGTAAATCAAGATAAGGACTTTCTTTGGCTTTTGAGTAAAATGGGAAACCATAGAGATTTTTGAGCAGAGGAGTGACATCATCTGACTTCAAAGGAGTTTTTATAGTGTGATGTGGGCTTTTCTAGGCTCAGGCAAGAGGTGGACAGGGTGAACGGGGAATAGATCTTGCAGAGCTGAGCATTCCAACATGGAGGCCTCTAGCCATAAGTGGCTACTTAAATGTAAATTCATTAAAATTTTAAAAATTAAAAATTCATTTTCTCAGTTGCACTAGTCACATTTCAAATTCACAGTAGCCACATGTAGCGAGTGGCTACAGTATTGGACAGTGAGATGTAGATCATTTCCATTGCCACAAAAAGTTGTGTTGGACAGTGCTGGTAGGGTATTAAAGGCCTTTGTAGGGAGTTCGGCTTTTACTCTGAGTAAACAGAAAGCCATTGGAGGGTTTTAAGCAGAGGAGGAACATGCTCTGACTTATGATTTCAAAAGATCACTGTTGAGAATAGACTGTAACGGGACAATGGTGAAAGCTGAGAGACCATTAATAGTCTAGATGACAGATGACCATGTCTTTGATGAGGGGGTAGGAGTGATCATGATGAGAAATTATTGGATTTTGGATATATTTTGAAGGCAGAACCAATAGGCTTTTCTGATTAAAATGATGCGATATGAGAAAACAGTGACAAAAAGGTTGTGGGTGATGATGAGAGAAGAGAACGTAAGGCAAAAGAGAAGGGATTTCTCCTTGTGGAGGAGGAGTCTCATTCACCTTGAAGCAGGAGTGAAAGCAGGGATTTGGGTGTAAAAAGATTTAGAGAGTCCTCATCTAAGCAGAAGATGAAGGAGTAAAGAGAGAGAGATGGCTGTATTGGAAGTTTGAAGGTGATGGAGAAAGTTTCAAATAATTGTTGGAAAATGAGTTGTAAAAAGAAACATAACACAGTTGTTACAGCAGGGCATGGTTGCTTGTGCCTATAGTCCCAGCTACTTGGATCCTGAGGCAGGAGGAATTCTTGAGCCCAGGAGTTGGAGGCTGCAGTGAGTTGCGTTTATGCCACTGCACTCCAGCCTAGGCGACAGAGCAAGACTCCATTTCTTAAAAATAAAACAAAAATGCAGTTGTTAGTATTGAGGGCCCATAAGAAGTTGGTGACCATGAACCTATCTATGCTTTTGATCACCTCCAGCAGAGTGTGACAGTTGTGTGCAAGCAAAGAGAAAGGAGATGGCAGGGTTCAACGAGGGCCGTTGTTTTCCTAGATACGTTTGTAGAAAAAACAGAGAAGAAGGGAGTTTAAGGGACTGGTAAAAAGGATATTGTAATAACAGACCATGGACTAGAAGTTGAATAAGAAGGAAAGTGAAAACAGCTGAAGGCTAATGAATTGGGAGAAAGCAGAGGGATCAGTAGACTGGAGGCCCCAATATTTCTAAGAGCAGTTGGAGTTGTTGTCATGCAAGTTGGAAGGAAAGATACTTATCCAAAAGCTGAATGCCTGAATCAGTAATCTTGCTGGCAGAGCTATTGTAGGTGATGACAAAGTCAGTCCTTTGAAGTCTATGCATATATATCTTCATTATAGGCTGACTTGCCAAGTCTTAGAATTTTATACAATATAACCTCACTGTGGATCTCATCTAAGCAGGTTTGGTAACCAAAAGCTCAAGAGTGTGAGATTGGGAGCCCAGAGAGCTACCCTACAGCTCATAGCCTGTCACAAACCAGCCGTGTAACCATGGACCTTGAGGAAATGAACCTTATGGTCCCTTCTATCTCTAATCTGTGACTCCGTAGCCCCATTATAATATAGCCTTTTCCCAAACACTGACCTTCAACATAGACCCTGGGGGATTTTTCTATTAAAAATTTGCAACTCTGCACATTTTTATCTGCTGATGCCTCTTGGAATATTAAATGCTTAGAAAGCTGTCCTGGGGATCACTTTCTGGAATCTTGACCACGTAGTCATCTGAGTGGGTGTGACAGGAATTATACACCAGCAGCATTTGTATCTAAGTGTCCTTCAGGCACTGGGATGGCTGCACCTTTACCAATCCTCTCCAACTCTCTCCACCTAGAAAACATTCTTTTCTCTTAATTTTGTTAGAGCTATATAGGAATGCTCCTTCAGCCGAAATGACAGAGGCTGTTGCTCTCAGAATCAAATGCAATAATGTGACCTGTAAATTCCTATGAATATATTGATATTTTAGGGATATTTGTTTATTCAGAAGAGATTCCAGACACAGAACTCTCTTCCTCTCTGTTCCCTAACCCTGCTTTTCGCCATCGTTCTTCTCTCTCTAGGGCACAGAGAGAATTAAGAACAATCTAAGGTAAATTTTTAACAAGATGGTCTAGCTTGAGCTCTGTAGGCTTGAATGATTAAATAAGTAGCAGTTTTTTGCTAAAATAACCACATTGTTTGCAAAAGTTTTCTCCTTTGAGTTTTCTACGGTTATTACAGTGATCTAACTGCCTTACCTGCTTTTGAACTGGTTGAGCCTCTTGTGGGACAGAAAACAAAAGGGTGTTGAAATGCAAATAGATAACTCTGGGTCCCAGTCCCTGACTGCAAAAGGAAGCCAAAACTGACAACAACGTTTCCTTCTCTACGGAGGTTTGTAGAAAAGCTGTACAAAAATCTCACAAGATGTATTTCTTCTCGTGGACTGGAGTCCCAAGGTAGGTAAGAAAAACAAAAACAAGATAAAAACAAACAAAGGATTCCGTACTTGGAATTTGCTCAGTACCAGTTGAATAGCTAATTGTTTCTTGTGTTCTTCCCCTCCCCCCTTTTTTTCTGCCTGAATAGATAATCCTTACAAAACATCTATTCATTCTACAAGTGAAAATTTCAAGAATATTCGATACTGACCTTGGCAAGAGTAATGGACCTAGACTGAGTGATGAATTTGTGTGTGTTGTGGCTGATGTGCATTTTGGTGCTTTGTATGCAAGTTGAAGAATATCTTAGCAATAGGAAAAGAAGATTTATGACATTTTAATTAATGAATATAATGAAGGCTAAAACTTGTAGATAAATTTATAAGGTACACAATTATTTTTATTGCTTTTTTTTTTTTTAGCACAAAGGTGATTGTATTTTGTTGCTTTAAGAAAGGACCTCCTGATAATACTGGCTTGCTTTTATATTTCAATATGACCAGTTTAATTGATATGCAAACAATTATTTTTTAAGGGAAACAAAATGAGGCAGTAGTACAACTTAGTGAAGAGGACACTGTGTCAGATTCTTAATTACTAGATTAAATTTGAGCTCTTATTTGGCCTTTACTACCAACTGACTGCATAACTTTGGGTAAGTTATTTGGCTCTTTTTTTTTTTTTAATTTACAAAATTAGAATGAAAACTATGGATAGTGAAAATATTTGGAAAAGCTTTTTGAAATCCCACGTGAAAGGCATCAGAAAAAAGAGTTGGGTGATTTTTTTTTTTAAATGGGAAATAATCTGATATTTTCAGTAAACCTAAATTTTTTGTATATTAATTTATTTTTTAAGCTGTTATTTAATTTCAGGTGCTTAAGAGCGCTTCAATTTGTTAATGGAAAGAAACACCATTTACACCGGATGGCTACAAAGCAACCTTATTCTGGTAAAATAATCTCTTAAATCCTTATATACACAGTCACTAACTGTTGGCTTTATAAGGTCAGTACCAGCAAACTAGCCCTGTGGCAGTTAGAAGCTCAGCATGTCCAAGATAGCAGTAACTCGAACAAACACAAAAAACAGCAAATAGTTTAAACAGTACCATTTGATTTGAATTTAACCCAATCTTAAACAGAGGACTCTAAAAAAAACAATTACCAGCAAAGCTACATTAATTAGGGAGATCGTTAGGTTGTATCAATGCAGTTTAGCTATGTCTTTTAAAAAGTGAAGATGGACTGGAAGTGGTGGCTCATACCTGTAATTTCAGCGCTTTGGGAGGCCAAGGTGGAAGGATCCCTTGAACCCAGGATTTTGAGACCAACTTGGGCAACAAAGTGAGACCATCATTTCTACAAAAAATTAAAAAATTAGCTGAGTGTGGTGGGATGTGGCTGTGGTCCCAACTATTTGAAAGGCTGAAACAGGAGGAGTGCTTGAGCCCAGGAGGTCAAGGCTGTAGTAAGCCATGATCGTGCCACTTCACTCCAACCTGGGCAACTGAGTGAGACCCTGTCTCAAAAAAAAGAAAAACATTGAACTTGCAGGCCAACATTTATTTCTGACTGTTGACTACTTTTGAAGGAGAAAGAAAGCTTTGGACACTAACATTCTGGTCTCAGAGACCTCAAAGAAGCACAGCCCTGTAAAGAAGAAAATTCTGCTGGGATTAGCAAGAGCCTAAAGGTTTTGGGAACTTGGAATGCCAGGCTCAGTATTCCGAGTTCCAATATTGACTCTGCCTGTGAGTCACCCTGAACTAGTCACCCAGTCTCTTGTGTTTCCCCCTTTAGAGAAGAGCTAAGACTGTTGACTTTTCAGGAGTTGCAAAACATGTTACAAAAGGATAGGAAAGTACTATGCAAACATGTAAATATCATGAAATATTGTGGGGGGTACATAATAAAGATAAGCTGCATTCTTCTGATAATTGGAAGTTGATAATCTTTATGTAGAGACAGGCAGCTTGATTTCAGAATAGAGGTTAATGCTTGAAATTTTAATTTGAACAGTGTAAATTTGGATCATTATTTGCTCTGTCAGTCAATTTTGCTTACTGAAAGGAAACTCTTAACAAGTTATCTTAGTAGAATGGCTGATTTTCAGAATCAGACCCCCAGGCTTTCTAGAAATGTGTATTAAAATTTAGTAACCTCACTTTCAATTGTTGAGTATAGAACACTGTGGTTGGGTTTCTATATATATTGTAAACAAGCCAAATACACAAAGTGAACTCTCTATGGACCTTAAAAAAGTCTTAAAAAATTTTTTTTGAGGATATTGATTGAGGCACCTATTTTGTTCCTTACTTTTGCAGGATAGCTTGTCAGTGCCCGCTTGGGTTTTTGAATTCTGACTTTTTGCTGACCGTGATTTGGCTGTCTCATTAATAAGGTAAACCTTTCTAAAGTAGAGCTCATTGCTTTTTAGTTCTTTTAATGGTGTGGCTAGCCTCTAGAGAATATGATTTTTACTCTTCATTCTTTCTGGCAACTTTATTTTTTATTTTATTTTATTTTTTTTTTGAGACGGAGTCTCGCGCTGTGTCACCCAGGCTGGAGTGCAGTGGCGCGATCTCGGCTCACTGCAAGCTCCACCTCCCAGGTTCAGGCCATTCTCCTGCCTCAGCCTCCGAGTAACTGGGACTACAGGCGCTCGCCACCACGCCCGGCTAGTTTTTTGTATTTTTAGTAGAGACGGGGTTTCACCATGTTAGCCAGGATGGTCTCGATCTGCTGACCTCGTGATTCGCCCGCCTCGGCCTCCCAAAGTGCTGGGATTACAGGCTTGAGCCACCGCGCCCGGCCTCTTTCTGGCAACTTTATACCCTCCACTAACTCACCCAGTCCTGAAATCCTGTTGGTTTTTCCATCTGTGTCTAGCATCTCTCTTCTGATTCCCAGTAAACGCTACTATATTCCCATCATTCAAAATTAACAACTGCTATTATTATGGTCATATCTGATTCAACTTTTTAATGAACTAAAACATTGATGATAAAATCAAGTTCCTTTGAATATTAATTCCATTTCCTCCTTCTGTCCTCATGTCCCAGAGCCCATGTTCAGTTTGTATACTTTTTAATATTTTATATATACTTATATGTACCCATAGTTAATATGTACTATTGTTTTATGGATTTAAATATACATAAATAGTTTCTTTTTTAGAGAGATAAGATCTCACCCTGTCACCCAGGCTGGAGTGCATGATCATAGCTCACTGCAGCCGTGACCTCCTGGGCTCAAGTGATCCTCCTGCTCCAGCCTCTCAAGTAGCTAGGACTACTGATGTGTGCCACTATGCCTGGCTAATTTTTTTTTTTTTTTTTTTTTGTAGAGATGGGATCTCACAATGTTGCCTGGTCTCAAACTCCTGGCCTCAAGAGATCCTCCCTCCTCTGCTTCCCAAAGTGCTAGGATTACAAGTGTGAACCACCATGCCCAGCCCGCTGTTATATGATTTGTTTACTTTCTCTGAGTATTGTTTTTAAGGTCTAGCCATGTTTTTGTACAGACACACACACACACACACACATCTATACATATTCATTATTTTTAATTGCTGTCTAGCATTTTTTTTTTTTTTTTTTGAGACAGTGTCTTGCTCTGTCACTCAGGCTGGAGTGCAGTGGTACAATCTCAGCTCACTGCAACTTCTGCCTCCTGGGTTCAAGCAATTCTCCTGCCTCAGCCTCCCAAGTAGCTGGGACTACAGGTGCCCACCACCAAGCCCGGCTAATTTTTGTATTTTTAGTAGAGACGGGGTTTCACTGTATTGGCCAGGCTGGTCTCAAACTCCTGACCACAGGTGATCTGCCCGCCTCGGCCTCCCAAAGTGCTGGGATTACAGGTATGAGCCACCACGCCCGTCTATTTGCTATCTGGTATTTCATAGCATAAATAATACCACATTTTATCAATTTATTAGTGAATATATGATTGTTTATAATTTTTTCACTAATATATAGGCAATAGTTTCTTAGTCTTGATTCCTAGATGCAGGATTGCTACATTTTGAATATGCACAATTTAACTTTTAAGAGATATTACCAAATTGATTTTCAACTGTTGGAAAACTGTTTCCGCAGATACTTTCCAACATTTGTCAGACTTCTTAATCTTTGCCAATTTTAGGGGTAACAAATGGTTTTCTCTGGGCTTTCTAGCTTAATTTCAGTTCATCCTATTCATAGTTGCTGGCCTAATCCTCTCTAACGACAGCACTGCTCAAGGCCTTGCCTGACCAAACACTCTCAGAAGCTCTCCCGCTATCTACTCAGTCCAAACTGCATCAAGTTCTCTGCAAGCAACCTGTCCCACCTCATCCATCTGTGCCCAGCTGGACCAGAACATACAACTTACCACTTTCTCAAACTCAGCTTTTATTTTTCTGCCTCTGCAACTTGATCATGCTCTTCTGCATTCCTGTATTGATTCAATAAATATTTATTGAGCTCTTTACTTCCTGCCAGGTGCTGGGAATATAAGGGTGAAAAAGAAAGACAATATCTAGGCACTTATGTGACTTAATTTTTAGTAGAGGATGGAGATGGGCAGAAAATAATCCAGTAAAAAAATTGAACACGATAATTTTCCATAGTACTTTATAAGTACTATAAAGAAAGTAAAATAGAATGTTAATGAGTTTGTGTGGAGGAGTGATGGGGGTGGATATGGGGCATGTCCAGGTGGGAACTTTAGAGGGGCAGGTGCTCAGTGAAGGCTTTACAGAGAAGGTTATATTCCCCTTGAGACCAGCAGTGTGAAGCTCATTCACAGACCAGAAGTATTTCTGATCCTGAGCAAGTGCAGATGCCTGCATGTAGGGGTGGCCTCGAAGGATCCTGAGAGGAACAGAGCTGCCCTTGTGGCTGGCAGTCGGGGCTAGGAGAGTGGTGGATGCTGTAGGAGACAAAGGCAGGCAAAGCCATGCCTCTCAGGGCCTTGTGGATGCTGTCTTCCAAAGCTACTGCAGGAAACCGTAGTTTGCCCTTTAAAGCCCTGTAAAGCCGTGATCAAATCCTTTCTTCATAATCATTCCTGATCCAGCTAGCTGAGCGCGCTCTTTCTGGACCACCATTGCACAGTGGTGGTTCCTCTTAAGGCATTTAACATGGAACTTTGGGATCTTGATGTCTGTTCTTCCCATGAGCTATTAGAATTTGTTTTCATGTTGCTATTTGGTTTCTACCTCACAAGGGACAATACTTTATTGTCTGGTATGAGGAAAGTAGGGGGAGAAAAGGTAGAACACAGAAGAAGCCTATCTTTTTTGATTGAGTCACTTTGGAACGAACTGAGTTTCAGTGAAATAAGCTTTCCTGTTGTATATTTGAGCTGATTTTCACAGTGGCAAATATGACAAATTTAATTTTCCTTAAAAATTGATAAGACCAGTTGGAGTTCTAAAAGTGATTTTTTCCACCCCTTGAAGATCTTTTCTCAGAATAGCAGTCTGTAGGCTGTCACCTAAAGTGTCCTGTTTTCAGTGCCACACCTGCTCTGAGCTTCAGCTTTTTATGAAGACGTCATGGTGTGCTATCTGTACTAGGAACCTTTCCCCAGCATCAGCCAGCTCCTGAAGATAACATTGTCTGCTAGAGATTGTCATGTATGTGGATTTTATCTCTTTATCTTCACGGTAATTTTGGAGTTCTGTGTTAGACCTATCTTACTGGTGAAAAGAACGAAGGTTCGTAGAGGTCATTGCTTGTCTGTCCCCAGGTTACGGAATGAGAGAATAGTGAAACTGACACTTGAATCTGGGGCTACTGACCAATTCTCTATGAAGCGTCCATGCTTTAACTAGTAACATAGCAAAGGCCAAGCACTTGCAATTATTTCTAGATGAAGCCTTTGTGCTGTGAACCACTGTGATCACTGTTGATCGCATTTTCCTTCTTGAACTCATTTTCTATTAATAGGAGCATTTATCACAGACAGTGAGAAGCAGTTTGTGCAGTGGGGAAGAGCATGGGCTGTCTGAAGCTAGACTGTCTGAGTCAGGGTCTTCTCTGCCAGCTTGCTAGCTGTGTGGGGGAAGTTACTTAACATTTCTGTGGTTAAGTTTCCTTATTTTTAGTATGAGGATAATAACAGCACCTACATCATTGGGTTGTTGTAAGGATTAAATAGGATAATGTACTTAAAATGCTTAGAACAGAGCCTTGTACTTAATAAGTCCTCAGTTAATGCTCTCCTAGTCTCAGGTCTCAGCTCAAATGTCCTCTCCTAGGGAGGCCTTACCTGGCCCCTGTAGCTTAGCCTGGGCCTCCCTCAGGCACTTACCATCTCCACACTCTGCCTGCACCCTGCCTACTTCCCTCGTGGTGGTTTCCCTCTTTTGGGGTACCAGGTTTATTATAGGGTTGTGTCCTCTGTGACAATGTGAGCTTTCCATGGTTTGACTTGTATGTTCCAGTTTCCAGCTCCAGGGCAGTGCCTGGCATGTAGTTTGCTCTCAATGTACATTTGTTTAATGGCTCTCTGTTTCTGACAATCCTGAATCAGAGCTTTCATTTTGAGCAAAATAGTTGCTCCTCTGGTTTCTTCTCAGTATGCCATATGTATTAGTGTTCCCTGAAACTTCATTCCCACAGCTTCAAACATGATCCCAAATGGCTCATAAATTTGTACTTCTAGCCCTGACTCCTCTTTCTTTCCTTTCTTTTCCTTTTTTTTTTTTTTGTATTTTTTTGAGACGGAGTCTCACTCTGTCACCTGGGCTGGAGTACAGTGGTGCGATCTCGGCTCACTGCAACCTCTGCCTGCTGGGTTCAAGCAATTCTGCTGCCTCAGCCTCCCGAGTAGCTGAGATTACAGGCACCTGCCACTATGCCCACTAATTTTTTGTATTTTTAGTAGAGACAGGGTTTTACCATGTGTTGGCCAGGCTGGTCTCGAACTCCTGACTTCGTGATTCGCTCGCCTTAGCCTCCCAAAGTCCTGGGATTACAGGTGTGAGCCACCATGCCTGGCCCTGACTCCTCTTTCAATCTGTGTTTCCAACTAACTGTTCATAAAACAAATTCTGGTAGGTATCCATAGCACA
Source organism: Papio anubis (assembly GCF_008728515.1). Lineage (NCBI taxonomy): Eukaryota > Metazoa > Chordata > Mammalia > Primates > Cercopithecidae > Papio > Papio anubis. The sequence continues at coordinate 161,425,881 of NC_044976.1, forward strand.
ACATGTTCAAAACAAATGCGCTGCTTTTTTTTTTTTTTTTCCCAAAACCAGGTCCTCTTTCTGTGCCCCCAACCTGGTTGACAATGTGTGCCTTCATTCACCCGATTAGAAACCTTGGAGGTATCCTGTACTCTTCTATCACTTACCCTCAGCCTAAAGCCAGTCAGTCACTAAAGTGTTGTCTGTCATTGTCATCATCATTATCATCATCATTATCATCATCATCACCATCAATGCTATCACCACTGATGGAGTGAGAACCTTGTGCAGATGAGCATGAACCCCAATTTCATTTGCAAAATGACCCAGACAGCAGATTTCATCTCATCTACAATAAGCAAGGTGAGGTTTTGATGACATTAAGGACATGGCTAAGAAGAGGTTGAGAACCAGCATTCAGCCCACCTGACTCCAAAGCTCATGACCCGAACCTCAGAGATTTCTCCAGTGAGGTCCTTTTTTTTTAATGGCAGGATCACACCATTAGTCTGGACTGGATCCAACCTTGATTGTTGCAACAGTCTTTGATCTGATCCGTCAAACCCTGTGCCTTCTGTGCAACCCATTCTCTACCCTGGCACAAGCATTACTAAAATACCAATCTGGTCCTATGACTCCTCTGCATAAAAACCACTGCTGGGGCTGGTCAAGTGCAACAGTGTTTACAACTAATTGATCACAACCAGTTACAGATATCTTTGTTCCTTCTTTAGCCAAAACACACACACACACACACACACACACACACACACACCCATTATTGGTTCCCTTTTGCATCTTTTGAATTCTAGACTCCTTACACAGCATAAAATCCCCTTCTGGGTCTTTTCCCAGCCTACACCCCACCTCCCCACCTGCCCTATTCCCCCTGTTGCTCCTACCTCTGGCCTTACTTCAGCCCCAGGGTCCCCTGCTGGACATGGCAGGCCTAGTACATTCTGCCCTGGGCCCTTTTACTTTGCTTTGTGACATATTTTTCATCCTTCAACCTTCAGCTCATAAGTCATATTCTCTGTGGAGGCATCCGGAGGGCCCCAGACAGCCCCTCCCACCTGTGTTCCTCAGAGCATTCTGTGCCCATAATTAGGATGAACACATTTCTGAATCAGCAGTGGAAATGTTTCAGTTCAGACAGCTACGCATGTGTCCCTGAAGACAATGGGACAGTTAATTGAGCAAAGTCCAGAAGAAGCTCTTGGAGGTGATTCCTCTTTGTCTGTGTGCTACCCTGTAGAGGGGTCGGGAAGGTACTTTCAGGGTAGAGAGCTGTAGGGGGTCCTTGTATTTGCCCACACCTGACACGATGCCTAACTCGTTGTTTGCTGAATGTATGAAGATTATGCCAGGCCTGAGATTCTTTTGAACATATCCAAATGTCATGTGTTAGTTTCTCCAAATAACCAACCAACCAACAAACCCAGCTCTTTATAACAATGGACAACCTAGCATGAGTATTAGGACTCTGTTTAAGTCTCAGCTTTATCACTAGAACAATTCTCATAACCACACTTCTTCATCTGTAAAATGGGGATAATAGTCGTTACTTACAGGAGTTGCAGTGAAGATTTTGTGAATGAATTGAAGGAAATTAGCAGGCACAGAGTCTGGCAAAGAAGTCTTTGTTTCAGGCACAAAGATGTGTAGCCCATCACTATAAACAGGAACTAGAAGGCAAGGTCATGTTCTAAAATAACTTTTAAAAGTTAGGATATCATTGGGAATTTTAAAAGGTAAGACAATTAAAAATACGACTAATATTTGTCAAGTTTTTTTTTTTTTTTTTTTTTGATACAGAGTCTCACTCTTTCACCCAGGCTGGAGTGAAGTGGTGCTCACTGCAACCTCTGCCTCCCGGGTTTAAGTGATTCTCCCTCCTCAGCCTCTTCAGTAGCTGGGATTACAGGCACCCGCCATCATGCCTGGCTAAGTTTTGTATTTTTAGTAGAGACAGGTGTTCACCATGTTGGTAAGGCTGGTCTTGAACTCCTGACTTCAAGTTATCCACCCACCTCGGCCTCCCGAAGTGCTGGGATTACAGGCGTGAGCCACGCGCCTGGCCTTATTTGTCAGTTTTAACATATGAAGAGACATCCTCCTAAATGTTAAAGTACCCTTTGATTTTTTACCCATGCATTTTACAGTTGGGCTGGGAAAGATGTGACTCCCGGTTTGTTTTGCCTCACCTTTGCATTTCATCAGCTGTGTCTGATCCCAGCCTAACCTGTGTGTCAGAATCACGTGGATGAGTGTTTTATAGACTCCTGGGCTCTACCCTAAACCCACTGAATCAGAATGGGGACAGGAAGGGAACTGTCAGTCTATATTTATGAAAACCTCCCCTGTGGTTTTGATAGTCTGCAAGGTTTGGGAATCACTAGTTCCCAAACACACCAGTAGAAAAGCAGATAGTGCTTAACATTCTCAATTTCTCAACTTTAGAGTCTTTGTAATTTAACAAAATTTAGTTTGTTTGCTTTTTTGTAAGTAACATTAGCTTTCTCAATGTCTGTTTCACCTTCATTGCAGTCTGTTTATCCAGCCTGGGGAAAAAACTGGCTCCATTTAAACAATGGGACAAAAAAGGTGCAAACTTGACCAGCTTCCCTACCTTTTTTGCATTAGCGTGTAGGTATTTCCTCCATGTCCTACTGGGGCCATTTAAATGCTAATGTAGTTAAGTACAACAATCTTTTTAGCAATCAGATAAAATTGTTTTTACCGCAATCTTATTTCTCATTTCTCCAGTCCATACTTTTCTTTTTGGGGCAGGGTGGGGGTAGGGATAGAGGGGCATACATTTAAATTCTTTGACTTTTCAAACCTTAACAAAAATCCTCTCCTAATATCTTCTCAGCAGTTCTTGCAATGTATCTATCATCTAAACCTGAGCTCTGCAATTTGAATGTGCTGAGTCACCTTGTCTTTGCAGGGTCAAACATTTTGCATCCAGGAAAAGTACTGCAGAAAATCACACTGTGGGCAGCGATCTGGTATGCTGTTATTTGAATATTTGAATACAAATAGGAAGACTGGAAAGGAGAAAGTTACTGTGTACACAGATACATAGTAACTTATATACACTTAAAACAACTTTTTTTTTTTTTTTTACAGATTTCTAATAGTCTGCTAAGTCCTCTTTCTGATTGATGATTTTTGTGTGTGTGAAATTCTCTAAATATTTATTTGTATTCCTAGAAAGTGAAAATGAATATAAATGGTAAAGCAGTTGCCTTGCAATGTTTAATAAAAGGAGAAAATAGTCTTTGTCATTATTCTGAAGCTTTGCCTAATTAAGATTCTTGAATTAATTTTAAAGAATTAATAACAAAAAATACAATCATGAACCAGATATTCAGAGTTAATGTCTAACTTAAGTTCAACTTTTAGGAAGTCTGTTTTCCTATTTTGATCATGTAGTTGAATAGACAGTGAGGAGATGTTACTACAACTGTATTAATAGAGGAAGTGGCAGGAAGCTACAGTTTCCTTAGAATCAGAAAGAAAGTTTATAGAACTCACTGGAAATGAGGTTATAGATAAAGATTGAAGTCGGAATAACTTTTATTTAGAACTGCTGTTGTATTTTTGTAACATAAGAGTGGTTTTCTTTAAAGTAAGTATTTGGGGCTAAAGAGAATGCCAACACTCCTCTCACAGGGAAGTCGGAAAGCTTACCAGTATTAACAAACATCCGAAGTCATTTCATAAGGTGGAAATTTACTGTAGAACCAATGAACATAATCTTCCTTCAGGGTGTTTTGAGTCATGAATGGGGAGTAACTTGCTCCCTTTGTGGATGGAGCACTGGGGACAAGCTTCTCTGCATCAGAGCCTGTGAAATATCAGTAGCAACAGCTACTGTACTCTGAGTGCTCACTTCCTCTATGCCAGAGGCTGGCTCTGGTCTTTAATCGAATTCGCTCACTCCATCCTACAGCCCCCTATAAAGAAGGAACACTAATTTTCAATACCTTAAAGAGGCCAAATCATTCCCACAGCATCGGTGGCAGAGGGGGTATTTGAACCCAGGCAGAATGACTCGAACTCCCTGGTAATTAGCCATGGTGGAGAATGTCTCCCAGCTCACAAAAATGACTACTTACTGGCAAGTAACACTAAATACAGAAAGAACATCATCAGTTGGTTGGTGTTCTTGCTTTCTCTCAATGAACAATTAAGAGGGAGCAGAGGTGAGATGGGGTGGGGTGGGATAAAGGGGAGGCCTGGAAGAAGGGACAGAAGGGTTGCAAATAATCACGCAGGAGCCCAGTGAGACTCAGAGAAAGATTCTAACCTAAAATGCGTTTCTGCTGTCAGCTATTCTGTAATTAACATCCACAGATGAAAACATGAAATATATTAAGAATCCTTTGCGGTTTTTTCCTTTTTTTTGAGATGGAATCTTGCTCTGTTGCCCAGGCTAGAGTGCAGTGGAGCGATCTCGGCTCACTGTTAGCTCTGCCTCTCAGGTTCACGCCATTCTCCTGCCTCAGCCTCCCAAATAGCTGGGACTACAGGCGCCTGCCACCACGCCCGGCTTATTTTTTGTATTTTGTGTAGTAGAGACGGAGTTTCACCGTGTTAGCCAGGATGGTCTTGATCTCCTGACCTCATGATCTGCCCACCTCGGCCTCCCCGAGTGCTGGGATTACAGACGTGAGCCACTGCGCCCGGCCATTTTTTTCCAATTTTGACTGATGGACATAATAAAATGACTTGATAATTAAAAAAAAAAAAAATCCACAAAAACCAACAATCCCAAATCCTCAACTAACTGCTTTTCATCATTCTACTCCCTGATTAGACATGGAATTGGGCTCGTTGCTAGGGGTAGAATAATGGCCTGTGTTGGGCAGGACAAGGGCATGGAGCTCTCCAGCAAGCAGCACAGTGGGACAGCACAGGCTTCTAGCATGCATGGTTTCAGTCTCAATTGTTTACAAGCCTTGGGATCTGGAACAATTGATTTGAGCCCTATAACATTAGAATGGTTCCTTTTCTCAGAACCTAATATGGGGCCAGAGAAGGCACTCAGCCAGGAGGGTTTTTTCAGAGGCCAAGGAAGAACTAGTTAAGAGGCCGAGCCTCCTGGGAGACCACGTAGATGAGTGGGGTCAGGTGCCTGTGTCTGAGATCTAGCTCAGGTCAGGGCAGTTTTCATTGAGAAGGTGAGATTTGAACAAAGATTTGAAGTTGCTAGCCGTGTGGGAATCTCAACAGAAGAGATTTCCAAGCAGAGGAAACAACTAAGGAGAAACAGGAAATTGCCTTCTGGCAAGATCTAGGAACAGCAAGGAAGTAAGTGGCTGAAACAGAGTGAGTGAGGGGTAAAGTAGTTGAAAGTGAGGTTGGGGAGTAAGGGAGTCAGACTGGCCAGCATCATTTTAAGGACTCTGAGTTTTAACTATGAGAGCAACATGGAGCCATTGCAAAGTTCTGAGTGGAGGAGGACATGTGACTGAGAGTTTAAAAAGATTGCTCTAAGCCAGGTGCAATGGCTCATGCCTGTAGTCCCAGCACTCTGGGAGGCCGAGGCAGTAGGATCACTTGAGAACAGGAGTTCGAGACCAGCCTGGACAACATAGCCTGACCTCGTCTCTACTAAAAGAGAAATAAAGCTGGGTATGCTGGTGTATACCTGTAGTCCTAGCTACTCAGGAGGCTGAGGTGGGAGGATCACTTGAGCCTGGGAAGTTGAGGGTGCAGTGAGCCATGATCAGGCCAGCCTGGGCAACAGAGCAAGACCCTGTCTCAAAAACAACAGCAACAACAAAAATCTAAAAATATTGCTCTGATTGCTATATTCAGAATAGACTGGGTTTGAAGCAGAAAGACCAGTTAGGAGCCATTGAGTAATCCAGACAAGAGATGATGATGGGTCTGACCAGGGCTCATAACAGTATGGGGGTGAATAGTAGGAAGATTCTGGGTATATGTTGAAGGTAGAACCAACAGGATTTATCCCTGGGTTGGATATGGAATGTGAGTGGAAAAGAGAAGGTGAGGATTTACTCCAGGGCTTTTGGCATGAGCACCTGGAAGGATGGCGTTGCCAATACCTGGGGTGGGAAGGATATGCAGAGGAAACAGATTTGGGGGGAACACCAAGGGTTCATTTTTGCTCATGTTGAGTGTGAGATGTCCAATTGATATCCAAGTGGGGATCAAATGGAAGAGGGAAAGGGTCTGGTCTGGTGATACGCTTTTAGAAATTACCAGCGTATAAATATTTAAAGCCCGGAGAGAGAGAGATCATAAAGGGAGTACTGATAGAGAAGAGAAGGGGTCAACAGACTGAGCTTTAAGGTGCTACAATACTGTGAGTTCTAGAAAAAGAGGAGGGAGCCTCAGAGGGGACTTGAGATGGAGTAACAAATGAGGCTGTCTTGAAAGGTGGCATTCACCAGGCAGAGTAGGGAAAGAATTCTAGGTGAGGGGAAGAGTGGGTACCCAGACCCAGAGATGTGAAAGCCTGATTTGGGAGAGGGACAGGGAGGATAGTAAGTGGTGTGGTGTGGGGAAGAGTAGAGGAGAGGCTGCAAGATGGGCTTCTCTGACATGTAAGGGACTTGGACCCTCAATGGAAGACTTTAGGAGTTAATTTCATGATAATTATGAGGAAGATGATGGCAGCTAAGACTCACTGAGGTATTATTCTAACTTACCATGTGTCAAGCACTGTGCTAAGCAAATTACGTACATTATCTCACTTAATCTTTACACCTGCCCTTTAAGAAAGATAGTATTATACTCTGCAGATGAAGAGATGGGCTCAGGGAGGTCAAAGTTATCAGTGAGTAAACTGCCTTTAACCCAGGTAGTTCCATTCCAGAGTCCATCCTTTTAACCACTAACCTGTCCTGTGTCCTTGAGGTCTGGCACTTCTTAACCAGGTCTCAGAGGGTCAGCCTGAGAGCATGTGTCATTTCCCCATAGAGGACCTGACTTCACTGTTTCTCAGATGAGGTGCTTTGCATGCAAAGGGTTAAGGTAGATTCTGAGCACCAGTGAAGGAGTTCAAGTGGAGCAGCAACTTGACAGGATTTGCTTGTGTAGGATGTTGATCTGGCAGCAGTGTGGTGAACAGAGTGCGCGGAGTGCCTGTTAGTAAGGGAGATACATTTGGGGAAGATTAGCTCAATGTGAGACCTGTTGAGACCCCTATAGTGAGGGGCCTGAGGGCTGATGAAGCAGTGTGCTTCAGGCTGCAGGGTCAAGGGCTTAGTAAGAGATGAGCTAGATTTGAGAGTCGCATGGCTGTAAATAGAATCAGTGGTTCTGAGGGAGGGAAGCAATTTTCAGACCTTCACTGTCCATATATATACACTTTTCTCAAATGGATCCCTTGGAGAACAGGGAAAATACACACCTCTTGCACTTCCATTATCTTGCTATGGTGTGTTTGGCAAGGTAAAAAAAAAAAAAAAAACACCTCAAATGTAATGCATGTAGGAGAATGTGAAGGACTCAGGGCATGTGACGCTTCCTTTTACAAGTGGGTCTGGCTTCTGGCTGTTTGCTTTCAACATACTTGAAGGGAGATCTAAACACACTCTCTCTCTCTCTCTCTCTCTCTCTCTCTCTCTCTCTCTGTCTCTCTTTAGAGATAGGGTCTTAGTATGTTGCCCAGGCTGGAGTGCAGTGGCTGTTCACAAGTGTGATCATAGCACACTACAGCCTGGAACTTCAAGTGGTCCTCCCACCTCAGCCTCACAGGATCAGTGGGATTACAGTTGCGCACCACTGTGCCTGGCTGAACATAAGGATAGATTACAAAGTGATTTGGGGCTATGACTTTCAAGGATTTCAAAGATTTGAGTGACATTGCTGTAGCTAAAATACGTCCATTCTTTTATTTATTTAAAAAGAGTTTATCACTTATTGTATCTATAAAAAGAAAAGTAGTGATATAATTATACCAAACTGTTTCATTATAATAATAAGTCATCCACAAACCCATTAACGAATAACAGGAAAATAAACCCGGTTCATCTCATTAATCTCATTAAAGAGTATATTTCTAATAAAACTTTATGTTGAATGATTGTCAAAGTTTATAATATACTTATGATGTTTTGATTAATTGTGTACTATGAATAACTGGAATTTACTACTACTTAATCCAGAGGAATTTTTCTTTGTATACCTAGAGGATGATGGTCACAATTATTTTTCTATTTTAAATTTTAATTTATGTTCATAGTTTTGTGGATGAGATATGTGAAAGGGTTATTAATAAAAGCTTTTTTTTTTTTTTTAGACAGAGTCTCACTTTGTCACCCAGGCTGGAGTACAGCGGCATGATCTCAGCTCACTGCAACCTCCAACTTCCAGGTTCAAGTGATTCTTGTGCCTCAGCCTCCCGAGTAGCTGGGATTACAGGTGCTCGCCACCATGCCCAGCTAATTTTTGTATTTTTAGTAGAGATGGGGTTTTCCCATGTTGGCCAGGCTGGTCTCAAACTCCTGACCTCAGGTCATCTGCTGGCCTCAGCTTCCCAAAGTGCTGAGATTATAGGCATGGGCCACTGTGCCTGACCAATAAAAGCTTTTGAAGCATAAAAACAAATTTCATTTATAATTGGTGGGTAAAACAAAAAACTTGCATCCAAATGTTTATAGCAGCCTTCTTCATTTTTTTTTTTTTTTTTTTTTGAGATGGAGTCTCGCTCTGTCACCCAGGCTGGAGTGCAGTGGCTCGCTCCACTTACTGCAACCTCCGCCTCCTGGGTTTATGCCATTCTCTGCCTCAGCCTCCTGAGTAGCTGGGACTACAGTGCCTGCCACCACTACAGGCGCCTGCCACCATGCCCGGCTAATTTTTTGTATTTTTAGTAGAGACGGGGTTTCACCATGTTAGCCAGTATGGTCTTGATCTCCTGACCTTGGGATCCGCCCGCCTCCGCCTCCCAAAGTGCTGGGATTACAGACGTGAGCCACCGCACCTGGCTATAGCAGCCTTATTCATAATAACCAAAAAGTGGAAACAATTCAAATGTCCACCAGCTGATGAATGGATAAACAAAATGTGGCATAGCCATACAATTGAATATTATTGGACAGTAAAAGGAATGAGTACTGATTCATTCTACAACATGGGTGAACCCTGAAATATTATGCTAAGTGAAAGAAGCCAGTCACAAAAGATTACATATTATATGATTCCATTTGTATGAAATGTTCAGAATAGGCAAATTTATGGAGATAGAAAGTAGATCAGTGGTTGCTTAGGGCTGTAGTAGGGGAGGAGACAATGAGGAGTGAGTGCTAATGATTACTAGGTTTCTTTTTGGGGTGATGGGATGATGAGGATGTCTTAAGGCTAATTGTACCGGTGGTTGCAGGCTGTAAATATCCTGAAAACCATTAAGTTGCATTCTTTAAATGGATAAATTATATGGTTTTTTTTTTTTTTTGAGACGGAGTCTCACTCTATTATCCAGGTTGGAGTGCAGTGGCGCAGTCTCAGCTCACTGCAACTTCTGTCTCCTGGGTTCAAGTGATTCTCCTGCCTCAGCCTCCCCAGTAGCTGGGATTACAGGTGCACACCACCATGCCTGGCTAATTTTCTTGTGTTTTTAGTAGAGACGGGGTTTCACCATGCTGACCAGGCTGGTCTCGATCTCCTGACCCTGTGATCCACCCACCTCGGCCTCCCACAGTGTTGGGATTACAGGCGTGAGCCACTGCACATGGCCTGTATGTGTTTTATATCTCAATAAAGCTGTTAAAATATCTGTGGGAGGTTGGGCACAGTAGCTCATGCCGGTAATCCCAGCACTTTTTTTTGTTTTTGTTGTTGTTTTTTTTTTGAGATGGAGTCTCATTTTGTCACACAGGCTGGAGTTCAGTGGCGAAATCTTGGCTTACTGCAACCTCCGCCTCCTGGGTTCAAGCGATTCTCCTGCCTCAGCCTCCCAAGTAGCTGGGACTACAGGAGCATGCCACCACGCCCGGCTAATTTTTTGTATTTTTAGTAGAGATGGGGTTTCACCGTGTTAGCCAGGATGGTCTTGATCTCTTGACCTCATGATTCGCCTGCCTTGGCCTCCCAAAGTGCTGGGATTACAGGTGTGAGCCACCATGCCCAACCTAATCCCAGCACTTTGGGAGGCCGAGGGAGGAGGATCACTTAAGGCCAGGAGTTCAAAACCAGCCTGGGTAACATAGTGAGAACCCAGTCTCTACACTTTTGTAAAAAAAAAAAAAAGTAAAAAGTTAGCTGGATGTGGTGGCACATACCTGTAGCCTCAGCTACTTGAGAGGCTGAGGCAGAGAATCTCTTGAGCTCAGGAGTTTGAAGCCACATGAGCTGTCACTGCACCACTGCACTTCAGCCTGAACAACAGAACAAGACCCAGTCTCCCCCACCCTCCTCCCAACCAGAATTCTGTGGAGTAAGTGAATGAAAACAGAAGTTAAAGCAGAAATAAGAATGATATAATATTCTGACTACAAAAAAAGATATTGTATATTTACAAAACACTATCAATTCATTGCAACCATTTAAATTTGGGATTATAGCTACTTGGGAGGCTGAGGCAGTTGGATTGCTTGAGTTCAGGAGTTCAAGACTACAGTGAGCCATAATCTCCCCACTGTACTCTAGCTTGGATGAAGAGTGAGCCCCTGTCAAGTAAATAAATAATAAAATAAATAAAATAAAATAAAATATTTGAATGTCAAATCAGAAATTGCATAGAAGGGCTCAGTGAGGTGGCTCACGCCTGTAATCCTAGCACTTTGGGAGGCCCAGGCGGGCAGATCATCAGGTCAGAAGATCGAGACCAGCCTTGCCGACATGGTGAAACCCCGTCTCTACTAAAATACAAAAAATTAGTTGGGCGTGGTGGTGCACGCCTGTAGTCCCAGCTACTCAGAAGGCTGAGGCAGGGGAATTGCTTGAACCGGGGAAGTGGAGGTTGCATGAGCCGAGGTCGTGCCACTGCACTCCAGCCTGGTGACAGAGCGAGACTCTGTCTCAAAACAAACAAACAAACAAACAAAAAGAAATTGCATAGGAGTATGTAGTTTTGTTTTTGTGGGTTTTTTTGTTTTGTTTTTTGTTTTTTGAGACAGGATCTCGCTCTGGCACAGGCTGGAGAGCAGTGGCGTGATCCTGGCTCACTGTAGCCTCTGCCTCCTGGGTTCAAGTGATTCTCCCACCTCAGCCTCCTGGGTGGCTGGGACCACAGGCCTACGGCCACAAAACCACTTGCCTCGGCCTCCCAAGGTGCTGGGATTACAAGCATGAGCCACCATGCCCAGCCTGGTAGTTTTTATTTTAGGAGATTCTTAAGCAAAAAAGCCTGAAGCCCAGTGAACTGAATCTCCTAAAGAGAATGGCTAGATTAAATGAGAAAAGAGGACTAAAGAAGGAAAATTTCAGCCTAGCCAATGTGGCAAAACCCTGTCTCTACAAAAAGTGCAAAAATTAGCTGGGCATGGTGGTGTGTACCTGTAGTCTCAGGTACTCAGGAGGCTGAGGCAGGAGGATCACTTTGACCCAGTCTCATTTAAAAACAACAACAAAAACAAAAAGGAAAGACAGAAAATTAGGAATACTAGCATTGAAAGAAAATGCAGGAGAAATGGAGAAGTAGGACTGGAAACACAGAAGAACTGTTTCCAGCTAGAGGGTAGTGTCAAGCATCCCTCAGGATTGTGGAAGCTCAGGACTCAAACTCATCTGTGATTGGCAATTATGAAGTCTTTGACTCTGACACCACCCATTTCAGTGAATTAATTGCAGGCCAGTGCAGGGACTGATGGCTGGGAACAGGAGTTCAGAGAGGTTAGAGGTAAGAATCAGAGGGAGGAAGTGAAGACATCAACTGTGAACTACTTTCTTGAGAAGTTAGAACACAGAAATAATAGGGCAGTAGTTTGGTAACTTTTGGGAGAAGTGGTGTAAAGGTAGTTGTTACTACTTTGAAAATGGGATTGATTTGAACATAAACCAAAGGTAAAAAGCTGGTGAGTAAGAGAGTGAGTGAGAGAGAGGAGGGATGCTCATTTCTGTCGTATGCAAAATGTTCTGCAAATCAGCTAGCCTTGGCTGTGACCCCCGGGAAGCCAGATGGGATGCCATCCCCCTTACTTCAGAATTGTGGCCTTTCTCTTCTGGTGAGTTAGGAATTTTACTCAGTACTTCTCAGGAATTTTACAAACTCTCATCTAGGCAATGAGCCACTATCTTGATACTTAGTTTCCAAAACTGCTTGTTTCTACAGAGCTCATTTTCAATGTTGCTAATGTTTAGTGCTACAATAGGGATAGGGGTGTGGATGGACCAACAGGCTAGCTCAACGTTCTTTTGAATTTGGGTAAGTGACTGATTTAGGGTAAGAGTGGCTCCCAAATTTCTTGGGTAGGAGCAAAAAAGAGATTTTAAGGTTTTTTTTTTTTTTTTTTTTCTCACCTTAGTTCTTTAGAACTATACTGGAAGAAACCAATTCACCTCAAATACCAAGGAAATGGGTGTGATGTAGGAGGCAGAAGAGTAGCCTTTTCCGTGCTGCCGGCAGAATGGAGACAGACCTGGGCTTGCACCCACCACCCAGACCCAGGAGTGGATGGTTCAACGTGTACTGTAAGGCTAAAGAAGGTTGGCCAGGCATGGTGGCTCATGCAGGTAATCCCAACACTTTGGGAAGCCAACGCGGGCGGACCGCTCGAGCGCAGGAGTTTGAGACCAGCCTGGGCGACATGGCGAAACTCCATCTCTACAAAAATTACAGAAAAGCTGGGTGTGTTGGCATGCACCTGTAGTCCCAGCTGCTCTGGAGGTTGAGATGGGAGAATCACCTGAGCCCAGGAGGTGGAGGTCGTGTGAGCCCTGGTTGCACCACTGCCCTCCAGCCTGGGTGACAGAGACCCTGTTTCAATTAAAATAAAAGACTAAAGAAGGTCATGTGAAAGCTCACTGTGAACAGGATTTTTTTTTTCTCTGTAGGTGCTTCATTGTTACTTCAGTTTACTTGAACTCATTTCATTGTTTTCACACTCTTATGAAATGCTCTCAACAATAACTGCAACAATAAATAGAGAAGAAAGGAAGTATTTAGTAATATCAAGAGAGGGCCGTGGTTAGCATGAAACATCTTGCGTTATTCACCACTGCAATGAGAAGAAAGACTGAGTAAAGGGAATTTCATCCATTTCTCAAGGCTTTAGAGAGCTACATGCTCCATTTGAAGGTCATATTGCACATGGTGAGGTCACATTAAGGGAACTGACTTCCTCCTCTAAATCCCCCTGATCTTTATCTATTTCTTTCCTTGGTTTTATGCTAATACTTTGAAGAATTGAAGAATGTTATGAGGTGGCCAGGGAATGCTATGGTTCCAGGTAAATGTATTTTCAAGGTCTTTGGCAGTCGGTAAACCATTTTCCAGGACATACTTTGGTGTAAGCCTGCTAGTCCTAACAGCAACAAGTATTAGCAGGATAAACTATCTTAGTTTTTTGAATTTATACTTAATATTGTTATTGTTATTGCATTGTTTTGTAGCTGAGATATTAAGTTCCCTGCTGTGTGCCGAGAGCATTGAGAACCCAAAGATAAAGAGGACACAGCCCCTCTAATCAGCTGTTCTTTCTAGGGCCCTGTGGCTCCTTGTCCTTGGGTGGAATTCAGGGGCCCATGAACTTTTATAGGAAAAGATTACAGTTTCACCACCCTCTAACTGCAATACAGTATTTCCTTCAGTTATCAATGGTAATGACAAGCCACAGGAATGGTAGCTATTCCCGTTTATACAGATCACTACTTTGAAATAATGGTAGTTATTTGACCTACCACTAGATCAATAACAAGGCGCATACGGTGTGACAGCCAATAAATGTTTGAATAGTTTGATAACTGTATTTCATAATTAGTTTTCTGCATATGCCTGTATCTATTTTACCTTATTTTGAGAAGACTTTAGGAGGCACAAAAAAAAGGCTAAGAACTCCTTTCTGTTTATTGTCTCATGAGGAAGACTAGAAGCTTCAACAGATAAAATCAGTACAAAGTGGTGAGTGGCAGCTAGAAACATGCTCAGGAGCTGCGGAGCACAGGCTTGAGCTGAGATTCAGGGAAGGCTGGTGGAGAAGATTCCTGATCTGCATCTGGAATGAAGAAGAAACGGAAGCAGGAGGAGGTCATTTCCAGGGAGAGAACAGAACAGATCTTAGGACAGGAAATGGCCTGTGTGGAAGGCGGCTACTGAGAGTCAGGGCTTGCTTACTGTGCTAAGTCTTGGGGGCTCAAGAATGAATGAGGCACCTTCTAGGTGGTCAGTGTGCTCACTGTTCAGAACAATGTTTATGGGGACAGGGTGGAGAGGGGTACTGTTTGAAAAAGGAATTTTTTTTTTTTTTGGACACGGGGTCTCACTCTGTCTCCCAGGCTGGAATGCAGTGGCACGATCTCGGCTCACTGCAATGTCTGCCTCCCAGGTTCAAGTGATTCTCCTGCCTCAGCCTCTCGAGTAGCTGAGATTACAGGCATCCACCACCATGCCTGACTAATTTTTGTATTTTTAGTAAAGATGGGGTTTCACCATGTTGGCCAGGCTGGTCTTGAACCCCCAACCTTAGGTGATCCGCTTGCCTTGGCCTCCCAAAGTGCTGGGATTACAGGCATGAGCCAGCCACTGCGCCTGGCTGCCTTTCTAGAATTTTATATGAGTGGAATCATACACCATGTGCTCTTCTTTTTGGTCTGGCTTCTTTCACATGGCATAATGCATTTGAGATCTGTTCATGCTGTTGCAAATCAGTTCATTCCCATTTTTTTGCCAAGCAGTATTTATTATAGAATTATATACTTTGAAAACGGGAAAAAATCAACCTTTGTTTTCATAAAACAAAATTTTAAAAAGGAGTGAGATTTTTAATGCTTATCAAATGGGAATACGAGTTAAAAATTGTTGAGAAATGCTGCTCCAGCGTGTGGTCAGAGTGCATTCCAGCCCAAGATTTTCTTACCGTCAATGCTAAATTTGAGCACATTTGGAAGTATTTTAGACCTGAAAGAAGGCAGGACATCAAAACAACCACTAGAGCCGAGTGGGCCTTTGTAACCACAGACTCTCTGACGAAAAGATTTGTAAAGACTCTGCCTAATGAAGAGTTCAAAAAGCATTTTGTGTGTCATCTGTTTTCCTTACAGTCTCCTCACTTGGTAGATAAGGGGCAAGAATTATTTTCCATGTTGCATAAATAGGAAATGAGGTATAGCGAGTTTGAGATACTTATTACCCAAGATCCCAGGGAGTCAGAGGCAGACTGAGGACTGCAAAACGATCCCTCCCAGTCCCGAATCCTAGCCTTGCCAGGAGGCTGGGCTGAAAGCTTTAAAAAGAATACAGTAATTTCACTTTCACTTTCAGTTTTGTTCTTGTTTGAGTTGTGATAGAATCTTTAATTTGAAGGAATGAAGGGTTTTCCTTTCCTTCTTTGTTTTTAAACTTCCCCCTCTTCTTGGTAAACACCAACATGTGTGTTGACTCTATCCAGTTGAACTCAACTGTTTTGTACCAGGCTCTTTTCCAGGCACTAAGGAGGCACTGATCTGGATAAATCCTGGCGGTTACTGTGAAGCAGGTAGGACAAAATGATCAAATGAGAATTAAATTACTTTTTTGGGGTCATGGAAGATTTGAAAATCTGGAGAAGCATATGTGTCCTCTTTCCTCCCAAAACTGCACATAGTGTGTGTACACACACACACACACACACACGTGTGCGTGTGTGGGCCCACATGATTTTGCAATGATTTTAGGGTGTTTAGAGATCCCCCTGGAGCTTGTGTGTAGGATTGGCCTTTGGATGAGTATTTTTGGCATAGAATGAAATAGTAATGCCTTGAAGGCAGCACAAAGCCATAGTCACTGAATAGAGAGAAAGATTCAGAGGATCCTGTGAGATGGGTGGGGCTGTTAGAGTTAGTGTTAGTGTTTTGATAGACACATGTACTGAGTTAGGAGGGTACTAATCTCTGGAAGGCAATATTCCAGGCAGAGGGCACGTCTGAGAAAGGTAGGAGGGGAGGGAAGCAGAAAAATGCAAAGCAACCTGAGAAACCCAGTTTGGCTGGAGGACAGATTATATGAAGAGGAATCTTCAGAAACACCCATAGAAAGGTAGGCAGGGGTCATATTGTGAGCGATGCTGTAAGCAAGGTGAGTAGTCTTGTATTGTTTTTATCTAGATTCACCAGTTAACATTTTGCTGTATTAACACTGGTTCTCCCTCCCAAACCCCCTTCCTAAACCATTTGAAAGTAAGATGCAGTCACAGTGGCCTTTACAGTTAAGTAACTGAAGAATAAGAATATTTTCCTACATAATCATAATATAATTATTACATAAAGAAATTTAACCTTGGTTTTATACCATTACCTAACATACAGTCTATATTTGCTCTTCATAGCTCTTTTTTTTTTGATTCCCCGATCCAGTTCAAAATCAGGCATTGCATCCAGATGTCATGGCTTTAATCTTAACGCCTTCCCTGCACTGTTTTGGGAATATCTTGATACTGATATTTTTGAAGAGTCCACATCAGTTATTCTGCAGAATGTCTGTTGATTTGGCTTTGACTCTTTCCTCATGAGTAGATCAGATTATACATTTTTGTTGATGTTGGGTTCTTCTCAGTGAATCACGTCAGATGCTGTCAGCACAAGGCCTGCTCATTTGGTTTAGGCAGCTTTCACCAGACTTTTTCATTGTAAAGGTACCTATCCCTTTTCTAATTAATAAGTAATATGTTGGGTGATAGTTTGTGTGTGACTATCCTTTTCTCCAGTGACCTTTCACCCAATAGTTTCAGCATCTTAGATGATCCTTGCCTGAGACAGTAGTTTCAGTGGTGGCTGCAAACTTGTGGTTTTCCAATTCTATCATCACTTTTACATTTATTAATTGGCAATCTATGACTTCTTATAGCCACATAAAGATAATCCAGGAATTATCTGAACCTATGAATGTTACTTTATTTGGAAAAAGAGTTTTTGCAGATACAATTCAATTAAGAATCTTGAGATGAGGAAATTATCCTGGATTATCCAATGGGCCCTAAATCCAATGACAAATGTCCTCGGTGGAGGGAGATTTGAGACAGACAGGAGAAGAGAAGACACAAAGGAGGGAAGGAAGCAATGTGACCACAGAGGCAGAGGCTGGAGTGATGTAGTCACAAGCCGAGGAACGCCAACAGCCACTGGGAGCTGGAAGAGCCCAAGAATATATACTAATAGCTGGATTTAGGACTTCTGGTCTCTATAAATAGGAAAGAATAAATGTCTGGGTTTTTTTTTTTTCTTTTCTTTTTTTTTTTTTTTTGAGTCAAGGTCTTGCTCTGTTACCCAGGCTGAAGTGCAGGGGCGTGATCACGGCTAACTGCAACCTTGACCTCCTGGTCCCAAGCAATCCAACTTATCTCAGTCTTGAGTAGCTGGGAGACCAGCCACCACACCCGGCTAATTTTTGTATTTTTTATAGAGATGAGGTTTCACAACATGTTGCCCAGGCTGGTCTCGAACTCCTGAGCTCAAGCGATCTGCCTGCCTTGGCCTCCCAAACTGCGGTGATTACAGGCATCTGTTATTTTAAGCCACTCAGTTTTTACTATAGCCACAGGAAACCAATACAAAGGTCAAGGGAATTTTTTGTTTTTAAAATATACAGGCCAGGCTCGGTGGTTCACGCCTGTAACCCCAGCACTTTGGGAGGTCGAGGCGGGCGGACCACTTGAGGTCAGGAGTTCCAGACGAGCCCGACCAACATAGTGAAAGCCCCCTCTCTACTAAAAATACAAAAATAAACTGGGCATGGTGGTGGGAGTCTGTAATCCCAGCTACTTGTTCAAGAGAATCACTTGAACCCGGGAGGTAGAGGTTGCAATGAGCCTAGATAGCGCCACTGAACTCCAGCCTTGGTGACAGAGCAAGACTCCATCTCTCTCTCTCTCTCTATATATATATATGTGTGTGTGTGTGTGTGTGTGTGTACGTTTGTGTATGTATATATATACACACGCACACATATATATGCATATGTATATACACACACATACACACACACAAACAAAAGGTTTCCAGCACACCAGAAAGGCATTCTTTGTTTTTTCTATCTCTCTCTCTCTCTCTCTACACACACACACACACACACACATATAGAGAGAGATACACACACACATATATACATATATATGTACACACACACACACACACATATATAGAGAGATACACACACACACACACACACACACAAACAGAAGATTTCCAGCACACCAGAAAGGCATTCTTTCTGGTTTTTTTTTCCCATTTATGTATCTCAGACAGGTCCAATAATTGAACCTGGAAAGACTGGAAATCTTCCTTTTGTCCCTCCCTTTCCCCTCTCCACACTTCTCCACCCTGACCTCTCCTGGGAGAGTCTGGCCCTTATGAACCACACCAAAGGATCCTCTGGCTTCCGCTTGGGTTTGACCAGCTGGGAGCCCTAGCAGATGGAGGGAAGGTAGACAGCTTGGCTGTGTCCTCAAGTAGAAGGTCACTGGTTCTCTCAGCACATCCTCTCTACATGCATGTCAGGGTCCCCATGACCACTCCCTTGCTGCACCCTTGAGGCCTTGGAATAGATAGCACTGCTTGCCAGCCCCAGGAACCTGCACTTTTCCTTGGGGTTTTCTGTACCCTGTCTATATTTACAAATAGCCTCTTTATTAAATCCTCTTGGAATTATGCAGAGTTGAATATGCCATCTACTTCTCTGTGGGGACTCTGACTGGTGGTGATACACTTTGAAAGGACAGAAAACCTTGAGTCTCTGGACATTTCTATGGTGTTTCACATTCAGCATTGCTGGTATTATAGATAAATACCTGTCGGATAGTTGTATCATTTTCACACTCAATCATTTTTCAGTAAAAGTGCTTCGGACTACCATTAATATTCAAGGTCCTTGTGTTTTTTCTTAGACCTCCCTAAGTCTCATATCTTATGCTATTTGCTAAATGATTGTATTTTTAAAAAATATTTTAATATTTTAAATTTTTTCTTATTTTTTCATCACTCTCAGGATGTGATTACATTCTTTATTAATATATTCTTTCTTCCACTTCTTGCCCACAAGTACCATCTTGATCATGAGTAAATAATAGCATTAATTTAAAAATTTCAGCTCATAGTCATATGTTTCTTTCCTCCTAAGAACTTCAGGAAACAACATATGTTTTAACTTATTTGTATACGCATCACGGTCACTTGTTTGGTAATTAAATACTGTGTCCTTTGAATGCCTGTGGAAAGCTGTCTTCCCTGATACCTCTCTCTCAAGATAGCCATGAGCCACAATTCTGATTATCAGTGCAGAGTGGAGCTCCAACTTTTTATTTTTTATTTTTATTTTAGAGGTGGAGTTTTGTTCTGTTGCCCAGGCTGGAGTGCAGTAGCACAATCATGGCTTACTGCAGCCTTGAACTCCTGGGTTCAAGCAATCCTGCTGCAGCCTCCGAGTAGCTGGGACTAAAGGTACATGCTACCATACCAGCTAATTTTTTTTTTTTTTTGAGACAGAGTCTTGCTCTGTAGCCCAGGCTGGAACATAGTGGCATGATCTCAGCTCACTGCAACCTCCGCCTCCCAAGTTCAAGCAATTCTCCTGCGTAGCTGGGATTACAGGCATGCACCAGCATGCCTGGCTAATTTTTGTATTTTTAATAGAGATAGGGTTTCACCATGTTGGCCAGGCTGGTCTTGAACTCCTGCCCTCGTGATTCACCCATCTCAGCCTCCCAAAGTGCCAGGATTACAAGTGTGAGGCACCGCGCCTGGCTAATTTTTGTATTTTTAGTAGACATGGGATTTCACCACATTGGCCAGGCTGATCTTGAACTCCTGACCTCATGATCCGCCTGCCTCGGCCTCCCAAAGTGCTAGGATTGCAGTTATTTTTTAAAAAAGTTTTTGTAGAGACAAGATCTTGCTGTGTTGGCTAGGTGAGTCTCAAACTCCTGGCCTCAAGTGATCCTCCTGACTCAGTTTCCCAAAGTGCCGAATTACAGGTGTGAGCCCACTGTACCTGACCCAACTTTTAAAATTTAGACCAAAAAATATTGTATATAGTCTTTACTACTGCATAGCTTCCTAGTCATATCACCTTTTAGGTTTTGTTAAATATAAGATAAATATAGACAATGGTGAAACAAGAATATTATTGACATTGGGATCTTCCAGCTTTGGCCTCCTGAAGTATTGCGATTACAGGCATGAGCCACTATGCCACTATGCCCAGCCTGTTTATCATTTTCAAATGAAAATCCTGACACAAGACCATTTCCAAGCTCTAACTCTGGTGAGGCGTGGCAATCTCCAAACTTGGCTGCCTCGTTTTGTGGGTGAGGTTGACTCCTGCAGTATGAAACCTCCCCCCACAGCCTTCCATGCTTAGTTTGCAAAGCACATGCTATGAGCAACTCAGATTGATTGTAATCAAAATTAAACGTAGACAGTGCCAACTGGGGAGCCAGAATACACGATAGTTTGGGGTTGCCTTAGTCAAGGATGGCACACTGCAGGTGAAGAGGACAACTAGGATTACTTGGGAAAAAATAGAATAGATTCTAAACATTCACGGGACATCTGCTGTGTGCCAGGCACTGTTGTCTAATTTTTTCATAGGTTCTTTTATTTTTTGAGACAGAGTCTCACTCTTGTTGCCCAGGCTGGAGTGCAATGGCATGATCTTGGCTCACTGCAACCTCTGCCTCCTGGCTTCAAGCTCCTGCCTCAGCTTCCTGAATAGCTGGGACTACAGGCACCTGCCACCATGCTCAGCTAAGTTTTGTATTTTTAGTAGAGACGGGGTTTCACCATGTTGACCAGGCTGGTGTGAAACTTCTGACCTCAGGCGATCCGCCTGCGTCAGCCTCCCAAAATGCTGGGATTACAGGCGTGAGCCACTGCGCCAGCCTTTTTTATTTTTATTATTATTATTTTTTGAGACAGAGTCTTACTCTGTCACCCAGGCTGGAGTGCAGTGGTGCAATCTCAGCTTACTGCAACCTCCACCTCCCGGGTTCAAGTGATTCTCGTGCTTCAGCCTCCAGAGTAGCTGGGATTACAGGTGTATGCCACCACCACTGGCTAATTTTTTGTTGTTGTTGTATTTTTAGTAAAGACAGGATTTCGTCATGTTGGCCAGGCTGGTCTCAAACTCCTGAGCTCAGGCAATCCGCCCACTTTGGCTTCCCAAAGTGCTAGGATTATAGGCGTGAGCCACCGCTCCCAGCCCATAGGTTCTTACATAATGTTCACAACCATCCCGATTATCTTCTTTTTCCATCTTTGAAACTGAAGCTTTAAGGAGTGAAGCATGGAGTGAGGATTTGGACCTGTGACTCCTGACCCCTTACCTAGCTAATCTCTCCAGCCACCCACAGAGCACAGCACTTGCAGACAGGCCCTGGGTTTGCCGCCTGGCTTCTTTAGTGACCAGCTGCGAGGTTTCAGACATCACTTTCCCGTCTCTAAAATAGGGATGATGCTCCACAGGGTGTTTAGTAGGTTGAATGTGGTCATGTATGAGAAAGCACTGAGCCTCTTGCCTCTCTAAAATGACCTCCCCTGGTCAATTTCATTATCCTGTTTGTTTCCTCCATACCAAGCACCCAGTCTGTAATTATCTTGTTTGTAATCAGGTTGTCCTGTTTAAAACATGTGCTTCCTAAGGGAAGGGACTCAGCCTGTTTGTCTTCCCTGCTACATTCTCAGCAGCACTTAACACAGTCCTTGGCACACAGTAAATGCTCAATAAATATTTTGTTGTCTCCCTACCTCCTCATCTACTTATCATTTTCTTTCTTTTTTCTTTTCTTTTTTTTTTTTTTTGAGACAGAGTTTCACTCTTGTTGCCCAGGCTGGGGTGCAATGGCACGATCTCGGCTCACTGCAACATCTGCCTCCTGAGTTTAAGCGATTCTCCTACCTCAGCCTCCTGAGTAGCTGGGATTACAGGCATGCACCACCACACTGAGCTAATTTTGTATTTTCAGTAGAGACGGGGTATCTCCATGTTGGTCAGGCTGGTCTCGAACTCCTGACCTCAGGTGATCCACTTCCCTCGGCCTCCCAAAGTGCTGGGATTACAGGCGTGAGCCACTGCGTCCAGTCTTGCTTATTTTCTAAAGCAGGGGCCCGCAAACTGTAACTCAAGGGTCACCTCTGCCTGTCACCTGTTTTTACGTGACTTGTAAACCAAATGATTTTTACATTTTTTTTTTTTTTTTGAGACAGAGTCTCGCTCTGTCGCCCAGGCTGGAGTGCAGTGGCGCGATCTCGACTCACTGCAAGCTCCGCCTCCTGGATTCTCGCCATTCTCCCACCTCAGCCTCCCAGGCAGCTGGGACTACAGGCGCCTGCCACCACGCCCGGCTAGTTTTTTTTTGTATTTTTAGTAGAGACAGGGTTTCACCGTGTTAGCCAAGATAGTCTCAATCTCCTGACCTCGTGATCCACCCGCCTCGGCCTCCCAAAGTGGTGGGATTACAGGTGTGAGCCACCGCGCCCGGCCGATTTTTACATTCTTAAACGGGTGGGGAAAAAAAGAATTTGTGACATGAAAATTGTGCAAACTTCAGATTTCTGTGTACGTACGTAAACTTTTAATGGAACACAACCGTGTCTATTCATTGACATATTGTCTATGGCTGCTTTCAAACTATAGTGCAGAGGTGAGTAGTTGCAACAGAGATCATATGAACCACAAAGCTTAAAATATTCACTATTTGGGTGTTTACAGAAAAAGTTTGCCTATCCTTGTCCTAAAAGATAAATAGAAATTGTTTGAAAACTAATAGTCACTCTGTTTCTTTACCCTCAGTTATTCATGTGCTTACCTTATTGTCTTTCATTGAGACATTTATTTCAACAAATATTTATTGAGCATTCACTTCTTCTACCAAATAGATCAAGGGACTCAGTTCTGTTTGCCCTCCCATAGTTGGGAGGTGTGTCAGAGAATTGGGGGAATGTAGCCCTAGTGATGGTGACTGAATTTGTGTTAACCCATCAGCTCCGTACCCCTTTGTTATAGTGGCATATGGTGGCTGTTGAATAGAAAGAAGCCACATACATCCCACGGGGCTTGAACCCAAGCTTTTGGCATGATGAATATTGAAGCGCTAGGCAGGGTCTCATAAATGGAGGCCTGTTCTTTTAGATCAGGATTTTCTTTTTCAGTCTGGGACTCACCTGTTACTCTAGGCTCTGAAGCTCTGATCTCTGCTTTTGTCTCTCTGTCTTCTGCATCTCGCAGTGTAAATATAACTAAAACATCTGCAGGCGTCCTTCTTCCTCTTCCCCTATGGTTTCCATTTCCTCTGTCCTCTGTCCTGGCTGTTAAAACTACATTAGCTACGAAGGGGATCAGAGGAATGAGAAATAGTAGTTATCAATATTTGTTAAGTGCCCAGCACAAGCATTTTCATTTTTAATCTTTTCTTTAAAAGGTGGGTACTTTTATTGTTCTCCTATGTTACAGATGAAAAAACTGTGGCTCAGAGGGGCAAAGCAATTTGCCCAGTGTAACATACCTGTGAAGCAGTGAAGCCTGGAATTTGAACCCAGGCATTGTGACTCCAGAGATGGAGCTCTTAAGTATGGTGACAGATCAGGCATATCTGCATATTCTATGACAGGAAAGCAGTGTGGGTGGAAAATAGGGGTGCCTTCCTTTTTTTTTTTGTAATGGCATTTTGGCAACTCCCTCAGGTAGATATCAAAGAGAAAATTGGTAGTCAGACCAGTCGCCCTGCATCTCAGAAAAAACATTTTCTACCAAAGGCACTTGGAAGTGCTAACAGGCCAGAAAAAAACCGGATGAGGGACAAAAAAGACTGACACATGTGCTTTCTGCCGGTGTGGGGTTATCATGACTTTGCAAAATCAAACATCTTGAAAAAACATCAAAACATCTTGACATCTGACAAACCAGGCTGTTTCTCAGGATTGACTCAGACAATGATTGTCCAGAATACCAGGCCATAAATTTAACAGAACTGACCCAACCAGCAATGCCTGAAGTGCCTGTGGAATGTTAATCATGTTACTAGAAAAAAAGGAGTGGTCAAATAAGTATGGGGACGTAGAGTTAAACAAGGGTAAGCAGGATCTTGATTGTGTGAACTTCTGTGACCCTCCAAGAGGGTCAGATATGGATGGCAAGATATGGATGGCAATTATCAGACCTCGGCCATGTGTCAATGGCTATCTCAGGGGACTGGTGTTCTGAGTGTTCCAGGGAACTCCTTTTGGGCAATGCTGCTTTAAGCCTTTCCCTTTTCCTTTCAGCTTAAGAAATCCCAAACATGTTTGTGATTTCAGAGCAGTGTCTTGTGTCAATTCATTGCTGCTTCTAGGCTAGAAAGGGAAAAGGGTTGCCATGTTTCCAGTGATGAAAAAACTTTGTTAGGAAAGATGTTGAGATTAATAATACAAAATTAGATTGGAGTTTTTTGAGAGCCTTTCAGTGATTCAGCAGTGATGTCTCAGTAAAAGTGGAAGTCAACTGGGAACATGTAAACCTTTCTGAAGTGTTAATGTTTCACATAGTTTAGTTTGCTTAGTCTTTTACATATTGTTCAAACCATTAAGTTAGACCTCAGAATATAAAGCATGTTTATTTTCTAATGATAAAAGAAACACACATTTATGTGACTAAGATGTGGGAATTGTAGCCCTGGGCTCTGGTTATGTAAACATGGGAATGTGTGGAATTTACTCATAGTTTACAGGAAGTAAGGTGTCATTGTTTGGATAGTTTCCCGTCATAAAAAATTATCGAATTCGATTTTAAAATAGTAACCTTAGATGTTGTTTTTCTACTCAGAAATTCATAGGAAACCCAAAATTGTATGGTTTTTTCTTTTCCTTTTCTCTGTTTTTGTGAAAGAATTTTCTGCATTTTCTCCCGAAAAGAAATTAGAAGTTTCTGTTCCTGGCAGTGCACAATGTAATGATGTATAATATTTACCACATGCACATGTGTAGGTGACCTGACATTAAACGTAGGGAAACTCTGTGTTGATTTCAGTGATGAGCTCCACGTACACAAAACCATCCTCCTTACTTGGTCA
Source organism: Papio anubis (assembly GCF_008728515.1). Lineage (NCBI taxonomy): Eukaryota > Metazoa > Chordata > Mammalia > Primates > Cercopithecidae > Papio > Papio anubis. Next base: position 161,451,011 of record NC_044976.1, read on the forward strand.
TTTCCACAACTTCCAGTCCTGAGAACTGGTCACTCCAGCAGGTTTCAAGTAATAATCTGTGGCTGTCAAACGATTTTACTTGAAGCATTTTGGCTTGTACTTCATTATAAGCTTGCATTTAAAACCAGAGGCAGGCCGGAAGCAGTGGCTTATGCCTGTAATCCCTAAATTGATTTTTGGGGATTTTGGGGAGGCCGAGGCAGGTGGATCACCTGAGGTCAGAAGTTCGAGACCAGCCGGATCAACTTGGTGAAACCTCATCTCTACTGAAAATAAAAAAAGTTAGCCGGGCACGATGGTGGGTGCCTGTAGTCCCAGCTACTCAGGAGGCTGAGACAGGAGAATCACTTGAACCCGGAGGTGGAGGCTGCAGTGAGCCAAGATCGCACCACTGCATTCCAGCCTGGGCGACAGAGTGAGACCTTGTCTCGAAACAAAATAAAACAAAAATAAATGAAAATTAAATTTTTTTTCTTTCCTCCCTCCCTCTCTCCCTCCCTCCCTCCCTTCCTTCCTTCCTTTTTTTTGCAACAGAGTCTCGCTCTGTCACCCAGACTGGAGTGTAGTGATGCGATCTTGGCTCGCTGCAACCTCTACCCCCCAGGTTCAAGTGATTCTCCTGCCTCAGCCTCCTGAGTAGCTGAAACTACAGGCACATGCCACCACGCCCAGCTAATTTTTGTATTTTTAGTAGAGAGGGGGTTTCACCATGTTGTTCAGGCTAGTCTCGAACTCCTGACTTCGTGATCTGCCCGTCTCGGCCTCCCAAAATGTTGGGATTACAGGCATGAGCCACCGCGCCTGGCCAAATTTTTTTTTTTTTTACTGTGGTACAACGTAAAACATAAAATGTACCCATTTTACCATGTTAAAGTGTACAATTGAGTGGCATTTACTACATTCACAATGCTGTACAATCATCACCACAATTTATTCCAGGGTAGTTTTATCACCCCAAAGGGAAACCTCACACCTATTGAGCAGTCTTCCCTGTTTTTCTCCTCCCTCCAGCTTTGCTCTCTCCATGGATTTGCCTATTCTGGAAGTTTCAAACGGAATTGAACAATATGTGGTCTTTTGTGGCTGGCTTCTTTCACTTAGTATACTGTTCTCACAGTTCATCCACACTGTAGCACGTATCAGCATTTCATCCTTTATATGGCTGAATAATATTCCATTTTTGGGGGGTATTACCTTTGGTTTATCCCATCATCAGTTGATGGATATTTGGGTTGTTTCCACCTTTTGGCAATTGTGAATAGTGTTACCATGAATGTTTCATGTACACGTTTTTATTTGAAAACCTGTTTCTAATTCTTTTGAGTATAGATCTAGAAGTGGAAATGGTGAGTCACATGGCTATACTGCTTACCTTAGTGAGTCAACACTGACCTGTTTTTCTCTTATCTTTTTTTTTTTTTTTTTTTTGAGATGTGGTCTTACTCCATTGCCCAGGCTGGAGTGCAGTAGCACAGTCACAGCTCACTGCATCCTCAACCTCTGAGCTCAAGCAGTCATCTCATCTCAGCCTCCTGAGTAGCTGGGAGTATAGATACACACCACCATGCCTGACTAATTTTTATTTTTAATTTTTTTTGTACAGACAATGTCTCACTTTGTTGCCCAGGCTGATCTTGAACCTCTGGACTCAAGCGCTTCTCGCATCTCGACCTCCCAAAATGTTGGTACTATAGGCCTGAGCCACCATGCCTGGCCTCTCTTATCTTTTAAATGCCTTTCTAAAAATAAAAATGCACCACAAAATATCAATCATGAGACTAGGGTTAAAGAATGTTTATATTTCTGGACTGAATATTAAAAGCCTAAGATGTTTCCTTGAGGTCAAAATTCATTCAGAATACTTTGCTAAATGAACAGACAAAGAAGGCAGAAGCCACTTATATTCATTTGCTTCTTGCCATCCTTGGCTTTTTCCTAAAACATTTGGCCTTTCACAAAATTCAGTATCTCGAAAGATGATGGTTATAAATAGATGATACCGTCACTCTCCACTTTGGTTTTGTGCTTTTTCTGGGTCAGACGGAAGCTCTCTAATCTCTTTTGTGATTTGGTTAAATGTAGAGTAATCCAGCGGCAAATCCGAGTTAGCTGCTCATCTTCCTTTTTATGTTTACTTTTGCTTAAATATCATGGTTCCCTAGGGCAGGGTAAAAGGATGACAGATAATGCTGATAATTTCCCAGCATGAAATTTGCTGGTGAGGATCCTAGTCCCAGCCAAAAATGTACAATAATGCAAAGTCTGACTGCCACAGACAGTGAGCTCCACAGAAGGGTATAAGAGCTAGTGAAAACCAAAGTGTTTTCCTATTCACACTCCCCACAGCACAGAGCTCCCCAGTCACCGAAATGTGTGGGGTTTCTTCCCCCACCAACCAGGCAATTCCCCAGCAGACACCAACGGGCTGTCCTATGATTCAATTTAATTCTGGAGTTAGAATCAGATCCTGCGGGTTAAGGGCTCCGTCCCACAGACTGCTCCTATTTCAGATGCCAATTGCAAGTCCATAGCATGTTGTCACCTGTACTTCTGGGTTTGTTTGTTTGCTTTTGTTTTTTTTTTTTGAGACAGGATCTTACTCTGTTGCCCAGGATGAGTGCAGTGTTGGCTCACTGCAGCCTCAATCTCCTGGGCTCAAGTGATCCTTCCACCTCAGCCTCCTGAGTAACTAGGACCACAGGTACGTGCCATCATGCCTGGCTAATTTTTTATTTTTTATAGAGATGGGGGTCTTACTACGTTGCCCAGGGTGGTCACAAACTCCCGGAACTCAGCACCCACCTTGGCCTCCCAAAGTGCTGGGATTACAGGTGTGAACCATTGTGCCCGGCCCACCTATGCTTCCAACCTACCGGCTATAAATCAAGTTACCAGGACCCCTTTCTCAGGTTCCATTAATTAGCTAGGATGTCTCACAACTCAGGGAAACAGTTACTCACATTTACTAGCTTGTTATATTAATAAAGGATGCAGACGAGCAGCCTGATGAGGAGATGCACAGGGCAAGGCAGGTGGAGAGGAGCACAGAGCTTCCTTCCATGTGCTCCCAGGTGCACCACCCTCCAGACACCTTCACACGTCCAGGAGCCTGGAAGCTCTGCAAGCCCTGTCCTTTGAGTTTTTACAGAGGCTTCATTACAAAGACACAATTGATTACATCATTGGCCATTAGTGAATAACTCAGCCATCAGTACTCTCTCTCCCCCTCCCTGGAGGTGAAGGTGGGGTGGAGATAAAAGTTCCAACCATCCAATCACAAGGTTGGTTCCCTTGGCAACCAGCCCCCTTTGGGAGGCTACCAGAGTCCCCAAACATCAACCATCTCATTAGCATACAAAAATACTTATCCCTGCAGAGATTCCAAGAATTTTAGGAGCTGTGTGTGCCAAGAAACTGGGACAAGGACCAAATACATAGTTCTTACATAAATCACAACATCACAAGGGTATGTAGCCCATTCATGAATATGCAGCTCCTCATCGGTTAACTGCTCTTTGGTGGCCCAACCTTCCCAACACTTTCCAGGTTTAGGGAAATAGTTTAGGAATTTTTCTCCATGAGAGGTCTGCTCTCACCTAGGACTTAGATCCCAAATATTGAACAATCAGTATGGTGCAGGCATCAACCAGTCTGCGCACAGGACCTGGGCTATGGTATAATGCAGCAGGTTCTGAATTCCGTCCCCCATCCCACCACCCCACCACCAGGCTCAATGCTGTAGTTGCTGGAACATGAAGTTTCTGGGTCCTGGGATTGGGGTTAAAGAGGCAATGACCATGGGAGGGCATGTTAGGGTATCAGCTATTTACCAACCGATACAGAAGTAGAAGTATTTTATTTTCTATTTATTTATTTAATTTTGTTTTTAAGATGAAGTTTTGCTTTTGTTGCCCAGGCTAGGGTGCAATGGTGCAATCTCAGCTCTCTGCAACCTCTGCCTCCTGGGTTCAAATGATTCTTCTGCCTCAGCCTCCCAAGTAGCTGGGATTACAGTTGCCCACCATGCCTGGCTAACTTTTTGTATTTTTAGTAGAGACGAGGTATCACCATGTTGGCCAGGCTGGTCTTGAACTCCTGGCCTCAGGTGAACCGCCTGCCTTGGCCTCCCAAAGTGCTGGGATTACAGGCGTGAGCCACCGCGCCCGGCCCAGAAGTATTTTAATGTTTACACAGCCAGTATGACTGCACTGATGTGCTATGAGGATTCTATTACTAGAACTATCTTTCCCCACCATCCTTGACCATAAATCGTCAGGATCAAGATTCTGCTATCTTACTCTACTGTCTTTCCACAAGTGGTTACCCCTTTTCCTATTCGAGAAGGCATCATTGTGCCTCCGTAAGAGATGACCCTTCTACCTACAGCAGTCTAGGAACGTTACTGTCATGACCTGTGGTTCCTCGTTCTTTCAGGAATATCTTCCTCTATCCATTTTACTTGATATCGCCATCAACTTTTTTTTCTAAAGCCTCAGTTACACTTGGTCATTGTCCTGCTTAATAGCCATCAGTGTGTGTCTGACGCCTAAAAATAAACAATCCCCCCACTTCCGGCAAGGGAAAGAAAATCACACATATAACTTTAGAATGACATTCTAGGCCTCGGTTTCATTCCCAACATCTTTTTCAGTGACAACTTCTCTTCGAATCCTTCTCCCTATGCATGGGAATGCATATTCTCCAAATACACCCTGGCAATCACCATCTCTGTCTCTCAATTCCCTCCAAGTATTCTCTTGCTAAAATCTTATCATACTTGCTGGTTATTCCTTCCGTGTCACACCCTCTCCTTTTTTTGGAAGCTGTGGAGGAAGCATGTGAGCTAAGCTGAGCAGCCAGCCTTTTTCCGGGGTTGATGTGAGCATTTGGGGAAAGACCGTGACCGTCTGTGTGAGCCTGGAGGCTGTGAGGCTGTGTGAGCCTGGAGCTGCCACGACCATTTATTCTACGGTGTGGCAAAACCTGTCGGAGAACAAACTCAACGCGGGAGCAGGGCCAAGGAGTCAAGGGATTTCAGGAATGTGCCCTGATAGGCATCAGTGAAACCCTGAGATCCCTCCTTGGATTTCTCTTCTGCTGGGGACAATACATTCCCTTTTTTTTTTTTTTTTTTTGCCTAAATTAATTTGAGTTAGCCTTTTGTAGCCTGTGAGAACGAGGTGGCCCTTCTTCCAAGACGCGTGTCATACGCCAACTCCTTCTTGTGTTCCTGCCTCATTTTTCTCTGGCCTTTATTTGCACTGTTTCGCCACTGCCTTGGGGTGCGTTGTTTTGCACATGCTTCATCCTGCTAGGATGTAAGGGACTTCGGGAGGACAGATTCCTGGAGTGTCAAGGCCAGATTACATGGTTAATTAGGGAGGAAGTGGATGGTGGGTACTATGAGTGAGTTGCTCTTTTGTGAGATTAGACAGGAAGAAAGAAAGGCTGGTAGGAAAAGGCATAAGGGACCAGGCTCAAGACTGGCTTAAGACTGACTCTAGAAGGCTCAAGAAGAAAAAAATTCAGCTCAGAGTAGATATGAGCATTCATGCTTTTAAACAAAAGGAAGTCAGGGAAGAGGGAGGAAGAAGGTATCAAAGAAAGAAAGTTCACTGCAGAAATTCCATCTCAGGATCAGCAGGAGGGCTGGGAGAAGAGCTCAGAGAGGTTGGGGTTTGGGAAAGAGAAAAGGGTATTTATTCAGACATATGAATGGAGAAAATAATGTGTTAAGATATGGTGACAATGTAACATAAAGAGGAGTTGAAGGAATACATACTTTATGATATTAATCTTGGCAAAGCAGCAAATCCTCAGTTTATTGGACATGTTAATAAAAGGGTTTATTTATTTATTTTTATTTATTTATTTTTTTTTTGAGGCCAGTCTGGCTCTGTCGCCCAGGCTGGAGTGCAAGTGTGGCAGGATCTCAGCTCACTGCAGCTCACTCGGGTTCCGCCGACCACCTGCCTCAGCCTCCCGAGGAAGTAGCTGGGACTACAGGCATGCCCGCCTAGCCAGGCTGGATTTTTGTATTTTTTTAGTAGAGGCGGGGTTTCACCCGTGTTAGCCAGGATGAATCGATTTCCTGACCTCGTGATCCAGCCCGTCTCGGCCTCCCAAAGAACTGCTGGGATTACAGGCGAGCCGCGGCGCCCGGCCTAAAGGGTTTTGGGCTAGGCTAACAGCAGAACTGCCTTAAGGATTTAACAGCTGTGTCTTTATTTTTCCTCATCACTTGTGAAGGTCACTTCTCATCAACATCCTAAAGGGTCTCCTTGTCTGTATTCTCTTTCCATATTAATCTCTTCTCTACTCAGTGTCAGGCATTCTGAAGTGTAAATCTTATCTTGTCACCTTCTCTCTTGAAACACTGCAAATCTTCTCAGAAATTCTAGAATGAAATTTTCAGTCCTTAGCTTAGCACATAGGCCCTATATTCTGGGGATACAGATGTCATAGCCTAGCATGGGGATATATGTGGCAAGCAGGCCCTGCCCACCTGTCCAGAACACCTTCAGCCACCTCTTTCCTGTCCCCTTGCTTCCCTAATCCCCACCTCACATTTCACACCTCCACAATACTGAAGTTACTTGGTATTTTCTGCCAAACCGTGTGCTTTTCCATCCCTTGAAATCTTTCTGTATGTTGCTTCAACTTAATTCAATAACATTCATTGAGCACAAAAAAGGTGTCTGTGCTGTAGTGGGAGCTATAATAATCTTACTCAAACTGATTTACTAGGTTAACTCCTAACTTAGGTTAACTGCGGTGAAGGGATTGCCCTCCCTCTGTTGGAAGCCCCCCAGCCCGTCCCAGCTGGCAGGAAGGGGGCAGCCTGCAATCCCCAAGGGCAGGTCTGGGGCTGCCAGATGCTCCAGGCAGGAGGCCTGAGGGGGCTCACCAAAGCTTGCCCTGCAGGAGATGACAGTGCTGCCCCTAGCTTGTCTGCCTGGTACAGTGGTCCTTGACCTCCTATAGACATTTGCTGGTAATTCATGCAGGATCCCTGTCAGCTTCTTCTTGATGGCATCCTTGGAGCTGCCGTAGATCATTCTACTCTTAGGGGTGCAGACTGAGGTGCTCAGAAGATAAAACACCAGGTCCTCCTCTTGGCTCTCTTTGGTCTCATAGGTTGCGTCACAGAGGACATAGTGGCAGTCCTTGTCTGGCAGCATCTTGACAATTGTGGTGTAGGAGGCGTCAACAGCCTACCCCACTTCACCTGCCAGGGTCCCCCTGCCCTCCTCAAGGATAATGATCTCGTCCCCACTCAGGCAGAGAGCACCGCCTTCTTACGTGTCTTCACCTCCTCTGCTGTTGAAGACTTGTGCTCCTTCTTGTTATCATATCATTGAACACCTTTTTTTTTTTTCTTTTTTCTTTTTCTCTTTTTTTTTTTTTTTTTTGTTTTTGAGACAGAGTCTTGCTCTGCCATCCAGGCTGGAGTGCAGTGGTGTGATCTCGGCTCACTGCAACCTCCACCTCCCAGGTTCAAGCAATTTTTATGCCTCAGCCTCCCGAGTAGCTGGGATTATAGGCACGCGCCATCACACCTGGCTAAGTTTTGTATTGTTAGTAGAGACGGGGTTTCACAATATTGGTCAGGCTTGTCTGGGACTCCTGACCTCAGGTGATCCACCTACCTCAGCCTCCCAAAATGCCAGGATTACAGGCATGAGCCACCACACCTGGCCTCATTGAGCAACTTGATGATGCCATAAGAAACAGCCACACCCGATGCCATGATCCTGGAAGTAAGAAGGAGATGGCAGGGAGAGCCCCAGAAGAGGAGAATTGCTGCAGCTGCTGCCGGGATCAGAAGGAACCAAAAATTCTTATGAAGGCGCTGGGTTGAAGCATGAAATTCAAATGCAAGAATGGTACCTTTTACCTTTTGCTCCAGCGTTGGAACAGACTGTGGCTTTTTTTTTTTTCAGTTGAGCATGAGGTGAAGTAGTTGGCTTATGTTTTGGGGCCAGGAGTCTCTTGAAATTCTCCACTTACTAATGCTCACTGTCCCAGAGGCATTTAGGAAATGCAAGGCATTTAGGAAATCACAGCCACATTCACTACAGTCCTCATTTTGTGGAATGGCCTGGGCTATTTGTTTTGTTTTATTTATGTTGTTTAAAAGAAAATTACTGAATGAGTATATTTGAATTCAATTAAGTCGGATACTGATATGATGTGACCCCACTGTACTGGTCTGAGTTCTCCAGAGAGTTCTAGTCTGGGAATGCATTTGGAAAGTAATCAGCATGTAGTTAGTAGTTAAAGCTGTGAGTGTGGATGTGTTCACTAACGGGAGTGTGTGTGAAGAGTAAGAGGTGGCAGCCTAGGGGAGAGCCTTGGTGAACATGGATGTTTATGGGGCTGGAGAAGGAGGAACCCAAAAAGGAATCTAAAAAAGGTATGAGCCTGGAAAGTAACATGGAGGCCAAGGACAAGAGTTTCAAAGAAAAGAGAGTGGTGAAAAGTGTGTAGTACTACAGAAAGAGGTATTCCCCTATCTTCTTTAATTCAGATAAGCCTGGAGGGTATCCTTTAGATTTAACAGCTTCCCCAAAGCGGCCACCATTGAGAGGCATAGTTGGGGGAGAGAGCAGATTGCAGAGGAAGGAGCTGGGAATGGGAGACTGATTATTTCAAGAGTTAGAAGTGAGCATGGAAGGTTACTAGAGAGGGGGTTGTGGAGTAAGAAAACACTTTAAACATAAATAGAGGGGGAAATTCTTGAGCCTGTTTTTATGATGAAGAGGAGAACTAGTTAAAAAGGAGAGCTTACAAATAAAAGTGCATGGTGGTGGAGATGATTAATGGAACAAGGTCCTGGAGGATTTGGGAGGGGGTGATCTGAAGGCCAGGTCCAACATTTCACCTTGGACTGGAGGAAGGAATAGGAAAAGCAAATGTTTTGCAAACCAGGAGCATGTCTTATTTGTGTCTTTGCCCCTGTGCAGCATGGTGCCTGTTTGCTGGAAGGTGAGGGAGGTACAGATGACTGTGCTGTAGGTGAGGGATGAAGGGTCAAGTGAACACTTGCCTGTTTTCAAAGAGGAGCAGTCAAGACCCTCTATTGAAGACACCTGAGAAAGTGGGGGGGATTTGGAGAGAGAGTGCAGGTTGGGAGGACCCCAGAAGGAGGTGGAGAGGAGGAGGGAGAAGTAATTGTGCTGCTGGGAAGGCTCGCTAAGATTGGGGACCATGAAGTTAGAAGCCAAATCCGTGGGACTGGGGGATCTTCTCCAGGAGTGTGCAGATGCCCATGGGTAGGAATCGAGAAGGCAGCACCTGGCTGGGCGCGGTGGCTCACGCCTCTAATCCCAGCACTTTGGGAGGCTGAGGCAGGAGGATCACCTGAGGTCAGGAGTTTGAGACCAGCCTGGCCAACATGGCGAAACCCCGTCTCTACTAAGAAAAATACAAAAATTAGTTGGGCTTGGTGGCGGGCGCCTGTAATCCCAGCTGCTCGGTAGGCTGAGGCAGGAGAATCATTTGAACCTGGGAGATGGAGGCTGCAGTGAGCTGAGATCATGCTGTTGCACTCCAGCCTGAGCGACAGAGTGAGACTCCATCTCAAATAAAGAAAGAAGTAAGAAAAGGAAGGAAGGAAGGAAGGAAGGAAGGACATGAAAGTAAGCAAGCAGGCAGCACCTATCAGAATAAGTCATCCACGTGGGAAGGGGATGAGGGGCTACTCTCTACTTTCTGGCATTAACTTTCAATTTCTCCCCCTGAAAGCTCAGCACCTGCTCTGTCCTCAGACACTGAGGTGGAGAGAGTTAAGCTCCTCCAGGCTTTCCCTTGGGGACTTGCATCCGTTTAGTGACCTGTGCTGACCATCACCAGCCCTTGAACAGCCTGGGTTGGGGGTTATGATTACTGCACTTCTGTGCTGCCCAGTTCCACCACACCCCTACTGTGTCTGTTCCTTTTTGTCACGTTCCTGTGCTCCCTACATATATCCTAGAATGGTTAAAAATGTTAAACAGTCAATACCAAGTGTTATTGAGGATGTAAAACAACTGGAACACTCAGACACAGCTTGTGGGAATGTAAATGGAAAAAAACACTTCGAAAATTCTTTGGCAGTTCTGACTGTAAATATACCCAATGACAGTAATTCTACTCTGAAATATATGCCCAAGAGTAAATGCACTAAAAAATAGATACAAGAATGTGTATAGCAGCATTATTCCTAAAAATAACCCAAGATTAGAAACAACCTAGATGTCCATCAGTGGTAGAATTGATAAATAAATTTGCTATGGTCCTGCAGTTGAATACAATTTGGTAGCGAAAATGAGCTATTGCTACACGTGAAAACATGGATGCATCTCACAAACATAATGCTGAGTGAGAGCAGGTGGATGCAACACACATGCTGCGTGTTGTAATTACAGATAAATTTCAAAAGCAGACGAAACTAATGGTTGAAGCAAGGACTGGGAGGGGACGTGAAGGAAGTTGATGGGTCACTGAGAATGTTCTCTATCTTAATCTGGGTGGTGGTTACATGAGCATTTTTACATTTAAAAGTTGTCTAATTCTTTCATAGGTTCTTTTTTTTTTTTTTTTTTTTGAGACAGAGTCTCACTCTGTCGCCCAGGCTGGAGTACAGTGGTGCAATCTTGGCTCACTGCAACCTTTGCCTCCTGGGTTCAAGCGATTCTCCTGCTTCAGCCTCCCAAGTAGCTGGGACTGCAGGCGCATGCCACCACGCCCAGCTAATTTTTGTATTTTTAGTAGAGACAGGGTTTCACCATATTGGCCAGCTGGTCTCAAACTCCTGACCTTGAGATCCGCCTGCCTCGGCCTCCTAAAGTGTTGGGATTACAGGCGTGAGCCACCACGCCTGGCCATGTAGACGTTGCTTTTGCCGTGCAGCATCTATTCCCCATTTCTGTGACAACAGCACTCTGTCTTTGCTTTTGTGGGTGCATTAGTTACCTGTTGCTGTGTAGTAATATTATCACAGACTCAACAATATATTTGTCATCTCACAGTCTATAGGTCAGGAGTCTGGGTGCAGCTTCACTGGGTTCTCTCCAAGGCTACAACATGGTGGCTGTGGCTGTGTTCTCATCTGAGGCTTCACTGGGGAAATATCTTCTTCCAAACTAACATGGTCATTGGCTGAACTCAGTTCCTTGCAGGCCACTGGAATGAGGGCCTCATTTTCTTATTGGCTATTATTATCTGGAGGCCAGCCTCAGGTCCTAGACCTCAGTCCCTTACCACACAGGCCCTCAACACAGCTGCTTGCTTAATGAAGTCAGCAAGGGAAAGAAAAAGACTTCAGCAAGACAGGTTCTACAATCTTTTGAAACAATTATATATATCCCGTCACCTTTGCTGTGTTCTGTTGGTTAGAAGCCAGACACAGGTTATGTTCATTCTTAAGTGGAAGGATTGCACAAGAGCATGAATGCCAGGAGGTGGACTCATGGCAGCCACTCGTGTGAGTATTATGAGTCTATCCACCACAGTAAGGAACAGTCTGTTTCTCATGCCATGTTTCAGGTCCAGCAGACTCCATCCCTCTCACCTTGGCTAAGCCAATCACCACATTCCATTCTCTGGCCACAGTGATTGGATCAAGGTTGGGCATACCACCAAGGTCAGGCCAACTGGGGTCCATGTGACTCAAGTGCTCAGAAAATATAATGTTGAAATGTTAGTAAAGCCGGCTCACTCTTCCACAGGAGAGGAAGGGAACCCAGGATTCAAAAACAGTGGTGCTGGAAGGTAGATTCTGGAGTTACTATCTGTGTCCCAAATCAAGCCCACTTGAGGTAGTCCCTATTTCTGGTTTTTGAGTAATGGACATGTCACACTTTGGAAATCATTGCTCCAACCAATTGAATACATACTTTGTGTGTTTGCCATACTCAAGTAGAGATTAACATGGTGTCAAGCACATAAACTTGCCTTATATTAAAAGAAAAAAAGTCAAGTGCCAAAATGAGTGGGCATAGCATGTAATATGACCAAGGTTGATATTATGAATTGCATCACAATCTAAAGAAAAAGTAGATTCTACCTGTTTGTCTGTAACTGTGTCAGGCTGAATGTCTGAGTGGATTTTCACTACATTTGGAGATCGTATTTGGCATGGCTTGACTTAAAGCATAGGTTTTGAGTAAGGTAACTATGAATTCTGATTTGCCCAGAAAAGCTCCAGTTTAGACCTGTTGTCCCAGTATAATTATCACTAGTGTTTCCTTTCCCTCTCTAAAGTGTTGAGTTTGGGCAATAAATTACATGATTGCCCCAGCTCAGCAGTGTGTTCCAGATTCACTTGGATAGCCTTAGAGAGGACCATTTCCATTTCCAAGAGACGGCCTGTTATTCCCTACAACTGCAGTCAGAGGAAGAACCCCTGGGACTGCTGATTGAGAGAGACATGCGCGGTATGTAGTTATTAAGATACTGTGTACAGAACAAGCAGGGATTCTAACTGAATATGCACCCAAATTCTTAATAAAAGAGTTATAGGTGTTGACTTGCAATTTAGATGCTTCTAACATGAGCACGATATCTTGAACTTCATGGTTAGAAGCAGCAGGGATTCATTGAATTATTAATGAAATGACTGGTTCATTCAAGGAACTCTAGTTCTGCAAGTTAAGAAATTTAAGTAAGAAATGAGTCAGAGGAATTAGAATTTGGAGACCTGCTTGGAAGCAACAGATGAAAGGAAGGATACAAATAGCAAGTGGAGATCAAGGAATCCCGTGGTAGGTCCGCAGAGGCCTCAGCACCCTTCAGACTCCTCTCTTTTTCCTTCCTTCTTCTCCTTTAGAACAAGGACTAAAAATTGCCTTCAAAGAAAAGGAAAGGAAGGTGGAGAGTTGGGGTGGGATTGAGACCATGGGAGAAGATGAGGGAGGTGGTATAATTTAGAATCTTTACAATCATAAGCTCTAGAGAGAACTACTAGGATTTGAAGATTGACTCTTACCTTGATAATTTTATGTGCTTGGACAGAGTTACTATGATCATTTCATCATCCATAAATTATTATGCTAAATTATGAGGATTAAATGAGATAATATGTGTGATACGACTAGCACAGTCCTCAGAACATAGTAAAAATCTCAGTCAAAATTAGCTTCCATGAAGAACAGTTGTTGAGCTCCATACAGAGTAATGTATCATCACTACTCATGTTACCATGAATAACATTTGTTGAACTCCATACAGAGTAATGTATCGTGTACGTTAAACACATTACCTAGGTTGGGTGCAGTGGCTTATACTTGTAATTCCAGCACTCTGGGAGGCTGAGGTGGGAGGATGGCTCGAGTCCAGGAGTTTGAGACCAGCCTGGGCAACATGGCAAGACCCCGGATCTCTACAAAAAATACAAAAGTTAGCAGGTATTCTGGCACATGCCTGTAGTCCCAGCTACTCGGGAGGCTGAGGTGGGAGGATTCATTGAGCTTGGGAGGTCAAGGCTGCAGTGAACCATAATCGTGCCACTGCACTCCAGCCTGGGCGACAGTGGGACCCTGTTTCAAATACATAAAATTAATGTGTTAGCTAATTTCATACAATGGACTAGACATTTCCCTCACAAATGGAGGAAACTGAGGCTCAGGGATTCCATAATTTACCTTGTTGGCTAGTGAGAGGTACACTAGAATTTATGTTTCCGTAAGCCTGGCTGCATTTGACGGCTCTTCCACCACCCCAGGGTGCTTTGTCTGAACCACCCCTGTATCCCCAGAGCCTAGAACGCTGCCTACCACTCAGGCGCCCACCAAGTATGTGTTGACTGACTGCATGAATACTTCCTGTCTCCTCTCACCATGACGGTTCTTTTGTTCAGTGTGTTGGGCATTTGAGTATCTGGCCCGCAGTGTAGGACACTGCACTCATTAGTATGCTGCTTCTTGTCTTTAAGCCTTTGTTTGTGTGTTGCCAATCCCCTGGCTAGACGGGGAATTCTCGGGCCAGGATTGCCTTGTATTCACTGATGCAGGGCACTAAGCTCCGGCATGTTGGAGCCCAGAAAGCATTTTCCAGAAAAATATTCTTTAGAACATCCAAGGATGGAGTATCCTGACTTTTTTTTTTCTTTTAAACACTTAGATATCAAATGCACACTTGGCTAGCTAATCTGTCTTAACTAGGATCAAATGTATGAAACTGTCTTCACATTGGCGGCTCAGCCAAAAATGAATATTTGGCATGCCTAAAACAACCGTTGCTTGCTTTTGTTTTTGAAGGCTGTGTATTTCAGCAGAAAGACTGCTGGACTTGGGGCGTGAGTCATTTAACTTCTTGGGCTCTCCTTATTTATTTATTTATTTATGTATTTATTTTTTGAGATGGAGTTTTGCTGTCGTTGCCCAGGCTGGAGTGCAATGGCGTGATCTCGGCTCGCTGCTACCTCCACCTCCCGGGTTCAAGCGATTCTCCTGCCTCAGCCTTCCAAGTCGCTGGGATTACCGGCGTGCACCGCCATGCCTGGCTAATTTTGTATTTTTAGTAGAGATGGGATTTCTCCATGTTGGTCAGGCTGGTCTCGAACTCCTGACCTCAGGTGATCCTCCCGCCTTGGCCTCCCAAAGTGCTGGGATTACAGGCATGAGCCACCATGCCTGGCCTTCCTTCCTCATTTATGAAGCCAGGATGATAATGCCTGTTCTTGTAACCCAAAGCTTGGTGAGGTCAGAAGATACAGACTATTTTAAAGGCATTTTTGGGCCGGGCGCGGTGGCTCACGCCTGTAATCCCAGCACTTTGGGAGGCCGAGGCGGACGGATCACAAGGTCAGGAGATCGAGACCACGGTGAAACCCCGTCTCTACTAAAAATACAAAAAATTAGCCGGGCGCGGTTGTGGGCGCCTGTAGTCCCAGCTACTCGGGAGGCTGAGGCAGGAGAATGGCGTGAACCCGGGAGGCGGAGCTTGCAGTGAGCCGAGATTGCGCCACTGCACTCCAGCCTGGGCGACAGAGCGAGACTCCGTCTCAAAAAAAAAAAAAAAAAAAAAAAAAATAAAGGCATTTTTGTAGTGTACCATTACATTAAAAAGGATCCTCATAGAGCTTAGTGGTGGTGAGATTATGGGTGATTTTTTCTTCTCAATTGAATGTATTTCCTAATTTTGATATTATGAACTTTTTCCCCCCCTTTGCTTGAGTTACTAAAAGTGATTAAAGATTCCCAGTAGAAAGATTGTGGGCGGGGTTCAGTGCTCATCCCTGTAATCCCAAGGCTTTGGGAGGCTGAAGCTGGAGGATCACTTGAAGTCAGGAGCTATGTTCCTTGGGCAACATAGCAAGACTCCATCTCTACAAAAAATAAAAATAAAAATTAAATTAGTCAGGCATGTTGGCATATGCCTGTAGTCCTAGCTACTTGGGAGGGTGAGGTGGGAGGATTGCTTGAGCCCATGAATTTGAGGTTGCAGGGAGCTATGATTGCACCACTGCACTCCAGCCTCGGTGACAGAGTGAGACCCTGTCTCAAATAAAGTAAAATTAAATTAAATTAAATTAAAAAGTCGTGACTTACACTTTGATATTTTAGTTGACACTTGAGGGTCATTTTGGCAAATATCTGATATTGTACAATTGATGTATCTAAGTGACAGTGTAATTAATATAAGAGAATGATTACTGCTGATTTTTAGGGATTGTAGTTTACCTGTCACAGTCTGATAAGGAAGTTTGGTTTCTCCTCCAGCCTGGCTTCTGGTATGCGGCTGGTGGTAAAACAGGCCTGGACGGTTTTGCCTGTGAAAAACTAAGGTCCTTGCGATTCTACCCCTGTCCAGACTCTTGCTAGTATCAAGAGAGATCATTATAATTAAACACAACTGTAAGTTCACTTTTAAGCATGGATAAATGCTACACAGGACTACAACAAATTCAAAAGTAGGAAGATGTGATCTGTGAGCTTTAAGGTTTTTAGGGAGTCTCTCAGGTTCTCCTCAGTTTGGCCTCTCCCAGTTTACGCTTTTTCTCCCAAAGGTGTGGCTTTAAAATTACTGAGGAATAACACCTACTCATTGTTATTTCTGCTTCTTTTAACCTGGTGATTATTCCGAGTCCCATGTTCAAGTATCACACTGGCACTGCCTTTTATGATGGCTTGGCTGCTTTCTTTGACTTCTGTGGACCTGAATCATCCTAACAGTTGAGACTGAAAAGTACAAGTCTCAGCTGAGGCCCCAGCTTCAGTGGAGGTTTCTTCTGCCCACACCACATTTGCCACCAACTATTCCTATTTAATTCCATAATCTTGGAATGTTTTTTCCCATATACACTTCTAGAGATAATTTTAGAGATTATGGGCAGCGGGCATGGTGGCTCACATCTGTAATCCCAGCACTTTGGGATATCGAGGAGGGAGGATTTCTTGAGCCTAGGAGTTTGAGACCAGCCTGGGCAACATGGTGAAACCCCATCTCTATAAAAAGTTTAAAAATTAGCTGGATGTGGTGGCACATGCTTATAGTTCCAGCTACTCGGGAGGCTGAAGTGGAGGGATTGCTTGAGCCTAGGAGGTCAACGGTGTAGTAAGCTGTGTTCGTGCCACTGCACTCCTGCCTGGGTGACAGAGAGAGACCCTGTCTCAGGAAAAATGTACTCTTTTCCACAAGTTTTAGTGGACATTTAACATTTTTCATAAATTTAAATATCAAATTTTGAAAATCGATAATAAATCTATAATATCCTTTGTTTAAGGGTTCTCAACCAGGAGTGATTTTGCTCCCCAGGGGACATTAGGCAAATTCTGGTGGTCACAGCCGTGTATGTGTGTGTGTGTGTGTGTGTGTGTGGGCGCGCACACACACACATGTGCGTGCAGAGATCAAGGATGCCGGTCAAGATCCTGTAAGGCACTAGACAGCAAACTATAACACAAATTATCCAGCCCCAAATGTCAACAGTGCGGAGGCTGGGAAACTGATTTAAGTGTGTCCAAAGGAATATGAATATCATGGGATTTTGCACTCACCAGCACCAATTTAAAAAATATATGGCTCAGGGCTGGGCATGGTGGCTCACGACTGTCACTTTGGGAGGCTGAGGCAGGCAGATCACCTGAGGTCGGGAGTTCGAGACCAGCCTGACCAACATGGAGAAACCCCGTCTCTACTAAAAATACAAAATTAGCCAGGTGTGATGGTGCATGCTTGTAATCCCAGCTACTCGGGAGGCTGAGGCAGAAGAATTGCTTGAATCCAGGAGACCGAGGTTGCAGTGACCTGAGATCGCACCATTGCACTTCAGCCTGGGTGACAAGGACAAAACTCTGTCTCAAAAAAATAAAATAAAATAAAATAAAATAAAAAAATAAAAAATAAAGAAACAATTACGCAACTCTTCCATAGCATTATTCCTTTTCTACCTTGGAATTGTATTTCCATTCTCTTTCCCTCATAGAATTTTACCTTAATGAAATACAGCCTTATGCTTCAAAGCCCTTATTAACTATCATATAATTCTCTGCTACAAAACTAGGTATGTAAATTGAAATTTCTTTTCAAATATCCTATAAGTTGCTAAATGTTAACATTTTTCTTCTGTATTGAGGTAGCACTGGAAATTGATCAAAACACCATGAATATATTACAACGTATTTGATATATTTGACAGATGAGTTTTAAACACAAAAATCTTTTGGTTGAAATGCATCTCTTAGTGGAATGAATTGGGGAGGAAACTTCAGGGACGTGGTAAATAGGCTTTGGATGAAGTGGCGGTTTATATTTTCTCAGGTGGATCAATTTTAGAAAAGGATTTTGAAATGCGTTTCCTTAAAACTATTTGTGCCCACGTACCCTCTGGAAAGTCTTCATGTACCCACAGAGATACTCACATATCAGCCTGATTTGGCTCTCTTTGGTTTCTGAGTAACTTAGCAACGCTTTGCTTTTAATGATTCAGACAGTTTTGCATGCAGCTAATGCATGTTAAAGAAAGCTAAGCCAGTATGTATTAAAAATACTTTATAACTCAAGCAAGTAGAATTTCTCACAGGAGTCATAATTATAGTGGAGGCAGCATACCATTGTAGTGAGAATTCTGGAGTCAGACACAGTATTTGTTCCTGTTCTTCATCACTACTGGCTATGTGACTTGGGGCAAATGATTACCTGCTCTGGTCTGTAGCTTTCTCGCCTATGATAAACAGGGGCCAATAACAGATTCTTCATTTAGTTATCATAAGATTTAAATGAGTCATGCATACAAAGCACTTAGTACAATAATTGCGCAACATATCCTAAGCACTCAATAAATACTAGTTGTTGTTATCTTTAGATAGTATAGGGTTTATCTCAAGAGATGAGCACTAGAAAAGCAATGGAATAGGTATTTCAGTCTTTTTTCTTATTTCATGGCTCTTTTGTGCACAATTTACTGTACCCGACTTCCCTGATGTTACGGACAGCAGTGGGTTTTTGATATTCCCATTGATCATGAGCTCTGGAAGCCCAAGGCTGTGAGGCTGCTGCAAGGCACCTGCTCCCAACAGCAATGTGCTCTCATTTTCTGGTCAGCCTCACAAGGACAAACGTAAACTTTCGAACACCTGGGAGAGTGAGCCTCTGAATGCCTGAAGTTATTTTTAATATTCTCAGAATGCTGTCTGGGAGTTGCATGATGTAGATGGACAGCACTCATTTGGGGTCTCCTATAGGGTCACTTGGACAAAACATGTAAAGGCATGACTTCAAGTAACAGGACCAAAGTACCTTAATCCTTGTATCGACAACCGTCCTATTGGGTTACACAGTTTTAATCCCAGAGGAGTTGTCTCTTGACATTAAACTGTCCAAACAGTATTTATATCTGTGGCTGCCCTGCAAGATCACTTAACCCTGCACAGCCGTTTAAAAGTAGTTAATGACAGAACCGGCATGACTTGCCCCTTATGAATGATCACATAAGTTCGACCTGTGCTGTCATGGTTTATGGAGGAAGGCAGTTTGTCCATAGCCTGCTTCAACCACAGCAGGTAATTTGAAATGAAATGAGACAGTTTCTACAAGCAGATTGATTTGGGAATCTTGCCTGTTCTTCCCTTTGACCCTTGACAAGTTGACACTACAAAGATTGTGACTTTAAAAAATGATTGGGTGCAAATACATTTAGGTAGATGATTTACTGTGTGCTGAAGCAAGGACAGTGCGTTTAGAGCGATGCTGTGAGGGAAGGTAATTGTAAACTTTAACAACTCATGTTTTATGTTTCTGTATCTTATTAATTATCCTACCAAGTGAATCTACTGATAACCCTTGATCAAGTAGTTTATATTTCTGGTAAGAGACTAGAGAACCAATTTCAGGATTAAGAGATATAGTATTTATGATAAACTTATTAAAAGTTACAGATTCAGTTTGTTATTTTGGCCGTAAATCACAGCTTATATATAAGGATAAGAAGTCACATTCTCTTTCATGGATTCTGTTCTTTTTCTTTTTCTTTTGGTTTTCCTAAATATAGTTAAACATATACAGGAGAAAACATTGTGATTAAAAAGATAATCAGCTTGATTTTTGATAACCAAAGAGTCACCAGGGATATCTGAAAAGAAAAGAAATTCCCAACTATGAATTCACACATTATTTTCTAATTTAGATTTTCATACCAAATAGTATGTAATAAGTAAACAAATATTTTCCATATTATTTCTATTCTATTCTCCTGTGCAGTTTTTCTTAGAAGTGAGGTTTTTGTCATGAATCGGTGCTACCATAAGTAGAATTTTAAAATTGACTGTCTTCCAAAACAAAAATAAAAAGACAGTAAGATAATTTTTAAAAAACGGTTTCCTTAGTTCACAGTGATACAACATTTGTGCTGAGATTGTTTTAAATGAACCCTGTGATAGAATTGTTAATTTATTAATATTTGGATTTGGGTTGATGCTCCTTTTACATTTGCTGTAGAAAACACCCATGGCGTGAGGTTTGTAAGCTATTGTGTTTTTCTCTATTCTAACCACTCTGCTTGAAATATAATTTTGAAGATGCTAGTAAAAAATATAACAAATTCCCTATTGGTCTCCGTTTAAATTATTTACTACCCTTTTGAGCCATATCTTCATTGAACTATGTTAAAAGTATTTTGCTGAAATGTTTCTTTATGTTGTCCATCGGGTTTAATAGACGTGCCGTTTAATAAGCTCTCTACCTGTAAGGATAGACTATTTGACCTCTATGCCCTGCCACTGGTAGACATAGTATAAGATTGCTTTGTGAAATAAAGCTGTCGGTAACATCAACAAAATAAAAAATGATCGTATTCCAATACTCTCTGCTGAGTACTATGACAGCACTGAAATATGGAATAAAATTGAAAGTAGATTAGTTTTGGGTCTTAAGTCATGTTTTGACAAGAAATAAGAGAGGAGAACATATCTTTGAACTTTTAGTTTTAAAGTTTTTTAATGAAAATATTTATCATTTTGTAAGGTTCCTTCTTTCTTTATCACATCTAGGCTGTATAACCTTAAAACAATTCGTTCTCTTATTGTGAAGGATATAAATACTGTTCTATCTTTATATTAAATATCATAAAGGAGACACGTACAGTGAGAGACGGCTTGACACTTACAAGTTAAAGATTGTCACACTAATAAAAAAGCTTATTGAAGAGGTTGGAAAATCAGTCATTAATAAGCTATATATTTTTAGGGTATGTAAAGCATGTAAATACTGTAGACAAGCAGGCTGCTTTTGCTGTATTTTTTGTTCACTTTTTGGAATGGTTTGAATCTGAAGAGGAAGAATAAATATGTCAGAGTGGAGAAAGCCTTGCTGGTGATTGCTTTCAACCTAAGGAATTTGAAAATTGCTGCGACGTGCAGATTGTGAAATTATTTCTTTTGCCTCTGTGGTTACATATTAATCAGCTGAAATCATGACAAATAAATGGCATTGATGGCCCACAGGAGAATGGGTTGAGTACAGTAACCCTTCCCTCCAGGAGTTTGCAAACATCCTGTGTCACCAAATGGGAGATTGTGGAGCTCTTAAAAATGCAGTGCCTACTTCCCTTCATTGCATATGCGGAGTGATTACACAGGAGGCAGGTTAAGCCGCACACCTTGTTCATCTCAGAATGAACTTTTCTTTCTTCATGTTCTTTCCCTTTAAAACACAGGATACGAATTCTCTACACAGGTCACTGGGCTGCCCTTGCTTTCTCCAGTGTGTTCAGGGACCCTCAGCCCATTGGGGCAAAGCTCACTGATGGGAGCCTTGTAACCCTTGCGTCATTTTAAAAAATTGAAATTGACCCCCCTGCTCCCCACCAGTAAATGTGAATTACATGATAGCATGGGGCTATAATTTTGGTCAGACCCTTATGAAATACTTTTTTTAGTCATGAAAAGAGCCATTGTCTTAATCTTAAAGTTTCCATATTAAGAAATTTAAAAAATAAATGGAAAAAGCTAAGGTTGTATTGGCTAAAGTTTCTGGAAAAAAAGTTTTCTTGCAAGGTTTCAAACAACCTCTCCTATGATATTTTAAAATGTACAAAGGGGAAAAAATTAGAGGAATATGAAATATAGCTATGTTTCTTAGTTGAGGTGTATACTAAAAGTGTGGTGGAGGTCCTGAAATATCAGCCCTTAATTTGTTCCATTACGTGGTTTTAACCTTGACTTTGCTAAATAATATCTTTAAACAGGACAATGAATTACTGTGGTCATTAGGTTGGTGTCATTTGTCATGATCGGTGTAGGCTTGACTCCTGAGTATAGAAGGTTGTTAAATAACTATATAGTTATCAATGATCCAGACCAAATTCACATGTGTGTTTTATTCATTTTTTTTTTTTTTTTGGTCAAATGTCAAGCTCTAGGAAGGGCCCTGAACATCTTGAGAAGGTCAAAGAGTGTGCTGCAGACTTTTAGAGGACTGGGGGTGGCCATGTCCTAAGAAACAGGTCCTTGGCCTGTGGAGATTTCTGAGAAGAGATCAAGGCTAGGCAAGGAAGGAACTGTGCATAAGGGTAGGGAATGGTAACAAAATTGGAGGTGAGATAAAATTTTAGTATTCTAGAAGAGAAGAGAGAAGGGAAGTATTGGTAGAAAGTTAACAGTAATTATAACATAGGGAAGGGACTTGGAAGGCATTGCATTGTGAAGTAGGTGAGGGGTTAGTTTTCACAGTGGTATTCTGTATGTCAGCCTGGGGTTCAAGGATCAGGTCTGCCAGATAATAGCTGTGATACTTTTGGCAAAAGATGCAAACCTTCTTAGTGTCAGGGTTTTAATTTGTAAAATGGAGATAAAACTGAGGTGGCTGCCCTGTGTGTGAATTCAATAACCTACTTGATAGTGCCTAGCATGGTTGCCAACACACAGCAACTATCCAATCAGTACTGGTGGCCTTTTCTCCCCTCTTCTCCATTCTGAAATGAGGATGTCAACCTCTTCCTTCTTTCAGATTTTATGAACCTGAAGATGTCCATTCTATTATTGTGAAAGGGAGTATTCTAGAATTTTTTTCACCCTTACTAAACCAAAAATTCTTATTCTAATTTCAATTACTCCAGTTATTTAGTTTAAGAAATCCAGACTAGAACTTAGTGTCAATGAGGTTTAGAGATAATTTGCATTGTGGCTTTGTAGTTCACATTGATTAATATTACAAGAGAATATGGGAGATGAGGTGAATAAGTTTCTCACTTGGGCTCTTGTTTATTTATTCATTTATCTATTTGTTTATGCATTTGGTCATTCTTGAAAGATTCAATTTGGTAGAAAAAGAAGGTTTCCTGAAGCAATGCATTGCAATAAGATCTTTGCTCTCAAGCAATTTAAAATCTAGTAAAGAAGAAAAAGATGCCTACAAAAAGTTTAACTAAGCCTGGTAGTAAATGGAAAACAATATGGTCAGGAGGGTTTTGCAGAAACATTGAAGTGACCATTGAGAAGTTGCCATCTTTGAGATGCAGGATGGAGATGAGCATTCTGGGGCAGGAACGAGGACCAGGAGAGCTGTGAAGGATGTTCCAATTATTGTGGGGAGCACCTGTCCTGAGAGGCACCCTCCAGGGCAAGAGTGCCAATACATCATGCCAGCAACAGATGGAATTACAGGGTGCATGGAGTTAATCTCAGCCATAGCCTATGGGATGTTTGCCGTGCTGTGACTTACTTTTCAGATGTCATTTGGACATTACTAACCTCATGATGATCTCTAAGTTCAGAAACAGTGAGAGGATTAAAAGTTCTAGTAAGAGAAGGCAGATGACACCAATGAAAATAAAAGTAGCATATTTTTCTAAAATGATGAGCAAGGACATGCGCCACACATGGTTAAGGGATGAGTCCTCACTTGGGCCATAAGCTCAATGCAGCACAAGGTTCAGGATAAGAACTCGAGATTTAACATCATCATGATTTTTAGAAGCTTTTAATTTCTTTCCCTCCCTTCCTTCTTTTCTTTTCTCCTTTCCTTTTTTTTTGAGATGGAGTCTTGTTCTGTCGCTCAGGCTGGAGTGGCGCAATCTCGCTCTCACTGCAAGTTCCGCCTCCCCGAAGTTCACGCCCATTCTCCTGCCTCAGCTCCTCCCGAGTAGCTGGGACTACAGGCTTCCCACCACCACGCCTCACTCAAATTTTTGTATTTTAGAGACAGGGTTTCACCTGTGTTAGCCAGGATGGTCTTGATCTCCTGACCTCAGGATCCACCCTCTTCAGCCTCCCAAAGTGTTGGGATTGTATGAGCCACTGGGCAACAAGCCTTTCTCCTTTTCTTTCTTTTTCTTTCTTCAGGGTCTTACTGTGTTGCCCAGGCTGGAGTGCAGTGGTGCGATCTCAGCTCACCACAATCTCTGCCTCCCAGACTCAAGCAATTCTCCTGCCTCAGCCTTCCGAGTAGCTGGGATTACAGGTGCACGCCATCATGCCCAGCTAGTTTTTGTATTTTTAGTAGAGACAAGGTTTCACCATGTGAGCCAAGCTGATCTCAAACTCTTGACCTCAGGTGATACACCTGCTTTGGCCTCCCAAAGTCCTGGGATTACAGGTGTGAGCCACCATGCCCGGCCAAAGCCTTTAATTTCTTAGAGAATCTTCTTTATCACTGTTAAAGTCAGAGGACAATAAAAATAATTGTAACACTACATATACGTGTTCACTATGTGCCAGGCACTGTTTGATGTAATTTATATATATAAACTCATTTAAACTTCATAACAACTCTATAAAGTAAGATATTATTACCCATATTATAGATGAGAAAACAGAGGCACAGAGAACTTGTGCAACATGTCTGTGGTCATCTAGTAAGTGAACTAAGATTCTAAACCAGGAAGTCTGATGTAAGAGCCCACGACTCTTATCAAGCCTGGAATGAAGCATTGTTTTGTAATTTACTCATTTATTCATTCACTCAACCAACCAACCAACCAATCAACTAACCAACCAACACATTTATTGAGTATGTACTACATGCTAGTTACTCAGCAAGACATCAGAGCTAGACTGGGGGCCCAAAGCAGATGCTACCTTCATGAAACTTATAGATAAATCAGAGAGATAGATATTATTCAAATAATAACATCAGTAACCATAAAATTTCAGCATGAGCAAGAAGTGCAAGGTGCTAAGAAAGCTCACAATAGGGAAACTGAACCTAGTAAGGGAAAACTTCCTTGAAAAAATAGTACCTGAAGCTGGGATCTGAAAGATGAGTAAGAGTTAACCAACTAAATAAGAGCAGAATTTGTTCTTCAAGCCCCTGTGACAAGAGGCTGAGGAACTGAAAGAAGGTCATTTTGATACTAGGAAGAGATGAATCCTACATGAAGTCAAACCACGTAGGAAGAGTTTGTGGGCTATGGAAAGGAATTTATTGTTTGTCTTAAGATCAGCAGAAAGCAATTGAAATATTTTCAATGCGGGGAGGGTGGCGTGGTGTGGGTTTCACATCACTCCTCTTGCTGCAACATGGAAAATGGATTTGAGATAGACCTGAGGTGGATGCAGAGAATTAGGCTATAGCCAACTGCATGAATTCCAGTGAGATATGATGGAGTTCAAACCAGAGGGTGACAGTGGAGGTGGGGAGAAATAGACAGATCCAAGGGATATGTGGCAGGCAAAATCCACAAAGCTCATTGTTGGGTTAGATGTGGGGAGATGCAGATAACCTCTGGATTGGTTTCTGAGGCTGGATGATGGTGGTGCCATCCCCTGTGATGGGGACACTGGCAAAAGACCTTGGTGGTTTTTATTCTGATTCTGGACAAGTAGGGTTTGGAGGCTTTTTTTTTTTTTTTTTTTTTTTTTTTGACGGAGTCTTGCTCTGTCATCTAGGCTGGCGTGCAGTGGTGCGATCTTGGCTTGCTGCAACCTCCACCTCCCGGGTTCAAGCCATTCTCCTTCCTCATGCTCCTGAGTAGCTGGGATTACAGGTGCCCGACACCACCCCTGGTTAATTTTTTTGTATTTTTAGTAGAGACAGGGTTTCACCATGTGGGTCAGGCTGGTCTCAAACTCCTGACTCAGGTGATCCGTCTGCCTTGGCCTCCCAAAGTGCTGGGATTACAGGTGTGAGCCACCATGCCTGGCAATTTTTGTATTTTTAGTAGAGACAGGGTTTTGTCATATTGGCCAGGCTGGTCTCAAACTCCTGACCTCAGGTGATCTGCCCACCTTGGCCCCCCAAAGTGCTGGGATTACAGGCGTGAGACACCATGCCTGGCCCCATCGCAGTCTCTTAAGTAACCAGGACTATAGGTGTGTGTTACCACGCCTGATGAATTTTTGTGGAGACCAGGGTCTCGCCATGTTGCCCAGTCTGGCCTCAAGTGATCCTACTGCCTCGGCCTCCCAAAGTGCTAGGATCACAGGTGTGAGCCACCATGCCCGGCCCATTTTATTACTTGTATAGTACCACTTTATGTTTATGAACAAATGCACTTAAAATCATCTTTTGGAACAAAACCTGTCACTAAAGAAACGACTCCTCTACTGTGAGTATAATTGCTTCTAAAATACCAATTTATAGACAGACTTGAGTAAGCCATCATTAATTCTTTGTATGATTAATGCATAAAATGCAGAGTTTCTATTAATGGAAAAGTAAACTCAAGCATCACGCAGATAATATCAATAATATGCATTTGTAATTACATACTGTAGATAACTGTAGAAGCTACATTTTATTACGCTAATAAAACGTAAAAACTCCTGAAGCAACCCAGACTAGGCAGCAGCAGCACTATTAGGGCTCGCTGCTTCATCAGTTAGGAGTCTGTTCAATTGTTCTTAGCTGGTAGTAACACTCGCAGGGCACTGGGAAACCTTTTTTCGCCCATAAAATAATGATGATCTATTTTCCAAGATAAAATATTGCATGTTGATGGAATAATACAATATGAGAGTTATGAGAGTAGCGCAAAGATAAAAATGAAACTTAACGAGGACAAAAAGGAAGATGGGAGAACTGCTTGTTCCTCTAGGTAGACCAAGTGACCAGGTTCTGTCACTGTACATGTTAAAAATGGTTTATTCCGTTAACATGCAGCAGATATTTGGGAGAACTCATAAAGAGAGTGCTAATTTTATGAAGGGGAAGTGTAAAGGGTTTCAAGTGTTACTGGGTTAATACCTTGGTCACACTGACAGGCAAAAGGAACAGTGTGTTGGATGAACTGGACCAATCGATATCTCTTTAGGTATCTGCCAATCATGCCATTAGAGTGGAAGACTGCGTGGATTAGTTCAAGCAGTTTCTCAGATGCTCCAACGACTCAGCCAGACACTTTTCCCTAGGTAGGAAATGAGGAAGAATGACTTCATTTTGGGGAGGATGAGGAGGCCTCCAGAATTGGAGAGCACTGGGATATGCTCTCCCATTGATACCTTTTAAAAAACCTAGCCAGTTCAAATATAAGCATTTTAAGTAGAGATATTAAGATTCTGAGTTTTGGCCAGGGGCGGTGGCTCATGTCTGTAATCCCAGCACTTTGGGAGGCTGAAGCGGGCAGCTCACAAGGTCAGGAGTTCAAGACCAGCCTGGCCAACATGGTGAAACCCCGTCTCTACTGAAAATACAAAAATTAGCTGGGCATGATGGTACATGCCTGTAATCACAGCTACTCAAGAAGCTGAGGCAGGAGAATTGCTTGAACCAGGACCCCAGAGGCAGAGGTTGCAGTGAGCCGAGATCACACCACTGCACTCCAGCCTGGGCTATAGAGTGAGACTCTGTCTCAAAAAATGAAAACAAAAACAAAAACCAAAACAAAAAGATGATGGGTCTTAATATGGCTGATGGCAATAAAATGTCTCAAGATAGACGTGTTTGTTTAATGGTATATATTATGTGCCATTAGTAATTCTTAGTGATGAAATGAAGCCTGTGTTTAAATCTTGAACAAGTCAAGCATCAGTCCTTAAAACACTTGCAGGCAGCTGACAGCTCTGTGTAACCTGTGCTGCAAAAATATTCATAGAAACACAGAAGACATTTCTATAAGCTAAACAAATAAACAGACCCACCGAGTTACTTGATCCAAAACCCAACTGCCAGAGGATTTAAGATATCAACAATAGAGGTGTCAAAAGCATAATGTTTCTGTTGGAAATACCACCCAGAATTCCCAGAGAGCCTTTCCCGTTGATTAACTTTGAAACAAAATCCAAACATTTTTGGCTGCAGGGAAAAGTTTATGGGTTTTTTTTTTTCCCCCAACACACTACCAATTTTGAACTAAAAATCATTTGATGTCAAAATTTTTCTTCTGAATAAGATACTATTGGTATCTTATATTCTAATCATCCTCCCAGAATATCCAGTTTCTTCCATGTTACAGAATTTTTGTCACGACACGAAAAATGAGGTTGCTCTGCTGAATTTGTAGTCTAGAAAGGGGTACATGGATGGGCTTCAAGACGTCCAAATTTATCTACAAAAAACTGTTATGTATGTTTTTTTTTTTTTTTCTGGAGAGAGGATTCAGAGCTCTCATAATATTCTCCAGACTGTGAGCTCCTCTTTCCCCATTTAACAAGCTTTCATGGTTCCTAACATAATTACTATAGGAATACAATTTGCAACAAGAGTTCCCCTTTCCTCTCCCTGAGATGTATTTCCTTATAAGGCCGAGAGGTGGCAGCATAAACACCAGCCTGTAGCAGCCCCATTTTCCTGACGGTGGAAAACTTTTAAAGGTAAAATTTATCTATGTGAGATCCTGTCAATAACCTTGATTTGGCTTGGATAAATTGTGGACATAATGTCCCATCAAACTGCCCTAAAATATTCGTAGAGGAGTAGCGTGAGATTGAATGAGCAATCCTGGACTTCAAGGTCACAAAAATTGAAAGACAACGTTTTGTTAGGAGTTGAGCACCGCGGAGAGAAAAGCACAGAGCAAGATTATTGGTTCACTCAGAGGCATATAAAATCAAATATAATTTCCTGAGTGGCGATTAGTATTTTATTTTACTACGTAGTGTCATTGTTTAAATACTATATAAGTTACCCTAAGAAATTACTTATTCTGAACAGGAAAATACTTTCGTTTCTTGGAACTAACAGCCAAAAGATCTCTTTCAGTTCTCGCACTCCTTAGGTGACTGAGAATAACGGAAAGAGGAAGTTGTTTTGCACGTGTAGATTCTGTGGATTTTTATTTTGATAATTAAGTATCACTTTCATTTTCTGTGAAAGTATGAGAAGCATGGATGCAGAGGCATGCTATAATTTTTATGCATACTGGATACTTTTTTTCTTCTTTAAACACATTTAGCCAGTTCAAATATAAGAATTTTATGTATCTGGCCAGGCACGATGGCTCACACCTGTAATCCCAGCACTTTGGGGATTGAGGTGGGCAGATCACTTGAGGTCAGGAGTTGGAGACCAGCCTGGCCAACAAAATTACAAAAATTAGCCAGGCATGGTGGTGCGTGCCTGTAGTCTTAGCTACTTGGGAGGCTGAGGCAGGAGAATCGCTTGAACCTGGGAGGCGGAGGTTGTAGTGAGCCAAGATCGTACCACTGCACTCCAACCTGGGTGACAGAGCAAGACTCTGTCTCAAAAAAAAAAAAAAAAAAAAAAAAAAGAATTTTCAGTAGCAGACTCTAGGACTTAATACGGTTTATGATTATAAATGTCTCAGGATAGACTCATTTGTTTAATGGGGTATATGATGTGATACTAGTAATTCTTAGTGATGAAATTAAGCCTGTGTTTAAATCTTAAAGAAGTCAAACATCCAACTTTAAAATAAACAATCACAGCTGGGCATCATGGCTGTATCCCAGCACTCTGGGAGGCCAAGGCAGGTGGATCACGAGGTCAGGGGATCGAGACCATCCTGGCTAACATGGTGAAACCATGTCTGTACTGAAAATACAAAAAATTAGCAGGGTGTGGTGGCACGCACCTGTACTCCTAGCTACTTGGGAGGCTGAGGCAGGAGAATCGCTTGAACCCAGGAGCCAGAGGTTGCAAGGAGTTGAGATCATACCACTGCACTTTAGCCTGGGTGACAGAGCGAAACTCTGTCTCAAAAACAAAACAAAACAATCACTCAATGGGCTTAGATGAGACAGATTTTTCCTATTATTTCGATTCCTTGAGAAAGTTTCCATAAAATTCATAATTATTAAGTAACAGAAAGCATGAATGCACACACAGCTTCACAGTTTCAAGCTATTCTGTGTGGGAGAAGATGATAGATATGAAGGGCCTGGTGGCATTTGACAAATAGAAGCAATGCAAATTTTGTGGGTGGAATAGAATTTGAGAACTATTCGCCAGCTTGTTTTGGTTCATTTTTCACAGTCCAGTTCAAACTGTGAGGTTCCCTTGAAATGTAAGATAATCTCCTGGGGTGAAATAGGAACAAAGTGTTGCATTATGAGTCCAGCTTCCCTCAGATAATTAGTAACTATTGAAGGGCCATCAGTTGATCAATTAATTAATCAATCAATTATTACTTATTTGGACATCTATTTATTACCTAGTCATCTGCTAAGTGTTGTGAGGAATATGAGGGAAATTTAATGCATAATCCCATACTTGCATCCATGTTACCTTCTGTGCCTTCATGTGTGGCGCAGGGAGAAGGAAGTGTGCTATAGGGAGCCATGGATAGGCAGGGATGTCAAAGGGCAATTTTTTAGGTGTTTTAACATAAACACTTCTGCTAGGTGCAGTGACTCATGCCTGTAACCACAGCACTTTGGAAGACTGAGGTGGGCAGATCTCTTAAGGCCAGGAGTTCAAGACCAGCCTGGCCAATATGGTGAAACCCCGTCTCTAGTAAAAATACACAAATTAGCCTGGCGTGGTGGCACGTGCCTGTAATCCCAGCTACTTGGGAGGCTAAGGCAGGAGAATCACTTGAACCCGGGAGGTGGAGGCTGCAGCGAGCCGAGATTGCACCACTATACTCCAGCCTGGGTGACAGAGTGAGACTCCATCTCAAAACAAACAAACAAACATCAACACTCTGTCTGACTTTCTGAGGAACCTCTCCGATTGAGAAAGACTAAAGGCAGCCCTTTTCATTTGCCTACTCCCCTCTTCCTATTAGTCCAGGTGCCTGACACACCTGGAGTTCCTTTTATCAAATGTTTTCATTAAATAAAAATTAGTCCAGATGGGTCACAGTTTGAACAGCCCTTAGACTGCTAGCTTGACCGTCTTGTCTCAAGGGTGATGTTTGTGTGTACTTTTTCTCCGTAGCTCTGCCTCAAGGGAAAGAAAGCACATATAAGGCTTGTCAAACATGCAGGCCTTCTGGCAGCTTAGAGCCTGCTGGGGTGCGTGGTTGTTTTGGGAGGGCAAGAGTGGGGCTCAAGTAATAATAGAATAGGTTCGGACTGGGTGGCCCTTGCTCCTGAGCCTTGAATCCACTTCCAACACTGCAGGAATCTATACCTAGGGGACTATTTTTAAATACTCCAGGTGTGTTGGGGCTAACGGGGAGACTGACTCAACCAAGATAAACTGTACCACACTTTGGGTTATAGCTCCCATGGGGGAAAAAGGGATATTTCTGGAACCTTCTTATTCAGTATAGTTTCAGAATTCTGACACGATGTCTACTCTTCCAGTTATTTAAAGCATTTTTATTTTTATTTTAGCACAATGGCTTTATAAAATTCACAAATAGCAGTTAGAGCCAACTTCTTCTTAATTCTCTTAAAAAAATTCTTATGCTGGATCTTGACATCTCAGTTTTATTTGACGTAAAGTTATTCCGTATATTAGATGGTTTAAATCACCAATTCCTAAAGTGTAATCCTGGAAATACAAATTCCACAGTGTATTAATAAATCTTGCTTGGAAAAGGGTTCCACATCCAAATAAATTTGGAAAATGCTGGGCTGAGCCAAGTTCAGCAAGTTTCTTGACTGAGAGCCTTAATGTGAGATGTAACCCTTAGAGAGAGAATGGGCAGGGTTTCCCAAATACACTGGCCAGCTTCTTTCCCAGGGAGGAACTTGCAGAACTGGTGTTCTAAGAACCACATCTTGGGAAAACACTTGTTTATAGATTCATTTATGTCTGAAAAGATTTAGTACAGAGGAAAAGTGAACATAGGGAAGGCAAAAGACTGTAAAGGGGTTTATTTTGAAGGGCGAATGGCATGAATTGGCATATCATTTGAAAAACCTCTTTTTTTTTTTTTGAGACAGGATCTCAATCTGTTGCCCAGGCTGGAGTGCAGTGGCTCATTGCAGCCTCAACCTCCTAGGCTCAAGCCATCCTCCCATCTCAACCTGCCAACCTCCTCAGCACTCCCAACTCCCTTCCCCCCACCCCAGTAGCTGGGACTACAGACATGCACACCACCATGCCTGGCTAATTGTTTTTTGAATTTTTTGTAGAGACAAAGGTGTTCTCCATGTTGCCCAGGACTTAGGGAGACACAGGACCACTGACCCCCTCTTGCATTCTCTCACCATTTAGTGTCTGCTGTGAGCTAGGCAATCTATAGTGTGTCTGTGCATGTGTGCATGGATGGGACAGGGATCTAGACATTGTAAAGAAGCTGCATTGTAAAGAACTCTTGGGCTCAGGCAATCTGCCCTCCTTGGCCTTTCAAAGTGCTGGGATTACTGGCATGAATCACTGCACCCAGCCTGGAAAACCTCTTTTAATTACATATTTTATTTTCTGGTCACCAAAAAGTAACCTAAGACCAAAAAGGCAACAGACAGACCTAGAACACATTATAAGAAAATGCACTTTACGACTTTTTTTTTTAAAAAAAAAATGCATTTAGGACAACAAATTGGTGAAAATATAAGGAAGCATTGAAAACAATGCATATTTTCAGGCACAATTTAAAATAATGATCTCATTAAGATTCATGTCCCAAGAACATTTTTGTTTCTAAAAAATAGGCTTGGTACAGCTTAGGCCTTTTATGTATAATTTAACAACGGAAACCATAACGACAATAATGTATGGTAGGAAGAGTTTATTCTCTTGAATGAACAAATTAGGTCATCATCAAGTCGTTTTATTTAATGGGAATCCCCCGTGAGATATTCACATAGTGAGAAATAGTTCTTCTCCCTTTAGAGAAGAATGCTGAAAAGAACATTCCCCTCCATTTCACACAAGAGTTCAGTGAAAATTGGGAACGTGTTAATTCCTGACAGTGATGCTGGAGTGCGTCCGCCGATCCAGCTGTCAGCGCCGTTAGGAGCAAGGCAGAGCCTGCAGCCACTACGTTCTGTACTTGTGCTAGGTCCGAGCGTTTGAAGAAAAGATAGCAATTTCTCCCTTGCTCCCTGCTCCGTGGTTCCAGAGCAGGTCTCTGATTTGGAGCTTATTAATAGACCTCCATAATAAGATCATCGATAAAATTCTGAGCACCCAGTGCATCTACAGTGTAAGAATTCTTACCAGTAGGGGTGACAGCACAAAGGAAACTGAGGTTCTAATTTTGACTCCCCACGGGCGATAGGCATCTCCTGTTAAAAATCTGCGTGGTGCAGAAGGCTGGACTGGCAGTGCTGGGGATGACCTCGGAAACATCTCCAGCACCTTTCTCAGCAAGCCTAGACCTGAAACTGGGAGGGGAGGATTTGCCGTTGATGGTGTGTGCAGCACCGGGGGAGGGAGATCCTGAGTTGAACTTCCTTCGGAGAGAGTGTAACCTTTCTACCAGGTCCCATGCTCGGGACAGGTGTTCTTTGAATGTGTAAACTGAAGTAGTACTAAAAGTAACAATGCCGACCGGAGTGTGTACCTAATGGGATTTTGCAGTATGGACGAGGTTCTTTTAGGTAAGACTGTCAGGAGAGCGAATGCTCATTTTCGGTTTTCTTTTGCAAAGGCTTTCCCTGCATGGGGAGCTAACCCGCTCTGCCGGGGGTGCGGGGCCGGGCGCAGCCGCTCCGGGGCTCCCTACTCCCGGGTCGCGGCAGCCGGGGGCGCGCGGAGCTGCGCCGCGGTGAGGTTGCACCCCCTGTTAATTGCTTTAACCTCTGGTGGTTTCAGCGGTTGTTGGCAGAAAGATTCGGGCTAGAGCGCGTTGTGAGATAAGGCTTCGGGTCGTGCTCACGGGGGAAACAATGGGATGGATTTTGAGGAAACCGACCCAAGACGTTCATTAGCCGCTTAGACAGTCAGGGCCCTTTGCAAATATTAACATAGCCTGGGTATAAACTCCCAAGGGCAGGAACTTCGTTGTTTGGTACTGTTTTTTGTTTTTTGGTTTTTTTTAAATTAAAATAACGTAGTGCAGCGCCATGTTGAGTATTTAATAATTCCTTGAGAAAGAGTTTGGGGGGAAAGGCTGATCAATAAAGAAAAGAGAATTTCTGCCTCACCTCCCCCTGCTCCCGCATGCTTTTCTTCTGCATTTTACACTTACATGTATCTTGGAGAAAGCCATATATAATATTTTAAAGAGGAATAAGGTGATCACCATAAGTGATCAGAAACATGGCATTAGACTGAAAGCGGGGAGAGTTACCTCTAATAATAGCTCTCACTGAGTGCTTACTGCCTGTCAGGTACTCTGCACTGTCTTCTTTATTTAAATTAATTCTTTCCACTGCCTGGTGTGACAGGTGGTGTTACCCCCACGTTGTAGGTGAGGGACTGTTTTCTCTGCTTGCTGGCAGCAGAGGATTCAGACCCTGTCTCTGTGGTCGGACTCCTCCTCTCACCCGCTACAGGGCCTCAGATTGAGCCTGTGGCCAGCAGTAGCCTGAAGTATGGATCATAACATCAGCAGCCTGCCTTTAAAACCAGCACCCCCCACACCTGAGCTGTGTGACTTTGACCAAGCTATTTAACCAGGGTTTCAGTTCATACATAGCTCCTGGGTTTGCTAGGAGATATAGAGCAATGTACACAGAGCCAGGTGATAGTAAGGGCTCAGTGAGTATTAGAAATGCACAATTTTTTTTGAGATGGGGTCTGGCTATATTGCCCAAGCTGGTCTCAAACATCTGGGCTCACACATTTTCCTGCCTCAGCTTCCTAAAGTGCTGTGATTACAGGTGTGAGCCGTGGTGCCCAGTCAGAAATGTACAATTAGTAGGAGTATTACTTCTTTATCTCTAAGTAGCTGGTGGCTTATGCCCACAACCTGCAAATATGTTGTAAAAACAATACAATGAAGAGGCAGGAGAATTTAGGAGTTGAGCTTGAATCTGAAAAAGGTACTCTGGGATACAAATCCTAGCTCTGCCCTGCTGGTTGCACAATGGAGCAGATTAATTAACCGCTCGGTACCTCAGTTTCCTCCTATGTAACATAGAGACAATAATAGGGTTGTTATGAGACTAGGATGAGGGGATGATTAGGAAGTACTGTACATGGGGCATGGAACCTAGTTAGGGAAAAATAATTGTGTCTGTTATTATCTTCTGCAGGTGTAAAATGGTGCATTTTCTTTTCTGTATTTAAATGCTAATGGTTCCAGAAGAGAACCATTGTCTTCCCGTCTTAATATTCTCCTGTTCACACTTTTATTTATATTCTCATGGTATTTTGCTTAGGTATTGACACTATTTCACCTTTTTTCTTTCTTTCTTTTCTTTTCTTTTCTTTTTTTTTTTTTTTTGAGACAGTGTCTTGCTCTGTCGCCCAGGCTGGAGTGCAGTGGTGCGATCTCGGCTCACTGCAAGCTCCACCTCCTGGGTTCATGCCATTCTCCTGCCTCAGCCTCCTGAGTAGCTGAGACTACAGGCGCCCGCCACCACACCTGGCTAATTTTTTGTATTTTTAGTAGAGATGGGGTTTAACCATGTTAGCCAGGATGGTCTTGATCTCCTGACCTAGTGATGCGCCTACCTTGGCCTCCCAAAGTGTTGGGATTACAGGTGTGAGCCACCGCGGCCAGCCACCTTTTTTCTTAATGGGTTACAAATATTGTCCTGTAATATTCTTATGTCTCCTTTTGGACTTAGGGAGACACAGGACCCTCTTGCATTCTCTCACCATTTAGTGTCTGCTGTGAGCTGGGCGCTCTGTAGTGTGTCTGTGCATGTGTGCGTGGATGGGACAGGGATCTAGACATTGTAAAGAAGCTGCACTCTCCCTCAAGAACTCCAGAAGGAAAGAAAGCAAGACACGAAGTAAGTTTTAGTAATCCAAGGCAGAACGAGGCGAGAGCATCTAGACAAGGCACCAGGCAGGCAGGCTGCACGAGGAGGTGTCAGGTCAGGAGCGAGGTGGAAGCTGAGATGGGCTTTGCATGCGTAGAATTCCTAAAAGTATAGAGTGGAGAGAGGCCTGGGAGAGGGAACGAGAACCTGAGCAAAACTGTGGAGATGGACATGAAAGAAGGGCATGGGAATGCATGTCTTGTGGAAATGTGTGAAATAAAGCATAAGGAAGGGGAGCAGTGAAGGATGCGGCCAAGTGAAGTCCGGTGGGAGCCTGAGGATGGGAGACCAAGGAGAGGTGAGGTTTCCCAGGGTCTGAGGCGGGCGAGGAGCAGTATCATGTGTGTTTTTGGTAAAGGGTGAAAGGTGAAAGGAAATTCTAGCTGCCTGGGCTCTGTGATGGGGGACACAGTTGCAAATGGCACTGAGGGGGATGGGGAGACAGGGAATGAAGTATCTCCACAGTGCCTTGGGCTTCATTTCTCATGCTGGGCTGCCGCTGGGGCAGGCTTGGCTGAAGGTGAAGGGGTGGAGAAGGAGATGGTGGATGGAGACTTGGGTTTTCATTGCTTCAGGGCTTCCTGTGCCCTGGCACTGATTTTCTCACAAAAACCATGTTGGAAAATGGCCCCAGGTTCTAAAGTGAACTCAGAAAGCCCATTAATCCACAGCATACCGCATAATATAGCATACCACAGTACAATTGGTATGAACTCCTAAGACTACGTCGTGGGATAGGATGTCTGTGGGTAATTCACTGCAAATTCCAAATATGTAATCAGCTAGGAACATGATGGTCAGCTGGGATTCTTTTACATGAAATGGTTCCACTATATACCTGGCCTGGAGAGCATCTGTTGTATCATGAATGGCGTGATAAAATTTGAACTGGTAATTTTTTTAGAGATGGGGTCTCGATATGTTGACCAGGCTAGCCTCGAAATCCTAGGCTGAAGTGATCGTGTTACCTCAGGCTCCCAAGTAGCTGGGACTACAGATGCGTACCACTTCTTGTGGCTAGTTTGTGTATTTTTTATGGTTTAGATTTTAAAAGACACATCAAATATGGTTCTTCTATTGCATTTTCAGATAATACATTTTTATCCTATACTTAAGGAGAAAACATACTTAGTCAATAGCATTTGTTGTCATTGTCAATTCTTTTTTTTTTTTTCTGGAGACAGAATCTCACTCTGTCACTCAGGCTGGAGTGCAGTGGTGCCATCTTGGCTCACTGCAACTTCCGCCTCCCAGGTTTAAGTGATTCTTCTGCCTCAGCCTCCTCAGTAGTTGGAATTACAGGTGTGTGCCACTATGCCCGACTAATTTTTTGTATTTTTAGCAGAGATGGGGTTTTGCCATGTTGCCCAGGCTGGTCTTCAACTCCTGACCTCTGGTGATCCACCTGCCTCAACCTCCCAAAGTGTAGGATTATAGGTGTGAGCTTCCATGCCCAGCCCCCTCATTGTCAATTCTTGATCATCAGCCTTTTAAACTGACTCTAGTACTGTTTTCCTGTCCTGGGATTTTAGAATCCTAATGGTTAGTATGATTATGAGAGATCACTCTTAGACACTTGTGTGGATAAAAACTATATAGAGCTCAATTGTGGGGTATATTTAAAAGTTAATCCTGTTAAAGGAGAAAGTATTCTAATACCTGTTAAAACTGGTATCAGAATAATTAGCTGGGCATGATGGCATGAACCTGTAGTCCTAGCTACCCTGGAGGCTGAAGTGGGAGGATTGTATGAGCCCAGGAGTTTGAGACTGCAGCCTAGGCGACAGAGCAAGGCCTCATTTCAAAATAAATAAATAAATAAATAAAACCCAAACCCCACAAAACCCAAAAACAAAACACACACACACACACTCACCCACTATGGAGCACCCTACATGTATATGTACCAGATACTGTGCTAGACACAAGTGAATCTGTTCTGATTAAAATCAATCCCAGTGTCATAGAACTTCAAGTTGGAAAGACACACAATTAAGTAAATAATTAAGCAAATCATTCCAGGGGTGCCAAGTGCTGTGCAGGCAAAGTACAGAGTGCGATGGGAGCAAGTAGTAGGGACCACACCTGTTCTTAGGAGAGAGTGGCCAGGGCCAGCTTTGACAGGCAAGATGGACAAGGTGGACAGGTAGGAGTTAGCCAGGTGAAGAGAGAGGATGAGTTAGCAGAGAAAGTCGAGTGTATGGCCGTTGAGATGTATGAAGAACTCAGGAGGGGATCAGACATGGTTGGAGGTGAGAGGTTGACTGAGAAGCTGCTGAAAGATGAGATGACAGAAGTCAGATCACTCATGGTCTTACAGGCTCTCTTGAGGAGTTAGATCTTCCTGCCAAGAGCAATTGGAAGCCACTGAAGACTTTGAAGCCAACAATGACCAGACTCATATTGTATGATAAGATTTGTGTTATAAAAATTGTGATTTTGGCAGTGGAATGGAGAATGGGTTGGAGGGGTCATGAGTAAAGGAGACTAGTTAGCAGTCCGTGGTTACTGAGGTCCAGGTGAGATATGAAGGGGGCCTGGACCAGGGTGGTGACATTGGATGAGAAAGACTTAAGAG
The DNA here is from genome assembly GCF_008728515.1 of Papio anubis. Lineage (NCBI taxonomy): Eukaryota > Metazoa > Chordata > Mammalia > Primates > Cercopithecidae > Papio > Papio anubis. The sequence continues at coordinate 161,489,177 of NC_044976.1, forward strand.
TCAAGATATACCATATTACCTTGATCCTGAAATGTAAGTATGTTTCATGTTTTTGTCTCTAAAATTGGGATAAGGCTTAGATTTGGTGATACTGATTCTTTCTTAGAGATACGAGTGACAATGGTGCATCTAACAATCCATGGCCTGTTGTTAGATGAAATTTGGTGTTTGGGAGAGAAAAGCTGCAGGACTTGCCATTGTCATGGAGCTCAGTGGGTAGGGGGCTTGAGCAACTGACTGAATGGTAGAACTGTAGGTTCTGACAGAGAAAAGACATTATGGAACACTTATAGTCTTTAGCTTTAAAAAAAAACATGGCAGGCCGGGCTCAGTGGCTCACGCCTGTAGTCCCAACACTCGAGAGGCCAAGGCAGGCGGATCACAAGGTCTGGAGATTGAGACCATCCTGGCTAACACGGTGAAACCCCGTCTCTACTAAAAATACAAAAAATTAGCCAGGTGTGGTGGCACGCATCTGTAGTCCCAGCTACTTGGGAGGCTGAGGCAGGAGAATTGTTTGAACCCAGGAGGTGGAGGTTGCAGTGAACCGAGATCGCACCACTGCACTCCAGCCTGGGCGACAGAGCGAGACTCTATCTCAAAAAACAAAAACAAAAACAAAGCAAAAAACCATGGCAAAGTTCAAACTAGAAAAGTTATTAGTTAATACGTGCCAGAAGTTGAGTTACCATTTTTTTTAAGAGATGGGGTCTCAGGATGCTCCCCAGGCTGGTCTCGAACTCCTGGGCTCAAGCAACGCTCTCACTTCAGCTGGGGCTACAGGCTCATGCCCCTGCTCTCAGCTTGAGTTGCCAATTTTAAAGGTTGTAAAATAGGATATCTGGGTTTTAATTGTTGATACTAATTGTTGATACTAAACTGTTGTGTTCGTTTTATGAAATACTGTTTTGTTAATTGCTGAAATTAAACTGGCTTTAGGGACAGATGCACCACCTCCCAGTTTGATCTCTTGGTCCTTGGTCGGCAGAGCTCACCCTTTTAAGGTGGCATATTTACATTCCCTGCCATCTTTTAGCATCCCTTTAGCTTCAGTTTTCCTGTCTCTTGAGGACACAATAGCTTTACTTTGTAAATGACTGACCTCATGATGATACTAAATATTTGTTATGCTGGTGTCTTCCTGGCTCAAATGTTCTGGAATGTTCTTTTTTTTTTTTTTCTTTTTTTAAAGATACTGGGTCTCACTATGTTGTCCAGCTGGTCTCTGAACTTCTGGGTTCAAAGCATCCTCCTGCCTCAGCCTCTTGAATAGCTGAGTTTACAGGTATGAGCCGCCTCACTGGCGTCCTATTTTTTACTGCCTCTTGACAAAGCAACCAAGTTCCACACAGTATTTATAAGGCAAAAGGAGTCATTCGTGGTGGGTAAATATTTATTTTTCTTCCAGCTTACCCAATGTGGAGGATATTTTTAGCTCAAGGCCTGTAGGGAATGGTTATTAGTAACCGGAGTAAGGAGGTTAGAAATTCCAAAGGTTCTGTCCTGAACTTGCTTATGGCAAAATTTAAAGCATTACTGTCTGCTATGGACTGAATGTTTGTGTCCTCTCAAAATGCATAGGTGGAAGCCTTCATTCCCCGTGTGGTAGTATTTGAGGTCAGGCCTTTGGGAGATAATTAGGTCATAAGGGAGGGAAGCCTCATGGATGGGATTAGTGTTCATATGAGAAGAGACAGAGAGAGATGATTTCTCTTTCCTCCATGTGAGGACGCAGGAAGAAGCTGTCTATAAACCAGGAAGAGGGTTTTCATCAAGAACTCAACCATGCTGGCATTCTGATCTTAAAATTCCAGCCTCCAGAACTAGGATAAATACATTTTTGTTTAAACCACTCAGTCTGTGGTATTTGTTATCATAGCCCAAACTAAAGACACCATCTAGCGTATTCTCTTCAGCTTGCAAATACAAAGATTATAATAAAATGCTTTTAGGCTGGGCACGGTGGCTCACGCCTGCAATTCCAGGACTTTGGGAGGCCGAGGCGGGGGGATCACCTGAGGTGAGAAGTTCAAGGCCAGCCTGGCCAACATGGTGAAACCTGGTCTCTGCTAAAAATACAAAAATTAGCTGGGCATGGTGGCATGCCCCTGTAGTCCCAGGTACTCAGGAGGCTGAGGCAGGAGAATTGCTTGAATCTGGGAGGTGGAGGTTGCAGTGAGCCGAGATTGGGCCACTGCATTCCAGCCTGGGTGACAGACTGAAACTCCGTCCCAAGAAAAAAAAAAAAAAAAGCTTGTAATTTTTTTATTGATTAGTTAATAATAAATATGAATCACCAGCTATGGGATAAGTATTCTCAAGAAACAGCCAGTGTTTTAGATGCCTTATACTGTACCTCCGACCAAATAATTTTAATTTAGTGGTCAAATTACTACATTTCTAATATTGTTATTTTTAAGATGATTTTATTTACTTATTTATATAATTTCAACTTTTATATTAGATTCAAGGGGTACACGTGCAGGCTTGTTCCGTGGGTATATTGTGTGATGCTGAGGTTTGAAGTATGGATCCTCTCACCCAGGTAGTGAGCATAGGGCCCCATAGGTGGCTTTTCAACCGATACCCTTCCACCCCTCCCACCTCTAGTAGTCTGCAGTGTCTATTGTTCCCATCTTTATGTCCATGTGTACTCAATGTTCAGCTCCCACTTAGAAGTGAGAACACATGGTATTTGATTTTTTGTTCCCACATCAATTCCCTTAGGATAATGGCCTCCAGCTGCATCCATGTTGCTGCAAAGCACATGATTTTGGTTTTTTCATGGCTGCGTAGTATTTCAAGGTGTATATGTACGTTTTCTTTATCTAATTCACCATGGATGGACATCTAGGTCTTTGCTGTTGTGGATACTGCTGTGATGAGCATGCAAGTACATGTGTCTTTTTGGGAGAATGATTTATTTTCCTTTGGGTATATATACCCAGAAATGCGATTGCTGGGTTTAATGGTAGCGGTATTTTAAGTTCTTCGAGAAATCTCCAAACTGCAGAATGGCTGAACTAAGCATTTTAAACAGTTTCTAAGTGTTTTCCTTTGCTGTGGAATTGGTCTTATGGCACAGCCGGGGTGTAAACTGATAACTACTGCAGGCATCCTTGAAAGCAGAGTCTTAAGATCTGTGACTTTTATTTTGGGGGATCATTAGAGGATGCCCTTACACAGCCACTTACTTTTGGGAATTGGAACTTTGGAATTGCTGTTGCACATTTCCTGGTCTTGTCTTGTTCAGGAGGTGAAGGAGTCCATGTAATAGAATAGAGCAAAGGGAGCTAAGCTTGGAAGAAATGGTTCAACTTCCTGCACTTCAACTGCATAGGATGAAGAGGATTCATTTGTCTTATTCGGCTGGAAGTACAGAAAGTGGTGCCTGACAGCTCATCCAGGTCTACAGTTGGAGCTCTCTGCCAACCAGAGTACAGAAACCAGATATTTTGACAGCTAAAACAGTATGAGCTCCTGATCGTGGTAAAAGTTTGGGATATGCCTGCTTCTGATATGACTCTTTTGCCCACAGGCATTAATAATAATTTAGCAAATCTTGTTTCTGTTTATACCCACACCAGCATATGTTATTGAGGGGAACAAGCAAGATTAATTTATTTAGAATGTGAGAAGTCTTTTTATGAGTCAGATAGTAATGTGGACCTCATGAAGCAAAATGAAGGTCGATCAGTTCCTAGATGCCCTGGAGAGGATTACAGCACGGCACTGCATGTCACTCTTTTTATCTATAGCTTTAAAGCAGAATATTATTGCACTAGCAATTTTCCTATGCTGAGATATGCAGAATGCCAAGGGAACAAGGCCCCTCCTGTGAGTTCTGCTCTGGCACCTGCTTTTAGGATCTAGAAGAATAAGAGCTATAGGCCTACAGGACATTATCAAGCTTTCTGATTGTGAACATTAATAATAATAATGAACATCTTACATTTTTATTGGGTGATTAAAAAATGTGTAAATACTTGAATACCAAGTCTGTATCTTGGCTGTTTCTTGAGAATACTTATCTCATTGTTGGTGATTCATATTTATTATTAACTAAGCAATAAAAAAGCATTTTATAATAATGAATAAATTACTTTCAATGAATATATAAAAGACATTGATATTTTCACTATGCAAAGAACTATGGCTTGGTGTGTTATACTGGTGAGGAAACATAGTCCCAGGACAAATGAAATTAGGCTGCCAGGAGTTCCGTTCTATTTCTGTTGAAGGTTTTTTGGTAACTCTTTTCAAAATGATCCTCTCATTAACACTGTTCTAGCCTCTAGTTCCGTCAGTCAAAAAACAGTTGCTGAGCCCCTTTGGTGGAGAAATAAAGCCTTTTCTAGTGCAGGAAGGCAGGCATAAGGAAATCATGCAAGTAGGACTATGATCCCTGTTTAAAAAGGGACAACAGGGCCTCTGCTACAAATATGGTACCTTTGGGTGATGCTGAAAAAGGTGCTGCCCCCTCTGGGTACCTATAGCCTTTCAGGGTTGGGTTTGATGGACAGGCTTATACTGTGCTAATTAGGAATATGAGCACTTTGCACTGACTAAGCTCGTATCAGGTCACACAACGGGTTGCATAGAACTTGAGCTGCATTTCAGCCCCCATTTTCCTTTTGCTCCCCTATACTTTGTGGCTTTACCTACACGTAGTTTCAAGTTGACGAATTTTTTTCCAGTTATGTCTTACTGTTCACAGTAAGAGTTAGACAGAGAATGTAGACGGGCATGCAAGTTTCTCATTTTTCCTGATGAACACACACGTGATGAGGACTCTACTGAGGCTGCTACAACAGGACTTAATACATGAGGAAGAGAAAGCCCAGAACAATTGATATGCTTTTCTAGGCAATTGAGTAGTAATCCAGGATCATGATTTCTAAATGTCTGCTCAATGCTTGCAATCACATTCTTGACAGTAGTGACATGTAACATTGTTAAAACAAACACCTAGGAAGGTTTAATGCATGTGCTTTGCCATCAGAATTAAACCCAAATTTCTTAAACTGACATTCAAGTCCCTTTGTGCTTTGGTCTCAATTTACCTTCCTAGACTTTTTCTCTGCTGCTCCATCATAGGATGTATGCCACAGTCTCATCAAAATGCACCATTCAAGGTTCTCTAAACCCTAAACTTTGTGTTCAAATAGTACAAAGTGCATCTATCTACTCCGTATCCATCTGTTGAAGTCTCTCCCATTCTAAATGGCTCAGCTGGGGTATTGATTACTTTCTTTACAAAGCATCTGATGCTTTCCACCTACTGTGATTTCTGTCTCCTGAATCTGGATAGGGTTTTAATTGTTATGGTGTGTTTAGTTTACTGTCTTAAAGTTACTTATGTTATTTCTTTTTTTAATGCTCATTGAGGATAATAATGATTCTTTATTTATCTTTCTGTTTTCTACAGCACCGTGTTTCTTAATTAGGGGAGGCGAACAATGTATGCTGTGTTTTTTAAAAAGTTATTTATTTCTGTAAGGGCTTAAATTCAGTGGTAAGAATATGCTGTATGAATAAGTGAATTCCATGATTGATTTATGTAGGAATTAAATTTGGAACATATTGGGTTTTCTCTTAGTAAAATAGTATGATTCCAGTGTCCTTAATTACATTAAAATATGCACTTTTGTCTTTACTTTGATATTTCTATTTATATTTTAAAAAATATATGCTATACACACAAGCATTGTGATACCATTACAGTTGATCTGATAACCCAGATTTCTACTAAGAGATTTCATCATGCCACTCAGAAGGGCACACAAAATTAAAAACTTATAAATTATATTTTGGATTTTTCTTTTAATATTTTTGGACTGCGGGTGACTGACTGCAGGTAGGTGAAACTGTGGAAAGCAAAACTGCAGATAAGGGAGAACTACTCTAACATGATAAAGAAATGAACTTTTGTGGTTGTAAGTCATTGGATTTGGGTTTTTTGTTACTGTTGTTATTGCAACATAACTTAGTGAAAACTGTCTGATGTGTGGGCTTTCTATCTGAAAAACTACCAGGACTGAAAGATAAATAGGAGTTTACCTGCTTAGAAGAAACACAGGGTCTTGGGGCATTCCAGGCAAAGAGAGGAGCCGCTTGAGGGAAACATTTTCTGGACTCATCGAGTTCTGAATGTCGGAATCCAGTTCCAAAATTCCCTGCTTTTTCCGTGACTTCTGAATTAGAAGTATTCAAGAATTTGCATCTGTGCCACCTGAAGTTGTGGCCTACCTATTTTGGATTTGAAAGGGACAGGAGGGAGACTCAAGATACTGAGAAGCCTGTGCCAATTCTTGAGCTGAGGGCTTTCTGCATCCTGCTGTCATTTGCACCTCTTGGGCTCCTAATGAAATGTTTAAGCATCCCTTTTCTCCTGTTTCATCAGGAAATTGTAACACTTCTGCTTAATCCACAAACGATCTCAATTATTCTCCCTTCCTTAGCAAATAGGGAAACTATCTGCTGTTTGCCTCTATAAATAATTTTTGGTTCATCGCTCATTGTGTACTTCACAAATTTGAACCAGTAAAACACAGTCCAGGAATGTGTTTTGGTGGTAAAAGTTGCAATTACAGAAGAAGATGTGAAAGTGATTCCCTGGATCCTGGACAATAAGACTCCAACCAGAAGCCACAGGAGCAGAATAAAGTCCCTGGAGTCAGGAATGGATCTTTAAAAGAATTTTATTTTGTTGTATTTTTCCCCACATTATTTCAATGCTATGTGCACATTGTAGGAAACACAGAAAAGGAATAAAGAGGTGCATTTTATTAAAAATAGTTCCCTTTCAGGATTATACATATCATAGACATAGTTTTCAGTTCTCATTTTAGAAGATATATTATCTTTGATTTTTAAAAAGATAAATGCTTTTTGAAGACAATATGAAAAATACGAAGGTGAAAATAAAAACCATCCATAATGTCACCACTCAGAAATAATCATTTTGGGCTTTTTGAAATTTGGAAACATTTTGAGACCTATGTATGACTATTCAGTAAAAATCTGTAAGGTGATTTTTGATTGGCTCTTATTCTGAAACCAGGACAAACTAGAGGTTACCATCCTGACTCCAGTGATTTCCCTTGGAGGTATTCTATACAAGAGTTGCTTATGTATTTGTCCTGCATCTTTCTTTGTTCTTCTACCCTCCTCCCCAGCCCATGATTCTAGTAATCATGGCACATATTCCAGACTTCACGCCACTCAGGCTGGCTACTCAGAGAGACTTCATTCTCCTGTTCACAGAAGGTGACCAGAGTCGGGCCACCCAGAGGCCTTTTGACGGGATTGCTATGGGGGTGAAAGAGCTATGCTTTTTTCTCTGTGAGAGTTGTGAGGGTGGCATCCCCTGGGACTGTTGGTGCCATCTTTCTGCCTGTGGAGAGAACTGATGTAAATGAATCCAAGCAGGAGCATGCAGAACTGAGCAACAGGGAGACAGAGGTACAGTCCCACTGACACTATTTGCACCCCTGGACCTAGCGTGCGAGCCAGTAAACTCTCCTTTATGCCAATGCCAGTGTGAAATGAGGTTTTGTCCCTTGTGATGGAAGCAGGTCTGACTGATAGAGATTCCCAGAACTGAGCTCATCACTGGATCAACGGGTCGAAGAGCATCTGAAGGCTCGTGATACACTGCGTTACCAGATTGTGTGGCGGAAAGATTGTACCAAGTTACTCCCTTAAACCAACGTTGAGAATTTCTGTCTTCTCAGACCCAAGTGATGACTTGGGCATCATCATTTCAAATTATTTATTTTTGCTAATTTTATCAATTAAAATTGAAACTTTAAATTTTGTATTCTTTAAGTTACTAATGAGGCGACATGTATTCATGGAACTATATTTGTCTCCTGTGAATTTTCTGTTTTCTGCTGTTACTCCCTGACCTATTTTTCTGCTAGTGTCTTAGTTTTATTTTCCATGTTTTTCAAGTATAGAGTTTAACAGCATTAGGTACATTCCCACTGCTGTGCTTACTGGTTTTTTTTTTTTTTTTTTTTTTTTTTTTTGAGGCAGGGTCTCACTCTGTCACCCAGACTGAAGTGCAGTGGCGCAATCACAGCTCACTGCAGCCTTAACCTCCCAGGCTTACTCTAGGTCTTGCTATGTTGCCCAGACTGGTCTGTAACTCCTGAACTCTCAGACTGGTCTCTAACACCTGAGCTCAAGTGATCCTCCCGTCTCACCCTCCCTAAGTGCTGGGATTACAGGCATAAGCCACCACACCCAGCCACATTATTGTACTTCTTTTCCTTTTAATCAATTTGCAAAATTCCTCTCTATATAAGGCACATTAAGAATATTTATAACAAATATTTTTTATTGATTTTTCTTTTTATTTTAAAAACCTGTGTTGTAGTTAATTCATTTCCTGCGTGATTTCTGAGTTTTGGGTTTCAAAAGGATTCCCCACCTGACATTAGATAAATATTCTCATACACTTTTTTTCTAAAATTTTAGTTTCACTTTTGGCTGGGTGCGGTAGCTCACGTCTGTTATCACAGCACTTTGGGAGGCTGAGACAGGCAGATCATGTGAGGTCAGGAGTTCGAGACCAGCCTGGCCAACATGGTGGGACCCTGTCTGTACTAAAAATACAAAAATTAGCCAGTCGTGGTGGCGGGTGCCTGTAGTCCAAGCTACTCAGGAGGCTGAGACAGGAGAATCACTTGAACTCAGGAGGCGGAGGTTGCAGTGAGCCGAGATTACACCATTGCATTCCAACATGGGCGACAGAGTGTCTTGATCTCAAATAAATAAATAAATAAACAAATAAATAAATAAAAAACATATCTATATAAAATACAATTTTAGTTTCACTTTTAATTTACTTTTATTTTTACATTTAACATTTCTCTTTATTTTGGCATGCAGCGTGTCTAGTAAGAGTCTAACTAGAGTTTTTTCCTGGTCCAACACAGGTGCTCACTATCTCCTGTGGAAGCTTGAATGAATTAGATAAGGGAGGGTTCCAAAAAGGGGCTTTTTGGAAATTTGTGGGCACATTTTTTGGTTGTCACAGAGATGAGGATCTGCTGGCATTTAGTGGGCAGGGACAGAGGAAGCTAGACATCTTGGCCTTTGTGGGACAGATCAATACAAGGTAGCGTTGTCCAGCATCCTGCTTTACTTTTGAATATCCCAGTGAATTAAATGTGTCATTAAATATAAGCCAGCAGTAATTTAATACATAATAATACTGAATAATTATAGAAAATTATTATAGCAATACCCAACAATATAGGATGGTGTTATGGAGAGGAAAGGTGAAATGAAATAAAGACATTTCCTCAACATTATTGCTCAATGTAGTCTAACATGTCCAACTGCATTTTTAGTTGAAAATAGTTTCATCATAAGCAAGGAAAACTCACTGCAAATGTGTACCTGAGATTCCTTTAAAGATTCTTAGAACCAGGCAGGGTGCGGTGGCTCACACCTGTGATCCCAGCACTTTGGGAGGCAAAGTGGGTGGATTGCTTGAGCTCAGGAGTTTAAAACCAGCCTGGGCAACATGATGAAACCTCGTTTCTACAAAAAATTTAAAAAATTAGCTGAGTGTGGTGGAATGTGCCTGTGATCCTGGCTACTCAGGAGACTAAGGTGGGAGGATCGCTTGAGCAGGGAAGGCAGAGGTTGCAGTGAGCGAAGATCACACCACTGCACTCCAGCCTGGGCGACAGAGCAAGACTGTCTTAAAAAAAAAAAAAAGATTTTCAGAACCAAATGATTAACTATTGGGGGCACATTAATTTCAAGGATTTTGTTGAATTTTAAGAATAGCTCGGTTTTAGAATATTTCATTTTATTGCCATGCACAATCATGGCTCACTGCAGCCTTGATCTCCTGGGCTCGAGCAATCCTCCCACCTCAGCCTCCTGAGTAACTGGGACTACAGGTGTGTGCCTAAAACGTGTTTTTGGTTGCCAGACGTCAAAAAGAAATCTGTATGGTGAAAATATCACAGTGAAATTATTTCTAATTATAGGAGTTGGTTCTCCTTTTTTTTCAGTCTTTCCCTGATGCTGTTTCTGGAAGTCTCCTGTATAACCTTTTTCTAGCCTCTCTTACTAATTTTCTCTTTTCATTCCCTTCTCTAGTCCCTGGAGGATTCTTAAGTTCCAGATGCTGACTGTAAGTTTATTACTTTTTTTTAGACGGAGTTTTGCTCTTGCTGCCCAGGCTGGAGTGCAATGGTGCAATCTTGGCTCACTGCAACCTCTGCCTCCCAGGTTCAAGAGATTCTCCTACACCAGCCTCCCAAGTAGCTGGGATTACAGGCATGCGCCACCATGTCTGGCTAGTTTTTTGTAATTTTAGTAGAGACGGGGTTTCTCCATGTTGGTCAGGCTGGTCTCAGGTGATTCACTTGCCTCGGCCTCCCAAAGTGTTGGGATCACAGGCGTGAGCCACTGCGCCTGGCCAGACTGTAAGTTTTAACATGCAGTGGGATTTCCTGAGAAGAGACATGTTGGCTATGAGACTTTGTCTCCACCTTGCTTCCAGTCATAACAGGGGTAATCATTCGATGCCTCCCTGTAAACTAGGCCCTATTTGTTGGCAAGAATGTCAGTACTAACTCATTTTCTCCACTTTGAGGGCCTGTAATTTGCCTTGGCATGCTTTTTCTCCTCTAATTAGGGTAATTTCTTTCTTTTCTTTTAGAATATGCACATAAGCCTTGTCTGTTACCATTTTTTAAACACTAGATGTTATTCTAGCATCCACCTGTACCTCTGCTGTTTCATCATCCTGTACTTCCTGTGTGGACTGCCTTCTTGTCTTCTGTTAAATCCAAACTTAGTTTAAGTAGGGGCAAGCATCTGACTTCTTAATTATGTCTTCTAATTTAGTTGTGTTCAAGCATTTAGATATAAAAAGATATATATATTTAATTATAAATCCTTTTGATATGATGAGCGCATTGTATATATTTTTGACATTATATATATAGGTAGGTTATTTTGTCTGAGGTTATATCTCAGGATGGTATGGTAAGACTAAAAATATTTGTTATTTAAAGAAGTTGTTAGGTTTGATATTGCTGAGAATTGCTGGGAAAAGTGAATGGATATTTTTTGATAAGTGCATGGAGAAAAAGAAGGGAAATAATAGCCATCACTTTTAAGATGCTTACTACGAGCCAGGCAACTTACCTCATTTATATCTCATAACAACCTTGTGAAGTGGGCACTGTTGTCATCCACGTTACACAGGTGAGAAAAGCGAGGCACAGAGAAGGTAAACAAGTCCCCAAGGCCACAGCTGCTAAGAGGCAGAGACTCAATGTGCTGAGGAATTACTATGTGCTGAGTACTTCCAGGAACTGTTACATGATTTAATCTATTAACCTTCACAATCTCTATGAGATAGGTACCGTTATTGTCTCCATTATACAAATGTAAGAAGTGAGGCACAGTGTGATCACGCAATTTGCCCAAAGTTAAACAGTTTGGTAGATCCTGGATTCAAACCCAGAGTCTGTGCTCTCAGTTGCCATATTACCTGGCCTCTAGCAGAGACCATCTCTACTTTATGATTTTTTGCCATCAAGCTACGCTAACTCCTGCAAAAAAAATTAAAATTAAAAATCTTCCATTTATTTTCTTTCTTTCTTCCATTCTTCTTTCTCCCCCTCCCCTCCCCTCCCCTCCCCTTCCCTTCCTTGAGACAGGATCTTGCCCAGGGTGGTCTCAAACTTCTGGCCTCAAGCAGTACCCCCACCCTGACCTCCCTTACAGGTACGAACCACCACACCCAGCTTGCCCTTCCTTCCTTTCTTTCCTTTTTCCTTCCTTCCTTCCTTCCTTCCTTCCTTCCTTCCTTCCTTCCTTCCTTCCTTCTTTCCTTCCTTCCTTCCTCTCTTCTCTCTCTCTCCTTCCTTCCTTTTCCCTCCCTCCCTCCCTCCCTCCCTCCCTCCCTTCCTTCCTTCCTTCCTTCCTTTGATGGAATCTTGCTCTGTCACCCATGCTGGAATGCAATGGCGCAATCTCAGCTTACTGCAACCTCCACCTCCCGGGTTCAAGTGATTCTCCTGCCTCAGCCTCCAGAGTAGCTAGGATTACAGGCACATGCTACCGCGCCCGGCTAATTTTTGTATTTTTAGTAGAGACAGAGTTTCACTATATCGGGCAGGCTGGTGTCGAACTTCTGGCCTCAGGTGATCCATCTGCCTTGGCCTCCCAAAGTGCTGGGATCACAGGTGTGAGCCACCGCACGTGGCCTTCTTTCTTTTTAAAAAACATATATTATTGCCACTGAGCCATTTTGAAGTCTCCTTCCTTCCTTCCTTCCTTCCTTCCTTCCTTCTTTTCTTCCTTCTCTTCTTTCTCTCTTTTTGAAACAGAGTTTTGCTCTGTCATTCAGGCTGGAAAGCAATGGTGCCATCTCAGCTCACTGCAACCTCAGCTTCCTGGGTTCAAGCGATTCTCCTGCCTCAGCCTCCTGAGTAGCTAGGATTACAAGTGTGCACCACCATGCTTGGCTAATTTATGTATTTTTATTAGAGAAGGGGTTTCACCATGTTGGCCAGGCTGGTCTTGAATTCCTGACCTCATGTGATCCACACACTTCTGCTTCCCAAAGTGCTGGGATTACAGGCCTGAGCCACCATGTCCAGCCTCTTTTTGTCTTTTTAAATGTGGAGTCTTGCTGTGTCACCCATGCTGGAACGCAGTAGCATGATCATAATTCACTGTAGCCTCAAGCTCCTGGGCTCAAGCAATCCTCCTGCCTCAGCCTTTGAAGTAGCTGGGACTACAGGTGTGCACCACCATGCCTGGTTTATTAAAAAAAATTTTGGCCAGGCGCAGTGGCTCACACCTGTAATCCCAGCACCTTGGGAGGCCGAGGCAGGTGAATCACGAGGTGAAGAGATCGAGACCATCCTGGCCAACATGGTGAAACCTTGTCTCTACTAAAAATACAAAAATGATCTGGGCTTGGTGGTTCATGCCTGTAGTCCCAGCTACTTGGGAGGCTGAGGCAGGAGAATTGCTTGAACCTGGGAGGCGGAGGTTACAGTGAGCTGAGATCATGCCACTGCACTCCAGCCTGGTGACAGAGTGAGACTCAGTCTCAAAAAAAAAAAAAAAATTTTTTTTTGGAGACAGGGTGTTGCTGTGTTACCCAGGCTGATCTTAAACTCCTGGTCTCAAGAGATCTTTGTGCATCTCCCAAGTAGCTGGGATTACAGGTGTGAGCCACCACGCCCAGTTCATTTTGAAGTTTCTAGAATATCTGGGCACTTTTGGTAGTGTAGGAACTGTGGTATCAGCTTAAAAGATGCTGCTATGTCTTGAAATTTGACAGCAAAAATTGGAGAGAGAGCTGGGAAGTTGTAGGACACAGAAACTGCAGAAACCCCAGAAACTGCAGGCCTGGGGCCCTGAACCAGTGCTCTGCTCTCTCTTCTCTTCAGCTGGCTGTTCCCTGAAGGTGACCTGTAGCCACAGCAGAAGCTGCAGAAAGCCAGGAGGAAGGGTAGGCTGCCATTCATCGCAAGTTCCCCCTCTTGGTTGTCATCAATAGCACCCAATATCAAGAGGCCTGGGACACTGGCCTCACTCTCAGAGATGTGTCCCTGACACAGCAAATAAGGAGACTGAAAGTTTTGCTTAGAATTTTCCACATTTTGCTTTTCTCTACTTTTATTTTATTTCATTATTGATTATTGCTATTCTTGAGATGGAGTCTCACTCTATCGCCCAGGCTGGAGTGCAGGGGTGTGATCTCTGCTCACTGCAGCCTCCGCCTTCCAGGTTCAAGCAATTCTCTGCCTTAACCTCCCACGTAGCTGAGATTACAGGCATGCCTCATGACGCCTGGCTAATTTTTTGTATTTTTAGCAGAGATGGGGTTTTGTCATGTTGGCCAGGCTGGTCTTGAACGCCTGGCCTCAAGTGATCTGCCCGCCTCGGCCTCCCAAAGTGCTGGGATTACAGGCATGAGCCACCGTGCCTGGCCTTCTCTCTACTCTTAAAGCCACTGCCCCCTCCATTCCTGCGTGTAACTTGGGAGCCTGGGCTCAGTGGCTACTTGGTGACCATTGGTATTCTTTTCAAGCCTCCAGGTTAGCTCTGCCCCCACCCCCCATGGTAGCTCTCCTCTACTTGTTCCTCTCCTCAAGCCCACAGTGCTATCTGCACCCTCCCTGCAGGTGACCTCGCCTGGAGTGGCGCTGAGACAGCGAAAGCACACCAGGTATGGAGAGTTCCTCAACTTCCCTTCTTTCCTCTTGCAAGCAGATCTATTTTCATCCATTCATAGATCTCTGTTTCCTCCCTCCTGCTGCTGAGAAAGCAGTGGCCCTGGACCCTTCTGAGACACATTACTCCTCTCTGCCTTGTGTGAGTCAGCATTTGCTGCTGTAACAAACAACCCAAAACCTTAGCGTTTGCAATTAACAGCTTTTGTTTTGCTTTCAAGGTCCTGGGCTTGGCAGGGCTGGGCTGGGCTGGGCTCCAGGCTGCAGGTGTGGTTCAGGTCTGAACCATAGCTCTCCTTCAGCATCCCGGCAGACTGTCAACAGCTACCTGGCCTATTATTCTTAGGGCAGAGGTATAGTAGGGGACACAAGGCCACACCAGGCCTCTCAAGGCCTCTGTTTGGAGCTGGTACATTGGCACTTTCTCCTGTATCCCTCCAGTCAAAGCAAATAATGACCCAGAGTCAACAGGGCAGGAAAATCCACTCCACCTGTGGCGTGGGTTTTTTACTGAATGATAGATAATACACTCTACCATATGCCTTTTCTAAAATCTTCACACACCCCCACTGCAGTTATATTTATTCTCATTCATTTTTTGGTCCATTTGTTTCTCTCATTCTGCTTGCTTTCCTTTTTAGCTCTTCTTCATTGGTTTCCACCCTGACAAATAGATAAATATTTTCTTGTCCTCAAGGAAAAAATTTCTCTCTCTTAATTGACTTCCCTCCAACTATTCTTTACTTCTTTCCCTTCACCCTTACTGAGAGTGCTTTCTGCCACCTCATCATCTCCCACTTCTTCCTTAGCTCATTAGCATCTCCTGTCCCTAGTGCCGTTTCTTGTCCCACTATAATCTCCCATCCTCAGGACCCCATGTAAATAAGCCTTGTGAAGGTGTGTAGACTCCATATTCCTAACTCCAATGGCCTCTTCTTGTTCTGTTTCACTTTGTTGCAGCATTTTACATGGTTCATTCCCTCTTTTTGGAATTTTCTCCTCTTGGATTCCGTACATCTCTTTTCTGGCTCTACTCCTTGCACTCATAGCTCCTTCTCTGTCTTCTTCACAGATCTTTGATTTTTTAATTCACTAGTTTGGCAAATGTTTATAATGTGCCTTGCATATGCTGCATAGAGATAATGGGTAACATCCTTGCCTCAAACTCCAATAAGATGACAGATGATTACAGAATTGCAACACAGTGTGATCACTGATGTGATGTGCGGTGCTGTGGGAAACCTAACTCAGCTTGGAGGTTAGCAGGTGATACGATTTGGCTGTGTCCCCATCCAAATCTCAACTTGAATTGCATTTCCCAGAATTCCCACATGTTGTGGGAGGGACCCAGCGGGGAGGTAATTGAATCATGGAGGACAGTCTTTCCCGTGTTCTTCTTGCGATAGTGAATAAGTCTCATGACATCTGATGGGTTTATCAGGGATTTCTGTTTTTGCTTCTCCCTCATTTTTCTTTTGCCACTGCCATGAAAGAAGTGCATTTTGACTCCTGCCATGATTCTGAGGCTTCCCCAGCCATGTGGAACTGTAAGTCCAGTTAAACTTCTTTTTGTTCCCAGTTTCAGGTATATCTTTATCAGCAGTGTGAAAATGAACTACTATATCAGGCTTTTGCTGAAAGAGGTGTCATTGAACTGGATCTTGAGAGATCCAGACTCAGAGAGCAGGAATGGCATTCCAGAAAGAGCACATAGCGAACACAATGGCTCAGAACCATGCTCTCCTCTTAGATTGGATTTCCCAGCATTTCAGCCTCATCTCTTAGCTCTGCACACCCTTTCCTTCCTGGCAGGTCCAACGCAGCATGCTCTCCTAAGTGGGAGTGCTGAATGCATGTTGGATATCTGATGAAGCAGCCAGTGGTACTCCAAACTCAGTTCTAAACTCACTATCTAAACTCCAGTCTTGTTTTTCCTCACCCCATGACTGCATCATCACCACACTGGCAAGGGTTGACACTATAGAGTCCTCTTGGATGCCTCTTTCTTCCTCGCCTGCCATCTGTTTGCCACATCACGTTGAATGCATGGCTCATCTTGCCAATTCTACCTCTAAATGCTGTCTCAAATTGTTCCACTTTTCTCAGACTCTCATTGCTGGTTCTAGATATTGTTCATATTGTTCACCAATTTGGTCTCATTCACTCTTAATTCTTTCCTGTCTTTCTTAAGCCTAGATAAGCTTAAAAACTCATATGATACACACAAATGTTCATAGTAGCACTATTTCTAATAGATAAAAGGTAGAAATACTCAAATGTCCACAACAGGTGAATGGATAAACAACTTGTGGTATATCTATAAAATGGAATATTATTTGGCCATAAAAAGGAATGCAGTACTGATATGTGCTACAACATGAACTTGAAAGCATTATGATAAGTGAAAGAAGACCAGCATGAAAGTCCAGACTGTATGATTCCATTATATGAAATGTCCAGACTAGGTAAATCCTTACAGACAAAACTCAGATTGGTGGATGCCAAGGGCTGGGGAGGGAGCAAAGAAGAGTAACTTATTAATGGGTACTGCACAGGGTTTTATTTTGGGATGATGAAAATGTTTTGTAACTAGAGGCAGTGGTCGCACAACTCTGTGAATGTGTTAAATGCCACTGAATTGTTCACTTTAAAATAGTTAATTTTATAGTATGTGAATTTCACCTCAATTGCAATCAAGACAAAAACCTTATGATGCTCTTAGAAAGAGAAGATCATGCTTCTGAGCTCGGTGTCCCCTTCCTTCCACTCCTGGCTCCAGGCTCTTTTCAGACTCACTGTAGCCTCCTCTCCCATATTCCATCCCCATTTCCTCCCTTCTTTTCCCTTCTCTACCACCCCCTAGTGGCCTCCATTGAAAGTCCGGGCACCTTCTTGCTGCCAAAGCTTTTTAAAAAGCCGTCTTCTCTGTAAGCCCTCTTTCCTTACTCCTTTTTTGGAAGAGAAGTTGGAGGGAGTACTGAACATAGGGAGTACAGGGATCCTGGGATTTGGGGAGTAAAAAAGACCTAAGTTCAATTTCCTATTCTACTACTTACTTAGCTGTATGACCTTGAGAAAGTTAATTACCTCTCTGAGCCTCATTTCTCGCATCTATAGTACCTGCCTCATAACATTATTGCGAAGAGTAAATTAAATCATACACACAAAGCTCTTAGAGAATACTGGTCACCTACCAAGCTTGCAGTAAGCGTTGGCTATTAAGATGTCTATTAGTTCATCCTTCAAGGCCCAGATCAAATGAGAGGTCTTCCTCATCTGTGAGGTCTTGCTTATCTCCCCCAGGCAGAATCAATTCTGTATTGATTTTTATTGTACAGCTTGTGTACCTCTGTCCCTGTTGTATGGTGTGTTGTACTTGCCTTTTCCTATAGGGGCTGTGAGATCTTTCCGATGGAGATTCTCCATGATATAGTTTGGCTGTGTCCCCACCCAAATCTCATCTTTATTCATTTATTTTTGAGACGGAATCTCACTCCGTTGCCCAGGCTGGAGTGCAGTGGCTCAATTTCGGCTCACTGCAAACTCCGTCTCCCGGGTTCAAGCAATTCTCCTGCCCCAGCTTCCTGAGTAGCTGGGATTACAGGCGTGCAACACCATGCCTGGTTAATTTTTTTGTATTATTAGTAGAGACGGAGTTTCGCCATGTTGGCCAGGCTGGTCTTGAACTCCTGACCTCAAGTGATCTGCCCGCCTTGGCCTCCCAAAGTGCTGGGATTACAGGCATGAGCTACTGTGCCCAGCCCCAAATCTCATCTGGAATTGTGGTTCCCATAATCCCCACATGTCATGGGAGGGGCCAGGTGGAGATAACTGAATCATAGGGTCGGTTTTCCCTATCCTGTTCTCGTGATAATTAGTTCTCAGGAGATGTGATGGTTTTATAAAGGGCTTCCCCCTTCACTGGGCACTCATTCTTTTTCTTGCCACCCTGTGAAGAGGCTCCTTCTGCCATGATTGTAAGTTTCCTGAGCCTCCCAGCCATGCAGAACTGTGAGTCAATTAAACCTCTTTCCTTTATAAATTACCCAGCCTTGGGTAGGTCTTTATTAGTTGTGTGAGAATGGACTAATACACTCCGTTGGTGAAACGATTTGAATTTCTTGCACCCCTCCCTCTCTCTGCCTCTACTCTTTTCCTCAAGGACCCAAGCTGGTTTGGAGGCTGCTTAGTGGTGTGGAAGAGGACTGGGCAGCTAACCTTGCCTCTTGTTGTGCCTTTGAACCTGACTGTCACCAGAGTGACCCAGCAACCTGAGCTGGTAAGGTGCTGGGTCTCAGTTCACTTTAACATTTCTAAGTGCATCAAGCCTTGGTTTTGCTTCTGGATTCCAGGACAAAAAATTAGCAAACAGTCAATATCCTTAATTTATCATTTCATCTTCCCCTTTTGTGCTTTACCCATGGCCTGGTATACATGCCTAGTAACTATTGCTGGCTGGATTATGATGGTTTCTAGATCCTTCCACACAACTGACCACAGCAGGTTACCATGGCAAGTCCCTTGTATTTAGAAAGAGGAAGTCCAGTGCCAAACAAGAACCCTGTGACAGTCCCAGGACGCTGGGCAGAACTCTGCTGTTGTTCCAGAGCATTCATTTCACAGTCCTTCCATGTGCAGCAGCATCATTAATGATCTGACCGCACTGCACATGGTTCCCTGAGGCCTTTCCTTTGCGAGCAAGGCCTGGCCTCTTCCCCGAACCGGGAAAACTCTGAATGTAACCCATAATCATGCTGTTCTTGGTAACGCCAGCAGCTTCCCACAAAAGCTCTAGAAATTGGTCAGACTTTCAAGCTTTTTAGAACATTAAGTCCATTAATTTTCATTGAGAAGAATATCAATCTTCAGTGTTCTCAGAATCCTGGGATGAAATTTTAGATCGAAAATCTTGTGATACTCATGTACTTTCCCCACCCATCCTCCATGCCCCTTAAGAGACTTTTCCTAAAAAAGTGAGACATTAGTTTGGGTTGCAGTTCACAAGGAGTAGTGGGACGGGCCAAGAAGACCTGGCTTTGCATCCCAGTCCCACCATGAGTACGAGGAATGCATTTGATCTTTCTGGCCCTTGGTTTCCTCATCTGGTCAGTGAGTAAACTATTGCCTCCAAACTTTACATTGAGAATCAAATAAGATTTTTGTAAGGTGCTTGACACAGATTTTCAACAAATGCAAGTACCCCCATTCCTGTGATCTCCTTTCTCTTGTGCCCTGTTTGCTCATGACAGTTTTCCAAAATCAAGTCTATTGAGAGTTTGAAAAAGCTGGAATTATGTGTTTTCTATTTGATACTTAATTTATTTATTTATAGAGATGAGGTCTTGCTGTGTTGTCCTGGCTGGCCTCAAACTCTTGGGCTGAAGTGACCCTCCTGCCTCAACCCGTGTAGTAGGTGGGACTACAGGTGTGAGCCACCCTACCTGGCTTGGTGCTTTATTTTTAAGCACATTAACCTTTCAGTAGTATTTTAAAAGTACCTTGCCACTGTGCTGCTATTATATACAGGCATCTGGAGACTGATAGGTTAAGTGAACCGGGATCTCACTATGGAGTATTGTGCAGTGGTTAGAACCAACATATTAGGTCTGCAAATTATAACATGGAGAGGTCTTAAAAGCACAGTGCATAGTGAAGAAATAAGAAATACAAAGTGGAATTTAACTTAATACCATTTATATAAGTAAAAAATATATGCACACTCCTGGAAATCTACCCTATAGATGTAAAAGCACCAGTATTTATGGATTCATGTGCATAAATATGCAGCTTTGTTTGTAGTGATAAAAAACTGAGTGCAACCTAAATGCCCGTCAGTAGGGGAATGGTTGGGTGAACTGCTGAACATCCATCTATTCCATGAATTACTAGACAGCTATTAAACAAGAATGCCAAAGATCTGGATCTACTGCCCTGGAAGGATAATCATGACATATTCTTAGATGAGAATAGCAAACCACAGAGATATGGATTACGAATCCAGTTCATTAAACCAAATCTATCTCCTCTCTCTCTGTCTCTCTCTCTGTCTCTCTCTCTGTCTCTCTCTCTCTCTCTCTCACACACACACACACACACACACATTTGTGTAACCACTAGTTTAAAGGATTGAGTGATCCTGGAGACATGTGTGGAGAGATAGACCCTGCCCATGCTGTTAGCAGTGGTCACCTGCTGGGGGTGCAGGGAGATAAGAAAAAAAAGACTATCAAAGACTAAAGAAAAGAAAAGCTCTTTATAGAAATGTTAAAAATCAGGCACAAATATTCTATCATGGATATTACTTACAATGCATAAACAATGAAAACACAGATGGACAAGGACCAGATATAACATGAATAAAAGTAATACTTGGGTAAGAGGATTATGAGCAAAAGGAAAAATACATGAACACGAAACAGAGATATCCAAACAAACAAAATAAACATTAAACACCTTAAGATAGCAGCCTATGTGTGGGAGGAGAGAGGATGGGAGTGAATAGGAAGATTAAAAGGAAATTTTAAAAATATTAAAGAGAAGGCACGCATGTAGCCCAGTGACAATGAATGGAGGTGGGAGTATGATGAACTCAACACTCTGCACCTAAGGTTAAAAAAAGTTAAAGAAGTTTCCCCTAGAGTAGCTTATGTAAAGAACAACAATACTAGTACTTACACAGAGCAAGATGTACCCTCGTCTTTAGGATCCACTTTTTTACAGAGCGTAATTCAAGGATGACTGCGGTTAGCCACATCCCCAGAGGCAGAGTAACTAAAATTTAGCAAGGGTCTGAGTAAGGACTAGCAAGTGTCATTACTATTCCATGCATGGGAATTCCCAGACCTGTCCTCCACAGACCCAGGCTAGCCTTACCTGTAATGATCAATGAGAGAAGGAACGTTCAGCCCATCAATGCCTTTGCTCTTGTAAACCAGACTAGATCACTCTGGGGAGAATATTAGCTATTAATTAGTTCCTTTAAATTGTGGCTTTGAACTTTTGGAATTAAAATTAATTGATGGTCTAAAGGAATGCCACGTAATTTTTATGGCATTGAGACATTTCCCCCCTCCGGGGATTAATCTGACTTTGTCTTTCCCCGCTCATTTTCCCAAGCTTGGATCTTTTTAGTAGCCGATCGCACTTATCTTTTGAGCTTTGAACCCTGCCCCAGTGGATAAGTAATTTCATTTAGGTAAACAGTCTCCAGAAATAGATTCAAACTGTGAGCAAACAGCTTGTTTGTGATAACAGGCCCTGCCTTGCAGCCTGATGTGTGAGGCTAACGGTCTCACGTCTGCTGATGGCGGTAGCTGACTTCCCCTCTTTGTAAACTGTCCCCCAGATGTGTCACATTCTCTCAAGGTGCAAAGCAGGTCCTGCAAATAAACTGGGTTTCTCCAGGACTGATGCAGGGACCAGAAGAGTCACAGACAACGGCAGAGTGGTTGGTCCTGTCGGGAAGATCTCACTGTCTGGTGTCGACCATCCTTGTCATGAGCCCGGGGGTTGCTCAAAGACCGAGATAACGCAGTTGCCTTCCCTCCGCTGGAATGCGTCCTATAAGATGACACTCATTATAGTTAATGGGCTGTTAGCTTTTCCATTAAGGGATTCTTTTAAGGGTTTATAACCTGGTAATAACAATAATTTGCTTCAGGCAGAAACTCTTGTAACAGGTATGAACAGCCCAACTCTTATCAATGTTGCTTGGGCTGGGGGAGTTGGGTCTGCTCCATACAGCATGCAAAAGGAAACTTGTCCAGGAACTAGAATTTTTTCCCTTATTTATTTTCTTGTACAATCACAATTTGTAATAGCTGTATTTGGTATAAAATATTTCCAGAGAGGACAGTGTCATTGAGAGTCCTAAATGGGGCCAGCACATCTGACATGAGAGCTCTGGGAATGTTGTGTGATTGGTGGTTTTGAGAAGCCAGATGCAGAGAAGTCAACCAGGAAACCTGAATGCTGATTCCAGCTCCACAGTATGTTAGCCTGGCTACCTGAATAGCAGAGAGAACCCTAGCCCCCTTCTTAGCACAACTCACAAAGGCCTGAGTGGTCAGGCAGCCCACACAAAATCCGTGAAGGATTCACATTTACCCAAATACTGAAAGCTCCGGGCTTTGAGGAAGGCCATCCAGCATCCTATAGATCATGGGCAAGGTTCTTGAGTGGTTTGGCCTGAGACACCTAGTAACATAGGTCTAGGCTTCATGCTTGAAAAGGTTACATGGTATACTATTATGATATAATAAGAAATATATACGTTTGGTTTCTGCTTCTGGTTCCTGGCACACAGCTCCTAAAATCCTTGGAATCTCCAAAGTGATGTGTATTAGTATGCCATCATGATGAACTGGTTTATGTGTGTGTTAGGGTGGTGGTGGGACCTGGATAGCCTCAGGGTGGAAGCTGATTGCCAGAGGAACCAACCATGTGATTAGAGGGTTGGAACTTACAGTCTTCTGTCCTCAACCCCCACCCTCGACTGCTGCCCCAAAGGAGGAGACACGGACTGAAGGTTGAGTTGATCATCAGTGTTCAATGGTGTAATCAATCATTCCTACGTAATGAAGCTGCTATAAAGACCCAAAAGGACAGGGTTCAAGAGCTTCTGGATTGCTGAACACATGGAGGTTCTCGGAGGGTGGCCCATTAGGAGGGGCCGTGGAAGCTCCATGCCCCTTCCCAGGTACCTTGCCCTATATTACTTCATCTGGCTGCTTATCCGTGTCCTTTGCAATACCCTTTCTAATGAATAGGTAACTGTAAGTAAAATATTTATTTTAGTTTTTTTTAGAATATGAAGAAAAAAACATATATATAGAAAAGAGTTTTTCTTTCTTTTTTCTTTTCTCATTGTTCTGAGAGCTGAGAAGCATGGTGCCAGCTTCTGGTGAGGTGTTACGTGCTGCGTCATGATGTGGTGGTAGAAGTCACGCGGGGAAGCAGACATGTACGAAGAAGGAAAAACCTGACAGACACCCTTGTTTCCCTGAGTTCTGTGAACTGTCCTAGCAAATTAATCCAAAGTGAAGAAGGGGTCTTGGGAACCCTCAAGTTCTGCTGATTGGTCAGAAGCACAGGTAATACAACACAAGGCTTGTAACTGGCATCTGGAGAGGGAGACAGTCTTGTGGAACTGAGCTCTTAACCTGTAGGATCTGACTCTATCTCCAGGTAAAGAGTGTCAGAGTTGAGTTAAATTGTAGGACACTCGGTGTCTTCTGGAGAACTGCTTGATGTGTGGGAAAACCCCACATACATTTTGTTTATCAGAGGTGAAATATCTTGTGTTGAGTGTATGAGAGTGGGAAAAACAGTTTGGTTTTTCTTATCTCTTACACAAGGCATTAGGAGAGCCTTGTGCCTTATGAATATGAACAGTCCCTAAACTGAGTGGAAGAAGTGGTTAAAGAAGGCAGACAGGGAGATGAGTTCATCCTGGATAAGAGATTGACAGGATGAAGGATGTGAGGAAGGAAGTTCTATCTATGGAGGAAGTGAATGACTCAGAGTCCCACATGGCCCAGAACAACATCAATAGTGCTGTCAGGAATGAGGGATCTTGGGACAGCCCTGAAGAGAAGAGGCTGAGTTGGGAGAAGCACTGATTTCATGTTCTAAGGTGTGCAGATGTAAGTTACCCTGTGTGTGGGCTTCCAAGAGGGTGTGACAAGAGGAAGGAGGTGGTGCCAGGACCTGGCGGACCCAGTCCTCACACTTTCTGCTGACTATTGGGGTAATGCCTGCTGGAGTCAGAAAGAAGCCTGGAGTGTCTGGGGATCCAAATCCTGGACAGATTTTGGAAGGATTGGTAGGTCAGGTTGCCCTTTCACCTCTACATCCATGTTTTCCTGTGGAAGAGCTGGTCTGGCCCTGGGCAGACTGGCTCCCATCCCAGTGAGGTGAGCTCCCAGTGACCTGGAAGACATGCTTAGCAGGAGAGTCTCTGACCTAATTAAGAGGCTTTAAAATTTAAATCTGAGTCTTGAACTGTTTAGTATGTAAGAAGAGGCGTTCCAAGATAGAAAAAAGCAGTAAATGGAAGAGGCACGCATTTTTCCAGAGAAAAGTCTGCTCTAGGGGCCATTGCCAAGACAATGCTTATGTTCTCAGATGTCTATGTGTTAATTGCACTTTTAAACAGGCTTCACCTTCCAGTTTTAAAATAATACACGTTCACTATGGAAAATTTAGGAAAACATAGGTAAGGGTAAGAATGAAGCTCAAAGAGCTCATTATCTCCCCTTCCCCGCTTTAGCTGTAACTACTGATAGTCACTTGCTAGATTTATTTTTCATATTGTGTTTCAAAATGACATTTTATATCACTAAAAATTGTGATATTTTAGATAATGGGAAAAGCACAAAGAAGAAAAATACACTCACTTACAATGCCACCTCCATGTTAATATGGTTTTTAACTTTTTATTTTGGAAAACTTCAAACATATATAACCTTTTAACATTTTTTTTTTTTTTTGAGACCGGTCTCCCTCTGTCAGCCAAGTTGGAGTGCAGTGGTGCAATCATGACTCACTGCAGCCTCGACCTCCCTAGGCTTAGGTGATCCTTCCCCACAAGCCTCTCAAGTAGCTGGGGCTACAGGTGTGCACCACCACACCCAGTTAATTTTTGTATATTGTGTAGAGACAGGGTTTTGCCCAGACTGGTCCTGAACTCTTGGGCTTAGGCAATCCTCCTGCCTTGGCCTCCCAAAGTGCTGGGTTATAGGCATGGTTAACATTTTGATATATTTTATTTCTGTCTTGAGTGTGTGTGTATTATCTATATATGTATATGTATATACAGGCACATATCCATATAGATATACACACAGACATATAGACAAAATTAGGATTATATCACATATTAAAGAGTCTTATTTATTTTTTTTGAGATAAAATCTTGCTCTGTCATCTGGGCTGGAGTGCAGTGGTGTGGTCTTGGGTCACTGCAACCTCTGCCTCCCAGGTTCAAGTGATTATCATGCCTCAGCCTTCCAAGTAAGTGGGATTACAGGCTTCCACCACCATATCCGGCTATTTTATTTTATTTCATTTTTTGTATTTTTAGTAGAGACAGGGTTTCATCATGTTGGTCAGGCAGGTCTTGAACTCCTGACCTCAAATGATCCTCCTGCCTCAGCCTCTCAAAATGCTGGGATTACAGACGTGAGCCAGTGTGCCTGGCCAGATACTAAACAGTTTTGTATGCTACTTATGCTGCTTGAAACGACATTGTGACATATCTCTAAATATTCTTGGAAACATTTGAACGGGGAAGCAAAACCGTTTCTCAGATTACCCTAGTCTTGGTGGGAAAAGACTCATAATGACACTCAGCAGTAGTAAGGGGTGGGTATTCTGACTCTAGAACGTAGAAGGCACGCAATCCATGTTGTTGAGTGAATACATTATTTGCTTAAGAGAAGTAGATTTAATATAAGGAGTGGGGAGGCCAAGGCAGGCGGATCACGAGGTCAGGAGATCGAGACCATCCTGGCTAACATGGTGAATCTCTGTCTCTACTAAAAATACAAAAAAATTAGCCAGGCGTGGTGGTGGGCGCCTATAGTCCCAGCTACTCAGGAGGCTGATGCAGCAGAATGGCATGAACCCAGGAGGCAGAGCTTGTAGTGAGCTGAGATCACGCCACTGCACTACAGCCTGGGCAACAAGAGCAAGACTCCGTCTCAAAAAAAAAAAAAAAGTGTGTGTGTGTGTATATATATATACACACACACACACACATATATACACACACACACACACACATATATATGGACTGAGGAAGTAGCATTGTAAGTAAAGACGTACAATACGATAAACCTTATGTCTCATGGAACTTGAATTTTTAGGTCATGGATTTTATATTTTCAGCCTAGGAAAGAGATAGAAGAAAAAGACCTCCAACTTCTTGGCTACAATGTTGATTTCTGGTGGTGGGGAATAGTCTATTTCCCATCTGCAGACCTTTCTTCAGGGCCTGTTATTCACGTTTCTTTGTGCAAAAGGCAACCTCAGTCCATGGCTGTAGTAGGTCATTCTGGGCTGCTGGAACCCTGGGAGAAAATGGTCACATCAGGAAGGCAGTGAGGAATGCGTAGTTACCTTTGGAAGGGTATTCTGGATGGAGCGGTCTAAAATAGCAGCATAAGGAAATTTTCCTCTGAGCAGAGTGTGGCCCCGTAATTATGACAATGGGTAGAGTGGGGTTGCTGTTTTGTTCACTCATTTTCCATCCAACACGTATTGAGCACTTACTATGTGCCAGGGTTAAGGGATGCAAGGATGGAAAAGACAAATCCCTTCTCAGGCAGCACAGAGTAAAGTATAGGTAATTGCAAAACACAAGAAAGTGCTCTGAAAGAATTGTGTGAATACACACTGGGGCATACAGGAGAGAGTGTCCAACTCTGGCTGGGTTGGATGAGAGGAGGTGATGCTTCAGCTACCTATGAGCTGGCTGGAGGAAGTGCCTGTGTGGTAGCAGCTGAAGAAATACCAAGAACACAGCGTGGTGCTTAGTTGGGGCCAGAGACCATGGATCAGTGTGTGGTCGATCTGTATCCTACATCCTGATTAGTAGCTTCATGGTGTATCCAGACAACCATCAGAAATCTGAGCATCTTCCTGGATTCCTATTCCTCATGCCCCTGGTATTGATGGATGATATTGTGGCATTGGATTGGATGGATGGATGATACCCCTCCCATCAGGTATCAAGCCCTGGTGCTCCCAAATCTCCGGAGAGCCCTTGAGGCAGCCTCGTTCTCTTCACCTCCACTGCCTCTGTCCTTGTTGAGGTCTTCATGCCTTTTTAACTAGAATACTGTGCCTTGAAACTGGCCATCCTACCTCCCATCTCATATTGTTTTCATTAGTTATCTATTGTAAGGTAACAAATCATTTCAAAATGCAGCAGCTTAGAACAACAGGCATTTATGATCGCACAGTCTCTGAGGGTCCGTAATCTGGCTTTGGCTTAGTGGAGAGGAATAATTTAGCTGGGTGACTCTGTTTCTCATGAGGTTGCAGTCAAGCAGCCGGCTGGAGCTGCAGCCTCTGAACTCTTGACTAGGACTAAAGGATCTATTTTGATGTTCATTCATTCATGTGGCAAATAGCAAGAGGTTTCATTTCCTTGCCACTGGGCCTTTCTGTAGGGCTGGTTGTGACATGGCAGCCAGCTTTCTCTGGAGTGAGTGAGGCAGAGGGTGGGGGCTGAGGGACAAAGATTGACCAAGATGGAAGTGGCAGTCTTTAGAGCCTAGTCTTGGAGGTGACATATCATCCCTTCTATTGGTCACACAGACCAGTCCTGGCACAGAGTCCGAGGAGAACCAGACATGGCTGTGAAGGCCGGGAAGGGGGTGCGTTTGGTACCATTTTGGAGGTCCCTTTAACCCATCTTTTTCATGATTTGCCCTTGCCCTTTGGATCCAGTCCAGACTCCTTATCACAGCACTTAGGGCTCTTCATGCCTGACCGCTGGTGAAAATGTCCCCTTTAATTTATTCATTCAGAAACAACATGGCCGGGATTGCTGGCTCACGCCTGTAATCCCAGCACTTTCGGATGCCAAGGCAGGAGGATTGCTTGAGACCAGGAGTTTGAGACCAACCTGGGCAACATAGCGAGACCCTGTCTTTACAAAAGTTAAAAAAAGTAGCCAGGTGGCCCATGCCTGTAGTCCCAGCTACTGTGGAGACCACAGTGGGAGGATAGCAGGAACCCAGGAGTTCAAGGCTGCAGTGAGGTATGATTGTGCCATTGCCCTCCAGCCTGGCGACAGAGTGAGACTGTCTCTAAAAAAAAAAAAACCAGAAACTCAACAAATGTTTTTTGAATATGACCATATTTTAGACACTGGAAACAAAATTAAAATCTTCCTTCTTGGGGGATTTTACAATCTCACGTGGGAACACAGGAAACACAATAAACAAATATATAAGTGATATATTTTTATGAAACCCCGTCTCTACTAAAAAATACAAAAAACTAGCTGGGAGAGGTGGCGGGCACCTGTAGTCTCAGCTACTCAGGAGGCTGAGGCAGGAGAATGGCGTGAACCCGGGAGGCGGAGCTTGCAGTGAGCTGAGATCCGGCCACTGCACTCCAGCCTGGGTGACAGAGCGAGACTCCGTCTCAAAAAAAAAAAAAGGTATATAATATAGTAGACATTAACATTCTTGGCCATCAGAAAATGATAATTACCATCTAGGGAAAAAATAGATTGGGATAAGAAGGATCAGGGTGTTCTTGGGTAGAAGTCTTGCTGGCAATATCTTTTTTTTTAGATGGAGTCTTGCTCTGTTGCTCAGGCTGGAGTACAGTGGCACAATCTTGGCTCACTGTAACCTCTGCCTCCTGGGTTCAAGCAATTCTCCTGCCTCAGCCTCCCAAGTAGCTGGGACTACAGGCATGTGCCACCACGCCGGGCTAATTTTTTGTAATTTTTTAGTAGAGACGGGGTTTCACCGTGTTTGCCAGGATAGTCTCTATCTCCTGACCTTGTGATCTGCCCTCCTTGGCCTCCCAAAGTGGTGGGATTACAGGCGTGAGCCACCGCGTCCGGCCTGGTTTGCAATTTTTAAAGACAGGGTAGGCCACTAAGTGGGAGACGGTTAAATACAAATTGGAAGTGGTGAGGGCATGTGCCATATGGATGTCTGGGGAAGAAGCTCTGCAAAGGCTCTGAGGTGGGTGTGTGGCTGGTGAGTTCACAGACCAGCCAGGAGGTCAGTGTGGCTGGAGTGAAGTGAATGATGGGCAGAGTAATAGGGTGTGAGGTCAGAGCAGTTGTGGCGAGGGGGAGTATCAGGTTCAGGGACCTTAAAGGTCATGGGGGAGTCTGAGTGAAGTGCAGAGAAGAGTCATGATCTGACTTCACATTTGTAGAGGCCCATTCTGATGCTATGCATCAGCTAAGGGGTCAGAGATTGAAACAGAGTACCCTGTTAGGAGGTTATTGCAAGAATCCAGGTGAGATAGGGCAGTGGTTTGGATCAGATGGTTGGCCAAGGAGGCCTGAGAAAGGAAATGGTACCCTGGTACTGCAATTATTACCTAAAATCCTATTTCTTTTCAAAGTGGTGCTACTTTTTGATGGCATAGTGTGGCTCCGATGTTACTGAATATCACACCCTAAGAAGAAGATCCATTTGGCTAGTACTGATTGATCAATAAAGGATTCTTTATACCTTAGGGTTAAATTGCTTGTTAGTTAAAACTTCTGTAGCTAAAGGCTCCTTCTTTGGAAAACGTTAGTTTTTTGAGGGCCTGAAATCGCACAATCAGTTTTTAACTTCCCTTGTCCCTTCGAACGAGAGAGAAATACAAATGTTACTTGTGTATGCAGTTGTGGTACCTGGTATTAGAAGCTGCTTGGGGGAGGCTGCGAGTGTTGATCATAACTCACTGGCTTTGTAATTAAACTCTCTTTTTATTAAAGCTGAAATTCTTAAAGGCTCCTGCCTGTGTGGGACTGGAAATTATTTATCATAGGAATTGTCTGCTTTGCTATAAAAATGTTGATATATTATTCTGTTCATAAGATCTAGACACTGTTTTTAAAAAAATGTCTCTAGCTGTAGATGTGCAGACTTCACATGAGCTTTCTTACTAATGTCAAATTTATTGAGCTCTGTATGTGTGTGAGAGACTAATGTCTCAACCTTTCTTTTAAAATTTTTACTTGTTACAATGTTAGCTGTGGCCTTGTAAAAAATAAAATAAAATAAAATGTTTACATATCTGAAGCACCGAGTGGGTGTTTCAAACTCACAAGAGTGGTTGGGGATCAAAAAAGTATACAAGATAACGTATCCCTTTGCCAAGTCCAGTCCATTTCATTCTGTGTCCCTAGTACTCATGTGAAGGCAGCAGCCATCAGTTAAATAAACAAGCATTTCTACTGATGGCAGCAGCCTTAGTATGTTTACATCCACCATGTTACTCTCTATTGAGGGTCTTTTGCTGACGGAGCCTTAGTTGAGATTATCTAGAGAGGTTTTTCTTCTGTGTGGAGCCAATTACCATGTAACACATATGAAACTGCAACAAACAGGCATTGAAATATATTAACAAAGATCTATTTTAAATAAAAGGATGGGAAATGGTGGACAATGTCCTTGTTACTGATGCCTTTCTCACAATTTTTTTTACCACCACTTTAATTAGAGTGTTTAATATGGATGGATGCAAGTCCATCACGTATGTTTTGTATTTGTTCCAGCTTCTTTGTTTCTTTCTTCCTCCTTTCTTGCCTTCTTTTGAGTAAATTGAACATTTCTTAATATTCCATTTTATCTCTTCTATTGAGTTTTTAGCTATACACACTCACTGTGTGTGCGTTCAAATTGTTGCTCTAGACATTACAATATGCATCTTTAACTTATTACAAGCCACCTTCAAATAATAATATGTTACTTCTTTACCATTACTGTAGATAGTTAATTTTACATATGATCACAAGGGAAAAAAATCAATACTATACCTATGATATTTATGTGAAGATTAGCTGTATTCAGATTTGCATTTTACAATCAATGTGGGTGCAGAGCTCTCCTCTGCCTAATCACAGAATTGATTATGCAATTCACAGACATTTGTGTGGTTGTTGGTTGCCCGCTTACCTGAGTATTTCATTTCTTCAGAGATAATTACTCTTTTGTTTTTCTCTTTTGAAATAACTAGTGCAAATACGAAGAAGAAAATGAGAAATGTTAAGGAGAAATCTTTTCTTTTTTTAAAGGGAAGTTGAATCAGGGCTGGTGAAGTAGCAGCCACGGTTCAATGGCCCTTTTTACAATGAAGGTGATGAGAGATTTTTACCTTTAAGTCACTGGTACCATTTTATTGAGGTTTGAGTTGACTTAACTCATAGTCTGAGCATGTGAATGGAGTTGAGAGGCTCAGCTTAGGGGTTGACTTCCCTTGGCATAGATCTGCGTGTCTTCTGCAAATAAATCCCTTCTTGCCGTCCTACATGACACATGTGCTATGTCCTATTTAGTCCCTGTGTGTCTATCACAGAAGTCAATGTTGTATGGATCAGGGGGCATAGGTGACTACTGGCCCAGTGTCATGTAGCTAACTGATTAGTACATATTAGTAATCAAAGGTGGATCTTAATGAATCCACTATTTTATTTGGATATATTGAATGCTGTCTTTGCAGACCGGTTCTCTATGGAAACCAGTTCTCTTGAGTACCAAAGGAACAAATTTAAAAAAAAAAACAAACTTTTGGTACCTATACAAACAGAATGGTGAAATACTGCCCTTGCTCATAAAAGGCTTGTTTGGAACCTCATGTTGAATCTTGTAAAATTCCATTTATTATCATTTTACAATGCACAGGAGTTCATGTTACATATCACTGTGTGTGCATTTCATTTTCAAAGTTGCATTTTAGTGGCCTGTCATATCTTATGGGAGGTTAGACATGAGTAGTTATTTTAGCTGATTAGCAGAACTAAAGGTAGGAAAAGCTGTAATTGGGATGACTAAGAAAGGAAAGAAGGGTATGCCTTATGATTCAGAACTGACTTTTAAAGCACTTTTGCCTGTTTAACACATGTACACATTCAGGGTCCTAATGTCATCTGATTACTGTTTTGCTTTTAACTGGCTACCTGGTATAGTTGCTTTCCAGGTTCTTATCAGGAAATACAATCTCACACTCACTGCCATTAATACCTTTCAAAAGCTCTGCAGAGAGAAACAATATTTACAGAGGATTGCCTGAAGTATTTGTTGTCCATCCATTTTTTAGATAAGTCATCATCAACCTGTTGTCTTATAGACCGCTGGGAGAATGCGGAGTTACTGCCAGGTCGTCTGCAAATCCTCTACTGAAAGCCTTATTATTTCTGTCATAGTTATCTTTAAGGACACAACAGTGACATTGAATATTTTGTTTAAGGGAACAGAGTCTTTTCCAACACCCAGGTCTTTACTTAAAAGGAGAAAATCATGTGATAAATGCATAAATAATGGGATCTGGAACGGGAGTTGCCAGGCTTTGAACTTAACTACTTGTGCTTTGAGCCTCACGTTAGCATCATAGGACCATGGAACATTAAGTGCTGGAAAGGACCCCATGGGGTCTGTTAGGCCACTGATGGCACGTCTGCATTGTGAGTGTGGGCAGTGTGGCATTGCCTACTGGTGGTGGTGCATTTTCTGGGATGCTCAAAGCTGTTCTTTGTAGTTGACAACAATAGTGATGGCAAAAACATTTGCTTTAAGCGTCGATTTTTACAACATCAGTAAGGAAAGTAATTTTGTTATTTTATTTTGCTTTGTGTTTTGAAATGGGGCCTCACTCTGTTGCCCGTGCTGGGGCTCACTTCCTCCTGTTCAGTGCCACTCACATTGGGTCCTGATGATCATCATTGCCACCAGCTAATCTAGAATTCAAGATCTTAGAATCCAAGATTGGATTATTGTTCTGTCTTCCAGCTATTCATCCTGCCTCCAGATTCTTTCCTCACTAGTTCACTCTACACTCATCTTCCAGAATAATCTTCTTTCTCTTTTTCTTTCTTGCTTTTCTTTTTTTTTTGAGACGGAATTTCACTCTTCTTGCCCAGGCTGGAGTACAATAGCGTGATCTCGGCTCACCGCAACCTCCGCCTCCTGGCTTCAAGCAATTCCCCTGCCTCAGCCTCCCATGTAGCTGGGATTACAGGCAAGCACCACCATGCCCGGCTAAGAATAATCTTCTCAAACACATCTTTGTATGTGTTCTTTCCCATCTTGCCATCCCCTGTATGAGATAAATTCAATACCAAGATATCTGTTTTTTACCGTTTTCAAAATTGTACACTAACCTTTCCACTTTATCCCTACATGTGTGCATTCCAACTCATTCCCCTGTTTTGAAGAACTGACCTTTTAGTTATTGGTTGTTGAATATGCCAATTGCATTTCAGCTGCTTAGGCTTTGCAAACGCCATTGCCCTGATGTAAATTTTTTACTCCACGTGACTGCTTACTTGCAACCTGTTCTTTCTGTATGAATCATGTCAAATTCTAAATACTCCAAAAACCATTGTTGAAATGAAACTTTCTCCTCTGAACACTTGTACCATTTTTAGGCATATATCGTCTTATGGGTCTTATATATTTCCACTCTCACATCGAGGTCAGTATGTGCCATGGTGCCCTAATGAAAGCCTTAACTTCTTGGGGCCAGGGATGGTAGATATTTGGCAAATACTTCTTGCTGATGACCAGAGCGTGATGTACTTTAGAGTGGGGCACTCCCTGATGGGGTTGTGTTGTTTGACCAATTAGTTTCAATACATTTCTTTCCCTTACTGTTTATTTCTTCATCCTTAGCTTCTCTTTGTAATGGATGGAAATATGAGGCTTCTTTGCACATCGCCCTTTGTATCAGTCTACTTGGGCTGCCCTAACAAGATACCATGGACTGGGTGGCTTAAACAACAGACATTTATTTTCTCACAGTTCCAGAGGCTGGAAGTCCAAGGTCAGGGTGTTGATGGAGTTGGTATCTGGTAAGGGCTCTCTTACTGGCTTGCAGACAGCTACCTTCTCACTTTGTCCTCGCATGGCCTTTCTTCTGTATTTGTGAAGAGACAGAAGTCCCTGGTGTCTTTCCCCCTATTTTCTTTGTTGTTGTTCATTTTTTCCTGTTTTTTCTCTCTCTCAGCAGAATCAACTTCCTCTTCTTATAAGGACACCCATCCTATCAACTTAGGCCTACTCTTTTGACCTCATTTAAACCTAACTACCTCCTTAAAGTCCCTGTCTCCAAATACAGTCACATTGGAGGCTAGGGCTTCAACATACGCATTTTAGGGGGGTATTATTTAGTCCATAACACCTTTAAAATTGAGTTTGTATTTTTTCAAAATAGCATTTTATTTCCCTTTGATTATAAAATGATACTATATCTTCCTCTCTTCTACCCTCGAAACATAAACCAAACAACTGAGTGAATTTATTATTAAAATCAAGAACAGAAAGGCCCTGGTTGTGGGGGCAGCTGCTGTGCACCAGTAGCAGCAGGGAGGCAGTCACATGGTGGTTTGGAGCACAGGCCTCCAAACCGCACTGCTGTGGTTTCAACCTGACTTTGCCATTTGGCAGCTGTGTGACTTGGAGCATGTTACTTAACCTCTTTGTTTCTGTTTCCTTATGTCCAAAATGGGAATGATAACAATGGTTCTACCTCATAGAAAAGTGTTGAGTGTTGTAGGGGAGATTAAATGAGTTAATATGCGTAAAGCCCCTGCAACATTAGCTATTGTTATATTTACCTTAGATCTCTCTTCATTTAAAATGCCTGTAGAAGTATGTGTCTCTATAGCAACCCAGTCAGGCAAGCAATAGTAAGCGAACATCAATGAATGCTTGTGTTGATTCAAGGGTACCATATTGCTTTCAAAAAAGAGCCAGTCTAAATCAGTAGAAGCCCTATGAAGAGGATTCTGGCCAAGGTCACACAGGCTTCGCCTGCCACGTGTGCCCAATTCCCCTGAGTCCAACAACTGTTTATTTATAACTAACATGACAGACTATGGCCAGTGCAAAAAAAAAAAAAAAAAAAAAAAGGGTATGTACAGTTATTGCTGTGAGCACAAAAGAGGGGCTCTTGGGCTTAGGTTGAAGATGCTGGTGGCATCTGGAAGGACTTTCTGGAAGTGGTGGTGTCTGAGCTGAAGTTTGAAGAATGAGTAGAAATTGGGATTAAAGTATCCATTACCAATAATATGCTGAGTTGATACTATTTTCAGAAAAAAATTCAACAGTAAAAAATTCAACAGTATTTCTTTGCAGTGAAAATTCTTATATTAGAATTAGCAGTTGTTTAGAAGTAGACAGCAGAAGATCCCAGCAAAAATAGCAGACACCATGACTTTAAAAATATTCCTAATTTTGGCTGGGCATGGTGGCTCACGCCTGTAACCCCAGTACTTTGGGAGGCTGAGGTGGGCGGATCATGAGGTCAGGAGTTTGAGACCAGCCTGGCCAATATGGTGAAACCCTGTCTCTACTAAAAATACAAAAATTAGCTGGGCGTGGTGACGCGTGCCTGTAATCCCAGCTACTTGGGAGGCTGAGGCAGAAGAATCGCTTGAACTCGGGAGGTGGAGGTTGCAGTGAGCCAAGATCATGCCACTGAACTCAATCCTGGGCAACAGAGCAAGACTCCATCTCAAAAAAAAAAAAAATCCTAATTTTAAAATTGATTTATTAAAAATGAGTCAAAATCCTATTTTTACAGGACAAACAGGAGAAAGTAATCCATTATTTAGTTGGTAATTTTAGATGTCATCCAACTATGAATTTCATTTATTCATTCCATGAATATTTTTGGCCACCTACTGTGTGCCAAGGGACTGAGGATAGAGTGGGGACTGCATCAGACTTGTGATCTTTGCCTTCATGAGTATATAGGAACTAGAAGAAGACAGATTTAAAAAAAAAAAAAAGTATGACAGGAGAAGCAGAGGACATAGCAGAAGAAGGTCCTGGAAGCCTTCAAAACATATAAAAATGACTCATAATTCTGTTGCTCTAACTACACTTAATTTCTTCTCTATCTCTTCTTTTTTGCATTTTTTTTCCTCTTTGCATGCTCACTTTTTACACTCTTCCAGTAATGGTGTAAGGCTTCCTTGGCATTCATTACTGTGGTTTCATTACTATGGCTAAATAAATCCCAGCTGTTACTCACCCTGGAGCATGTTACAGAGTTGCCAAAGTGAGAAGCATCTCCACTGTACATCAATTTTCAGTGGTGGCTCTTATTTGTGACTTTGAATTTGGGGCTTACATTTGATACCATTGTTTGTTGCCTCTGTTCACAGTGACTACATAATTGCCACTTGTCTCCCCAAGCTGGCAGTGGCTCTGGCATCTCATTTTGCCTCAGATTCAATTGCTTTGGAGCATGACCGTCTGTGATCATTTAAATTATTGTTCAGCAAATAATCCCTCCTATCCCCTCCCACCACAGGCAGTGTATACTTCTCTGTCTTGTTGACTTTGGACTTGGCCATGTGACTTGCCTTGGCCAAAAGACTGATAGCAGATGTACCATAAGCTGATGCCGTAAATGTGCTTGCACATTGCTCTTGGATCTTGGGCTCTGGGGATCCAACCTGGGAAGCGATTGTCCCAGGTAGCCATTGGTCTAGGGAGGTTGAGAGACATGTGGAACAGGTCTCTACTCAACCCATACGCAAGTCCAGTTGATCTTACCCAGAGTGGAGTCACTTAGGGGAGCTCAACTCAGTCAGTGTTTTGCTGTAGAACACTGAGTTTGGACAGTTTGTTCTGCAGCACTGTGTTGGCAAGAGCTGACTAAATTCAGTATCTCTTTGATGCCCCTCTCCGGGGCACCTCTCAGTGAATTTTGTATATACCATAAGGTCTGCATATTAACACTATATTTTAAATGAGTCTAACCATTTTTATATTATGTAGTACTATGAATTTATTCAATAATCATCATTTTAAACCTTTACTAGAGACAGGCACCATGGAAACAAGAGAGATGAAGAGTACAGCCCCTGATCTCTTGGACTTTAAAGTCCAGTAAGGGAGATGGGCTTAAGGGACCACAAACATAAATACATAATTACAAAGTGAGATCAACCCCCTGAACACTGTTCTGTGCGTTAACAAGGAAACCTGACCTAGACTAGAGAGTCTGAAGGTTTGCTATGGAAATCTATGGGACTAAGTTTCATATTTATCCATATGGATGAGGAATAATACTAATATTAGTAATAATAATTAATTTTAAAAATACCTTAGTTGTTGCTAGATGCTGCTCTAAGGGCTTTAAAAATATTGACTTGCTTAGTCCTCAGAACTCCTTTGTTACTGGCAATTAGTCCAGCAAAGAGCAAGGGTGGTGTCTGAGGCTACATCCTGGGCCTGAAGAAATCACAAAAGGAAAGGCCTTGGAATATGTGGGACCTCTGCACATTTGGGGCACTGAAAGATACTCAGTGTTGCTGAGGGCAGAGCCTGAGGGAGAAGATGAAATGGTGAGGATGGCAGGGTTAGCCTTGGAGAGCCTTTGTTTGCCTTAGCAAGGATTTTGATCTTCCTCAGAACAAGGAGAAACCACTGCAGGGTTTTAAGTAGGACTCGGAATAAGTGGTGTGATAAGATTAACATTTAGTACAGATAGTTTAGGCTGTTCATTGGAGAATGAATCAGAGAAACTCAAGGAGGGATGAAGGGAGATCAGTAAAGGGGATCTTGCAATAAACCAGGTGTGAAATAATGATACATTAGGGTGATGGACATGGAAATGAAGACAAGACAAATTTGAGTGGTATTAGGAGATGACGTTTGCAAATTTAATTATCATCATCATCATCATCATCATTATTCTCACTCTGTTGCCCAGGCTGGAGTGCAGTGATGTGATCATAGCTCACGTATTCTAAAACTCCTGAGCTCAAGTGATCCTTCCACCTCAGCCTCCTGAGTAGTTCAGACTACGAGTGCATGCCACCATACCCAGCTAATTTTTAATTTAGTCTATTTATTTATTTTTTGTAGAGACAGGGTCTCACTTTGTTGACCAGGCTGGTTTCAAACTCCTGGCTTCAAGTGATCCTACTGCCTTGGCCTTGCAATGTCCTGGGATTACAAGCATGAACCATTGTGCCCAGCCAGAGTTTAATTATTTACTGGAAAGTCTCAGTATTATTTGTTAGATTCTCTGTTGAATGTCAACATTTTGCACATATCTGTGTAATCTCCATGTTAGACTTCCCATGGGAGGCACAGAGCTTGGAGAAAGAAGTGGTTTTCTGGTTGCTCTTCAGAGGATGGAGAGGAGACCTGCCTGCAGTGAAGGTCGATGCTGGTGGCATTGAAGGTAGTGAATCTCTGACTGGAGAGAACATGTTCTGTGTTTGCCCCTAGTGGTCACCACTTGGAAATGATACAAACCAGACATACAGAAGTGCATAAAATTTCCACAATTCAGTATTGAAAGCCCCATCTGTGGTTTTTTTTTTTTTTTTTTTTTTTTTTTTGAGACAGAGTCTCGTGCTGTCACCCAGGCTGGAGTGCAAAGGCTCAATCTCGGCTCACTGCAACCTCTGCCTCCCGGGTTCATGCGATTCTCCTGTTTCAGCCTCCCAAGTAGCTGACATTACAGACGCCCGCCACTACGCTCAGCTAATTTTTGTATTTTTAGTAGAGATGGGGGTTTCATCATGTTGCCCAGGCTGGTCTCAAACTCCTGACCTCAAGTGATCCACCTGCCTCGGCCTCTCAGAGTGCTGGGATTACAGGTGTGAGCCACCGTACCTGGCCTGTTCTTGAAATATTATCATTTTAGATTTTGGTGAAGGAATCAAAGGCTTAAGTGAAGAATACTGAATAATCTTGAAGGATGTTTTCAGCGCTGAGGCTTCCCACAGTGATTTAGGATGGACTTCACGTTGCTTTTCCAAGGTTTGGGAGGGTATTCAGCTTTTCTCTGGGAGCTAAGTGTTTGTCCACTTCATGTTCCCTAGTCTTAAAAGTGTTCTTACCTGAGTGTAAGCGCTAAACCTAAAATAAATGCAAATTTAAGGGCATTTAACTCCATTCTGTTTGCCTTCTCCATCTAAAAGGAAATCTGATTTTGGATTAAAAGGCATTTTGGAGTATATTAGAATATTTTAGGTGATACATAGGTTATGAATAGCTTGCTTCTGGTAGGTTTTTCCTGAGCATTTAAAAATTGAACTTCCAAGTAGAGTTATTTGATTATAATTCCGAGATACCAATACCATGTCATATAACACCTTTAATACAAAGCTTTCTAAGAAAAAAATGGGAATGTACCTAATATACTAGGCATTTTGTATCAAAAACATAGTTTTAATACTGAAATATGATATTTGTTCTATAAATAGATGAGCATCATGTATGTATTAGTTTCCTGCTTCTACGACAACACATTCCTGCACGTTTGGTGGCTTAAAACTAATACACACTTGTTCTTTTACAGTTCTGGAGGTCGTAAGTCTGAAGTCAGTTTCCCTGGGCCAAGATCAAGGTGTCGGCAGGGCTGCACTGGCTCCGGAGGCTAAGGGGAAGCATCCATTTCTTGCCTTTTCCGGCTTCTAGACCCACATTCCTTGCATTCCCTGGCACTGTCCCCGTTCTCCATCTTCAAAGCCAGCAGCGTGGCACCCATTCTCTCTGACTGCACTTCTGCTGGCTGGCATGTCACAGCTTTCTTCTCTTCTGTGTCAAATCTCCTGCCACCTCTCTCTTATAAGGACACTTGGATTGCAATTAGGTCCCAGCGAGATTATGCAGGCCATTACTCAGCCTGCTGCAAGGTCTGAAGGCAGTGCTGTCCGATTCCATTGGCTAGTTCTGACTCTGTGCACTGAGGCAGACTCGACAACTAGATACCTTTTTATAAAAATGTGGTAACATGCACACAAAATTTCCTATTTTTATTGTTTTTAGGTGTAAATTCAGTGGCATTAAGTGCTTTCACATTGTCGTGTAACCATCGCCACCATCCACCTCCACAACTTTCTCACCATCTCAGACTGACACTCTGTACCGATTAAACAGCCATTCTCCATTCTCCCCTCCTCCAGCCGCTGGCAACCACCATTCTACTTTCTGTTTCCATGAATTTGCCTATTCTAGGTACCACATATAAGAGGAATCACACAGTATTTAGCCTCTTGTAGACACATTTTTAAAAGATTTTTTTGAACTTTGTTCCCTAGTCTTAGAAGTGTTCTTACCTGAGTGTAGGTGTTAAACCTAAAATCTATATGTAGATCTATACTACAAATATTCTCAAAATATTTCATTTGTGACATGCCTGTGGGTCAGGGCAACATCTAATGTAAAAGTTAGATGCAACTGAAAAGAGCCACCAACATTCCTGCCTATTGGAATTTCCAAGGATAGGCAGGGTGTGGTGGCTCAAGTCTGTAATCCCAACACTTTGGGAGGCCGAGGCAGGCAGATTACCTGAGGTCAGGAGTTCGAGACCAGCCTGGCCAACATGGTGAAACCCCCGTTTCTACTAAAAATACAAAAATTAGCCGAGTGTGGTGGCATGTGTCTGTAGTCCCAGCTACATGGGAGGCTGAAGCAAGAGAATTGCTTGAATCCAGGAGGTGGAGGCTGCAGTGAGCAGAGATCGCACCACTGCATTCCAGCCTGGGTGACACAGCAAGACTCCGTCTAAAAAAAAAAAAAGAATTTCCAAGGATAATTTCTGGAATCCACAGGAGGCCCTGACTTTTATTATCCAAAAAAAGAGAAGGAATGTCAAAATTTCCTTTCCTTTTATTTTATTTTTTGAGAGTCTTGCTCTGTCACCCAGGCTGGAGTACAGTGGTGTGATATCGGCTCACTGCTACCTCCATCTCCTGGGTTCAAGTGATTCTCCTGCCTCAGCCTCCCAGTAGCTGGGATTACAGGCACTCACAGCCATTCCTAGCTAATTTTCCTATTTCTAGTTAAAGCTAGGGTTTCGCCATGTTGGCCAGGCTGGTCTCGAACTCCTGACCTCAAATGATCTACCCACCTCGGCCTCCCAAAGTGTTGGGATACAGGCGTGAGCCAACATGCCAGGCCCAAATTTCCTTTTAAAGACAGGATTGATAACAATGGCAAATACTATTTGTGAAAACATTCCCAGGTTTCCCACAATCTACTTTTGCTTTCTCTGTTAAAAGAATTGGATGAGGATGGGATTGGCCTACAGCACAGGTGCAAAACAAGTAGCTCCAAAATAAACACAAACTATCTCAGTATTCCTCACGCTCAGTAGAAGTGTGGAATAATGATGTAAGCATAGGTGGTAATGAAAACCCTTGACAACTGTTTTTCTGGTGAAAGGAGAGATAGGCAAAATTTCCTCACCTTTTGACTACACGATTTACACAACTAGAGAGAACACGTTCCATCTACCCTCACCAATAAAAAGTTATTAGTGGTGAATTTGTTGAACTAGAACGTCACATTGTAGGTTATTTAAAAATAAAAAGTGGGTATCAATAGATTGATTGGCTGCTCATCCATTCATTGATTCTTTTATCACACATGTATTGAGAGTCCACTCTGCCAGGCTTTCTGTTCTAGCTCTGAGGATTCAGCAGTAGAGAGACAGGCAAGGTCATGGCCCTCATGGAGCTTACATCCTTTTAAGGTAGAGAAAGATAGATAAATAAGTAGGCAATAATTGAACATATTATGCCAGACTGAGATAAGAGCGGTGAAGGAAGTAGGGTAGAATACCAGGAACCGTGTGGGTTGAGAGGTGAGGGATTCTGTTATAAAAAGAACAGTCCCACATCATCCAAGGGAACCAGCCAAGCATGAGGAGAAACAGCAACCCCAATGGCCATGAAATGGGAGGAGCTTGGTGTGTTGGAAGAACCAGGCCAGCGTGTCTGGAGCAGTGAGAAAAGAGTGGCATAAGACAAGTTGGAGAGGTTGGCTGCAGTCAGATCCATCTATTCATCTGTCCATCTGCCTATATTTAGCCCCCGTCCATTTATTTATCTAATCCCCCCATCAAAAATCATTTGGGACAACTTATAAAAATACACAAGATAGAACAGACAAATGAGAGAAGGGGAGGCCAACTGGAAAAATAAAGTTCGGAGAAGATTAACATGTAAACACGTCATGATACTTGTAGTTACGAAAAGTAGTCTGAAAATTCAGTTCTGAGTTTCTCAGCGGTCAAAACAAAAGAAAAATGCCATCAGATATGTGAGTCACAGTGTTCATGAGATAAAAATAAACTATTTTCTTAGAAGAAACATTTCACCCCGTCCTGAGAGTTGAGAGAAACTTCTTTACGGCATCCGTGGTGGTTTTGTATTGTGTCAGCTTGGCTAAGTGGAACCACTGTTCCCAGGACCCCGTTCCCTCTGTGGCTCTGGGCAGAATTGGCTGAAAGAGAAAATGGTGGAAGACTGAGAAGGCAGAAGTGAATCAACAGTGATTTTCTGTAGGTTAACAGAGATAGATGTAGTTGAGAAAGAGACACAGAGATGCCAGTAGGTTCCAACTTATTTTTGCTCTCCTCTCTCTCTGCATCTGGCTCTTCGTGCCTGAAGACAAGAACAAACCCATCTTACCACCAGGTGCAGCAGCAACAGCCTTCTGTAGTGTCTCCATGCCAGCCTCTAGCATCTAGATGTTCCCAGCTTTCTACAGTGCCCTGTAAGCTCCCACTCTCCCCCTCTGCCAGTGTCACAGGAGGGTCGGTTAGTGACACGTCCCTGATCTTTCAACCTCCTGCCTCCCTCAACCGTGTAATGTCCAAATCCTATAATAGATCCCTCAATCTATGATGCTTATCATGGCTCTGCTTCCCATTTCAAACCCTGACTAAGACGTGGTCTCATGAGGGGACATTGCGTGGTACGGTGAAAGTCACCCCACAATATCCCCACGGTAAACATAAAATAGCTGTGAATTTCTCTTAGAGAGCCGAGGACACGAGCAAAACTAGATTGTCTGCCAGGCTGAAGAGACCCCAAGGTGAACAGAAAAGGATGGAAGCTGCTCTCTGGCCTGCCAGCCTTTTACATATTCCTTTAGGACTACCTACCATGACAGTTCCGAACTCAGCCGTAGGCACTTATGAAGTAGCTGTCATGACTAGGGAACTGAATTTTAAATTTTAATTAATTTTAAATGTAAAAACTGATAACTTGAGTCTGTTATTGAAAAACCTTTAGGTATGGTTCAGAACAACTTGGGTATATTTTCAACTTGCAATTTTATGAAACCTAAATCGGCTGGGTGTGGCGGCTCACGCCTGTAATCCCAGCACTCTGGGAGGCCGAGGCAGGCGGATCACTTGAGGTCGGGAGTTCAAGACCAGTCTGGGCAACATGGCGAAACCCCATCTCCACCAAAAAATAAAAAAATTAGCCAGGCAGGGTGGTGCGTGCCTGTATTCTCAGCTACTCAGGAGGCTGAGGCAGGAGAATTGCTTGAACCCGGGAGGCAGAGGTTGCAGTGAGCTGAGATCATGCCACTGTACTCCAGCCTAGGCAACAGAGTGAGACTCCGTCTCAAAAAAAAAGAAAGAAACCTAAATTGATATCAACTATTTCTGATGAAAAAGTTGAGATGGCCTGTGAGTGTAAAATAAATTCTGTATTTTGAAAACTTTGCATGAAAAAATATTATAAAATATCTAATTCATAATTTTGTATATACATATTTTTAATTAAATAAAATATATTCGTAAAAATTCAACAGTTTCTTTTTACCTTTTTACAAGAAAACTTACATTATGTATGTGGCTGGCATTGTATTTCTACCAGACAGAGCTACTGTGGAACTCAAGGCACCCTGGGTGAGATGACACATTATTTGTACATCTTTCTGTCATCTGTGGGGACTGACTCGCCTCCTGGAAATATGGCTGGAATGAGTCTGACACCGTAAAGAGGTACTGTAACTATGGGCTATCCAGTTTGGGTCAGACCTTATCTGCACACCGTGGGTAATATTTTTGCTGAACCTAAGACATGAGTGAGAGACAAAAATACAAGCTAATAGACACATTCACAATGGAGGCAAAAAAAAAAAAAAAAGATATCTCACTTTTTTTTTCCTTGGAAAATTTTTTTGGGGAATTTAAATCTCTGTATTCATTGCTATTTGAGAGTGATCAGGCCTCTATGGGGACATCTCAAAATTCTGGTATAAAAAGCCCTTCTTTGTTGAAAAGGAGACAGAGGACATTTTTATAATTGCTGATGTTAAGTAAGCACAAATTATATGCAAATAGAATTCCTTCGGGTATGTAATATTGAGTCTAGAGTTGAAATAGCTTTGGTAATGTGGCTACATTAATTGGTGCTTGTGAGGGGCAAACTAAGGTACTTTTGGATAACAACACAGCTGATGTGACTTTTAAAACTTTCTGCATTCATCAACAGACTTTTCTGGTCCATTAGGCCCAGGTCCCGGCAGGGTGGTTGGAGGAGGGGCTTAGGGGAAACCACCCTGATCATTGATTGCTCTGATTTTTTACCATACTTACCTGTGAGCTCTTTTTTTGT
Source organism: Papio anubis (assembly GCF_008728515.1). Classification (NCBI taxonomy): domain Eukaryota; kingdom Metazoa; phylum Chordata; class Mammalia; order Primates; family Cercopithecidae; genus Papio; species Papio anubis. The sequence continues at coordinate 161,533,484 of NC_044976.1, forward strand.
TTTTTCTTTTTGGGATGGACTCTTGCTCTGTGGCCCAGGCTGGAGTGCAATGGCCTGATCTTGGCTCACTGCAATCTCTACTTTTCAGGTTCATGTGATTCTCCTGCCTCAGCCTCCCAAGTAGCTGGGATTACAGGTGCCCGCCACCATGCCCGGCTAATTTTTGTATTTTTAGTGGAGACAGGGTTTCCTCATGTTGGCTAGGCTGGTCTCGAACGCATGACCTCATGATCTGCCCGCCTCGGCCTCCCAAAGTGCTGGGAGCCACCACACTCGACTTCTCCTCTTTCTTCCCAATTATCTGTGCGAGTGTACCTATAAAGGCATTGCACACCCCTAAGGAGTTACGGGGTGGCAGGGCTGGCTTGGGTCTTGGCTCTTAACTGTAGATAATTTGTAGTTTTGTGTTTTCTGTAAGAGGAGAGAAGGGTACTATGAAGTCTGATTCTGTGTCTGACCCAAACTGGATGGCCCATAGTTACGGGATAGGAATGAGTGAGGAGGGGTGGGTGGTCAGGGCATCTGTTCTGCTTGGGTTTCTGGCATTGTCACTGGGAGAGCAATCAATGATCAGAAAAGCACCACCCTTCTCTTTTACGTGAGCCAAAATAAATATAAGCCAAAGGAAAAATTTAGAGAAAAGGAAATTATAACACTTAGGAATAGTCTAGGTGTTCCCTGACATCATTAATCATTTATTTGGCTTCCTTACGGTTCTTCTCACTTTAAAAAAACAAGTGAGTGAGAGTGAACAAGGAACTGGCCATCGGGGTTGAAGGAAGAGCCACTTATGATGAATGGTGGCTCCTTGTGGAAAGTGCTTTATGTTACAATTTTAAACTTATTTCACTGAAGATTTCAAGCAAAAAATACAGCCTTTATCAATGTGCTTCAGCCTCTTTTGCTTCTTTATTCACCTGGCTCCTTGGGGGTAACAGAGGTCACTCTGGGAAATAGATTATTGACTTGTACTAAAATGTTACTACCAGAAATGGTAAGGCTGGGTCAATTCTAGTGAATGCTGGTCACTTGGAAGAGTTTTTAACAAACACAAAATGTAAACTTTGTGAGCATAGTCCCCTAGGTGATTCATCAACAATCAGTTTGGCAAAGGAATTGTTTTCTTCAATTCGTCATATTTACCTGCAAGTCATGATATCCTCTTCTCTTTCTTCCCAAGTATGGGTGTGAGTCTACTTATAAAGGCATTGCACACCCTAAGGAGTTAGGGGGCTGGCAGGGCTGCCTTGGGTATTGGCTCTTCACTGTAGACAATTTGCAGTTTTGTGTTTTCTGTAAGAGGAGGAAGGGGAACTATAAAGTCTGGCTCTGTGGCACTGCCTCCTGAATGGCACTGCTCATTCTGCTCGAGGCAGATTTAAACTGTGCTTACACCTCTTGTAGCCTTGCTTAGGAATTAGCGTGGAGTAGTTTCTGAAATACACAGTGTGTGCACTGTGGGCATACAAGAGGAAAATGTTAGAATTTCCTTTTCTATTTTTATCTCATTCCCCTTTATTTTTTTTTAGCAAATGTTTTATGCTGTACCTAATCTAGTAGAGTACAGGTTCACAATCCCTTATCCACAATCCCGGTGTTTAAAAAGCTCTGAAAATCTGAAGCTATTTTGTAATTCATTTGGCCATTCAGCCTGAACTGACCTGAACTGAAGTGTGGCAATAGTCTTTATTTAATGCAATTGGTAGGAATAATTAGAATAATCATGCATTTCTTTGTAGAACTCTTAATGTGTTTCATTATGTGACGCTGCCCTGGATCCCCACTGGGGTGTTACATAATGTGTGGTATTTGCACCCTATTATCTTGCTAAAATTGGAAAAATCTGAAGAATATTTTGTTCTAAGGATTTTGGGTAATTATTATGGACATGCAGTTGAATATAACTTATAGATGAAAAAATAGACATACGTTGTGGATGCAAGCTCAAGTGTTTTTTGTTTGTTTGTTTGTTTTTTACTAACACGGCATGTGAATCCTGGAGCCCACTGCACCAGACCACGGTGACTCTGACATTAACCTCATCAGGACCCAGGTCTCCTAACTCATCCAGCAGGCCAGGCCAGGCAGTGACTCTTACTGCGCGCTCTTTGCTTACCCACTTTGGTTAAAGACGGGTGGGAGAAGGACAGATGTGAGGTGCAAACCAAAGACAAAAAGAATAAAAGGTTCTATGTGTCTTTATCAGAAGAGTCTCATGGACTAGAGCCTGACAAGACATTTCTTAGGATGGGGAACTCATGGCTGAATTCTAGAAATTAAGATTTATTTTCTGCCCATATAAAATATTGTGATACTTTTGGACAATTAATGGAAGCAATTGTTAATATTTTGAATGAGAGAGAGAAAGAGACAGAGAGTGAGAGAACAAGAATATAGATTTGTAAATTATGAATATAAATTAGAAATTTCCAGTTTCTTAACTCTCATGATGTAATGATGAAATCATAGTAACAAGAGGAATCAAATGATTTAAAGCAATGTGAACAATTGCTACAGCATCTCAAAAATGTTTTTGTCGTTGTTGCTGTTTTTTTTCTTTTTTTTTTTTTTTTTGAGACGGAGTCTTGCTCTGTCACTCAGGCTGGAGTGCAGGGGCACCATTTCGGCTCACTGCAAGCTCTGCCTCCCGGGTTCACACCATTCTCCTGTCTCAGCCTCCCAAGTAGCTAGGACTACAAGCACCTGCCACCATGCCCGGCTAATTTTTTTGTGTTTTTTTCTTTTCTTTTTTTTTAGTAGAGACGGGATTTCACCGTGTTAGCCAGGATGGTCTCGATCTCCTGACCTCGTGATCTGCCTGCCTTAGCCTCCCACAGTGCTGGGATTACAGGGGTGAGCCACCATGCCTGGTCTCAAAAGTGTTTTTAAGGAGACTTCGTCAGTTTTTTCATAAATCATCAGAATGTTTATTTTATATTAAGTGCCTAACAAAAGAAACTTGGTACAATTCTGAAGGATTTTGCCTACAAACTTTTGCATTTGCCCTTGTGGCCAGGATGCAAAATCCTTTCTGCTAAGGGGCTTGGACATTTGTCATGGTATTTACTCCATAGTAGCAGAATGCCTGGTGTAGTGTTTGCTCCTGGAGTTTTTTGGTTGACTCTGGGGACACCGAGTGTCACTCTGACTCCAGTAAGTAATGCCAATGGCACAGGTAGATGGATCTGACAGGCCTGAGGACTAACAGCATCTCAGCCGCCCTTCTCCAATGAAGGCTATACATCAGCACTTGGAATCTGCTGGAGCCGAAGAGGGTGACAAGGGAATAACATCCCTTTCTCTTCCATCGACAGGGGTAATAACTCCTCACTCCCTAGGGACAGATTGTAAAAGCCAATAGCCAGGAGCTGTGAAGCAGGGAGGGTAGAAGAATTGAAAATTAAAGAGGGAGTGGAAATTTTGCGTAAGGCTTTAGTGAGATGGAATAAACCATCAAACGTCAATCTTTTAATTGCCTTGTTGACACAGGGGTTTGCAAATGTTCCTTTTGATTGCTTATTTTAAGCCGATTGTTAAAAGTCATGTATATTACATAAAGGTGGGTTTATGCCTTATTGTGTATGTTTTACTAGTGAATGTTATAATATCCTGATATTTAATATCTAAATTTCTTCAAGTCATCGTTTTAAAGTCCTTATTGACAATATATTTTAAAATATCTTTCTGAAGTAAGATGCACCAAATGCATTAGACTGCTTAATTATTTAATCTGATGTCTTTATTTCCTCTTGCATACCTGTGTATTTATTACAGCTGAACATGAGGGTATTCGGTGTATGCATATTACATACAGTATTTCCTGAAGGTTAATAAGAATTTCTATTTTCAAGTAACCATCACAATGACTTAAATGCCCTGTGGACATCAGTCTTCTGGTGGCAACCAATAGCAAACAGATAGTTCTTAAGGTCTGTAGTGCTAAGGAGAGTTTCACATTCATGGCACCACATGAATAAGTGAGTTTCAGGACCCAAATGTTGCTTTGAATTAAATGTGGTGCAAAGAAAAATTTGACTTTTTAGAATATCATACTGTTTGGAAACAGATGCCTTTGGACACCGCCTGCTTTACAGGAAACACACTTATTTAGTTTTTAAACTAGGACTGGTGTTTAGTTAAATCTCCTGCGGACTCAGTTCACTGAAGGTGACAGAAGTACTCACTCGAGCTCAATGAGAAGTCGACGCGACTGTAAATTTTTCAGGCAGCGACAGGAGATCTTGTTATAGGAGTCAGAACGGGGGTCAGGGCAGAGCCTGTTGATGATTGAGGAAAAGAGAAGTAAATTCATTCTGCTTCAGGCACTTTGTCAAGTGCCAGTAGCTTACCATTGAGAGCTAGTCACCCGTTCTAGTCTTCCAGCCCTAGAGGTCACTCATTTGATATAAATCATAGCACCGCATAGGTGCGGCAACCTATTGCCACTCGGGATGAAATAAAAAAGAGGAATGCTGCTTTCAGAATGGAAATGACTACGAATATCCCACCACATGTTGCTGTTTAATGCAATATGTGGTTAGATATTGATCTCCCGAATCAAGTCATTAAAATGTGCAGTTTTTGTTTATTGGAATGAAGCAATTAAATGGTTCAGTTATGCCAGACCTTACCTTTTCTGATGAAAACTATTGATTTCTTGCCACAGCTTTATAAGCGACAATGTTTTTGATTACTCTTGACAAACCTCCTTGGAGTGTTAATTAAAATCGTACCAGATGAGCAGGTGTGGGAGATCATTAGATCGCCCGGATCACACATCTCCACTTCATATTCTGCAGCCTTGCATAATGAATAGGGCACAAGAGGGGAAAAACAATATCTTCATCAGCAGAATTAGCATCTTCACTTTTTAAAAAACTAGGTGACATTCCATGTTATAGTACAGATGCTGTTGAATCATTGGCTCATTCCTACCACTACATTTGATCAAAATTTGCTTTTTATGTTTTGCTTTAATTTTTTTAAGTATCTAATGAGTTGCTGTTGTTGGTTCTGAGGTAGAAAATATTTAAACACTTATTTATACAGAAAATTGAGGAATCAAATAAAGCTCTTTCATTGCTTATGCAGATAAGGTCATGAATATTAATGCGGTTCATTTAACACTTAAAAAAATCCCCTCAGTAAGATAGCCTAGATGTGATTTTTGAAAATCTTTTACTACTTATTTTTGGGACCTGTATAAAATATGATTATATAGAAATATGCTCTCTTGAAGACTGCAGTCTGTTGATTTATAATAGAGCTTTTTTTTGTGTGGCTATTAAAAGATTGTTACATTTGAAAAATCAAAAATACTTAAATGATAATTTATAAAATCAGAAGCAAATGATATTCAGTTTTTGAGAAATGAATAATCTTTACATTGATGCCGTTTATTATGGAAGATGATTTAATTATTACTTCATTAATATGGGCATTGAAATGGACTTTTTTTCGTTTTTGTATAATGCAAAGAATTTAGATAATTAGAATTAGATTTAAAATCCTCTCTGAACTGGTGTCTATAGATAGCAAGACAGCTTGTATTTCTCAGATTCATAGGACCTGAAGAGAACTTTAAGAGGTCATCTAATCCAATCCCCTGCTGCCAAAGTAGCTGTTTAAAAATGCACTATTTTTCATTAGTCTGGAATTTTAAAAAGGATTAATGAATTTATAAATGTATTATTTACAATGTTCTGATCATGTACGTCTAACTGGAGCTGTTAGATGTTGAAATAATAAGTTGTATGTGTGTGTTTTAAAATATTGACTTCTAGCAGAATGATTTATGGTTTATAAAGTGTTTTTCCATTTATATTCTTTCATTTGATTAATAACCAAGTTTTACATCTCAGGAAATGTCTCATAATTTTTAAAATGAAACTCTGGCTCAGTTTACCCAACTGACTTAGAAATATTTATATAATCAAGTTATTTGATGCTATATTGTTGTTTCATAGCTGCTGTTATGGATAGCTCTAGAAAGCATAAAGAAACCCTAAATTGTTATTTCTATCTTATAGGTGAAGGTTATTTATGTTTTGTAGGTGAAATGTAAAGTTCAGATAAAGCTTCAATCCAATTTTTTAGCACTAAAATCTCATTTACTATTTCTAACAAGTCCCACAAATAGTAATTGTGCTCTACCAACCACTTAAGCAAAATATTACAACTAATATACATATATAACTTTGTAGAATCTCAGAATTCTAAGCTTAGAAACTATGTGTGCTTTGTATTTCTACATAAAAAGCCACCACAAAACATAGCAGTCTATAAGAAAGAAATTGTTTATTTTGCTCATGAATCTTCAGCTTGGAGCTCATCTCTGCCCCATGTGGCATTGGTGGGTCAGCTGACTTGGGGCTAGAGAATCCGTTTTCAAGATGGCTCACTCTGATGGTTGGTGAGTTGGTGCTGAATGTCATCTAGGAACCAAACCAGAGCTGGGGCCAGGGACTTTCCATGTGGGCCTATCTCTGAGGCAGCTTACGTCTCCTCCCAGCCTGATGGCCGGATTCCAACAGAACAAAGCAAAAGTACATGGCATTTAAAAAAATATACCCTTAGAAGGTGCATAGCGTCATTCTCACTATATTGTTGGCTGAGATCATCGTAAATGTCTTCTCAGGTTCAAAGAAAGGGGGCATAGACCCCAGCACTTGAAGAGAGGAGCACCAAGATCAGAGAGTCAGAAGAGCTTCTGGAATGGGAGATGTTATGGCCGTGTTTTGAAGACACAATTTGCCACAGAAACTATTTGTTCACTCCTTTCATATTACATATATTATCTTGGATATGGCTTAATTTGAGAGAAGTAAAAGTAAATGAAAAAAAACCAAACATGATTCTAATAATTCAACTATAGTTATTCTTTAAAACTATATGCTTTAAGTTGTGTTTTATTTCAGAGAAAAGGCATAAAGATAGGTCGTTTTAAATAAGTTTTGAGTATAAAAACACTTTGAAATCTACTATGTTAGATACAATGGGCAATAAAGACTATAAATTTTTTTAAAAATCATAATAATTATTTAATCCACATCTACTTCACCATCCTTTGGAAAATCAGTTAAGTTCTGATGAACATTTCTGTTTCAGAAAATTTTAACTATTTTGTCACTTGTTATTGTTGTTGTTTATTGTTATATTAGAAACTCATCGTGGTTTTTTTGTTGTGACAATTGTGTTTGATGTTTGCTAAGACTCAAGATTGCTGTATCGTAGAATTACAGATGCGGAACCCTTATGGGTTTTTTCATTCATTTAGTGAACATTTATTGTGCTTCTATGATGTACTGTTCTAGGTACTTCAAAAGTTATCCTGAGAGTGGTGCACAATACATGCAATGATACATATATATATTTTATTTACCAGATGTAATAGAGAATACACTTCCAGTAATCTTCTCTGTTCCCTTTTTGTTTTGAACTGTCGAATAGGGTTTTTTGCTTAATTTGTAATCATGAAAAAATTAGCAGAGAAACGCAATCTTTAGAAACTCTTGGAAAACTTATCTTGCTCTTGATACGTAATTAATCCATAAATGGAACTAAGAATCTTTGGTATAATTTGTTCAATACAACATAGAGATCTCTCTCAAAAATAACTTATCTGTTTATTAATGTATCTTAAAAATATAGGGTCATAGATCCTTATTTGCCTATATAATGACTTTATATAATTAAATTTTCAGTAGATTTTTGTCTAGTGACCAATTTTGTTCAACAACCATTTGTTGAAACATTTCACTGTAGCAGGCATCTTTGCATGCACTATCTCGTTTAATCCTTAGATGAAATCTATGATGGAATATTAGTATCCCCATTTCATAGATTAGTCTATCTGGTTCTCAAAATTTCCCCTTTTCCTACAGGCTTTTCCTTACCTGTTTTGTGCCACCTAAGATAAAGAAGGAAAGGGTGACGATTATGGTACTTGTTAGAACCACATGTTATCTAAATCATGTGCCCAGAGTTAAATCACGTGCCCAGAGTTGTATCAATCATAGATTTCACCTATACATAAAATTTCTGCCCTTCATTTCGACTTTTCATTCAGATCCGGCAGGACACCAAACACAAGAGGTATCGTTATGTTTCCAGCATGAACAAGAATCTGAGATCAAGTTGTTAAGGTTGAGCATTCTGAATCTGAAAACCTGAAATTCAAAATCCTCCAAAATCTGAAACTTTTTGAGCACTGACCTGATGTTGCAACTAGGAAATTTCACACCTGACCTCATGTGACAGGTTGCAATCAAAACTTTTGTTTTATGCACAAAAGTATTAAAAATATTGTATAAAATTGCCTTCAGGCTATCTGTATAAAGTGTATGTGAAACATAAATGAAGTGTGTGTTTAGACTTGGGTCCCATCCCCAAGATATCTCATTATGTATATGAAATATTCCAAAATCCAAAAGAATCTGAAATCCTAAACACCTCTGGTCCCAAATATTTCACATAAGGGATACTCGACTTGGACATTATCTAGTTTCTATGTTTTCTGTAGCGAAGTAAAATGCATTTATTAAATCATTTTTAAATGATGTAGTAAAGAAAAGAAGCCAGGAATATATTTGTTTCTCAAGTGATCCCAGCTCCATCATGCCTCATCTGTGTTTCACCAGGCAGCAGCAACAGCAGTGGATTCGAAGAGCTCCAGAAGTGCAAATTTAGCATTTCGCAGATGTTCCAATAAAGGCAAACTGGCTGGTAAGTGAGTCAGGGCAGATTTTTAAGCCCTTTCTTTGCTCTGCAGGGCACCAACTGTGCCTGTGTAATCTTTATACAAAGTAATGTTGATCTGTTTCGTTCTCTGTCTTTTTTGCAGTGGCATTTTTCACTTGAATGATTCTGCTTCATGCAACATCAGGATGAGCACGCGGAGGCTGCTTTGCATTAGAAAGTAAACATACGTATGCACAATTGCACACCACACAGTGGTTTGTGCGGGTGGAGGAGAATGTGCTTTTAAGGAATAATCTCTCCTCTTCAGAAAACCAACCGCTTTATGTGTTTATTGGCCAGATTTTCTTTGGTGGTGTTTTAATGGCTTGTTTGTCAGACATGTCGCATATTAAACTAGCAAAGCCTGGATTCTCTTAGGATCCAAGGTCCTCTTTATTCTCTCCTCCATATTGGAAATCATTCCTGTCAGCTCGTGCTCTCCAAGCTGCCTGGAAGAACTTTGGCATAGTTTTCCTAACCTTTCAAACAGTAAAAGCAAAACTCTCCTTTGATAAAAAAGCCGGAGGACTTTGGCATGTAGCCATAAAGGATGCAGGCGACTCGGCTGCGATCTGACAGAATAATCCACAAAACACTGAAAAGTTCTCGTTAAGGTCCCCAGAGTGGGCTGAGGCACTTTGCTTGTACTTAACATATATCAACTGTCACCCGGCGGCAGTCAGTGTTGAACTGAACACAATGGAACATCCAGATGGTCTAAACAAAGCGAACAAATGTTCACTGCTATTAAAAGCTGTTTACATCAACTTCCAGGATTTCATGTAGTGAAGTTTATATTGTGTCACTACTGAGGTGCTTAGCTCTGTCTGCATCGAAGACCGGCCTTTTAAAAACTCCTGTTGCTTGTATGCTCATGCTCTCAGCACCTAGTGGAAAGCGAAGTTGAATAATAAATTAGGAAATTCATAATGTCAACTAGTCATGCAATTTCAGACATTTTAAGTGATTTGCCCCCATTCTGTTATATTGATTGTCTATTGCAGCCTCAGCTCCAGACCCAATAAACACAAAGCAGACCCTCTTCTCTGATGGGGGTGTGTCACGGATGGATGGATAGATGGGTGACCGCTATCTGCCTCTGCAGGCAGGGCCTCTGAGTCTTGTTGGCTCCGCACTGGGGATGTTTACGCAGTAATGGTTTTGTTTTCTTCCTCCAAGATGCGGCGATATCAGGTCCTGTCTTTTTGGGGATTAATATACATGAGCGATAAACCCACACTTTTTCTGTCTTCTTCCTTTGACCTCTTTATGGCATCTCTTTTACAAATTCCAGACACACTGCCTACATTGTTAAAGATTTGTTGTTGCCATTAATAACAATACTCATATAAAAGGTGTCCAGCTTATTTATTGTTAAAGAAAAACCTACAAAAGCTGTCCTTCTTTATTAATCACTACCAATTCCTCTTGGCATAACATAGCTAAACAAATAAGTAAATACTAAGAGAATACTATTTATTAATTTGCTCTACAATTCATAGTATAACAAAATAGAAAAGACCCTCATACATGCAAGTTCATTACTTAATGAAAATAATTATTTTCTATATAAACATCATTTTAACTCAATTTTATATTACATTTGTGTTAAATTTTACACACACGGCCGGACGCGGTGGCTCACGCCTGTAATCCCACCACTTTGGGAGGCCGAGGCGGGCGGATCACTAGGTCAGGAGATCGAGACCATCCTGGCGAACACGGTGAAACCCCGTCTCTACTAAAAATACAAAAAAATTAGCCGGGCATGGTGGCGGGCGCCTGTAGTCCCAGCTACTGGGGAGGCTGAGGCAGGAGAATGGCGTGAATCCAGGAGGCGGAGCTTGCAGTGAGCTGAGATGGCGCCACTGTACTCCAGCCTGGGCAACAGAGTGAGACTCCATCTCAAAAAAAAAAAAAAAAAAATTTTACACCCCCCCCCAAAATAATTGTATATCATTTGTTGTGTCATTTTTGTTGTTACCATACTTTTTTGTTACCAAGAAGTCTTTTTAAAGAGAGGAGATCTCATAAATGATTAAACTCAAATGTTTAAGAAAATATGATTTGTTGGCCTTATTTTCTCCAGAAATGAACTTTTGTTTTAAGATCAAGTTGGATATTGAATAACGCCATATGCCATGACACAGAGCTGAATTTTAGTGATGATATGTATGTCCTCAAAGAAAGATTGATGTGGGCCTTATGAGCCCAGTAAAAGTGGGTTGATCTCTAATGCATGGGGAAACTTCTGTCTTCACAGTTGTTCTGGGAAATGGGATCATTTCAATACATTTGGTAAGGAACAGGTTTGGATCTATATTTTTTATAGGGTTATAAGCCTTCTTCCTTGCATACTCACATGAGATTCAAAGTTACAGTTCCCTTGCTTAAGTTTAGAGAAAAATACATTGTCTACAAAAAGCCAACCTAGCTGCATGTACACAATGATACTAATACACAAGGAACAGCACAGCCCTCTCTAAGAAGCTTTTAAGAGTTGGGAACTTTTCGCTGACAGTAATTTTGTTAAATACTGTGTCAAGAGGCAACATGAAAGCTAGGAAAACATCATGTGCACCTCTATAATTTGGATTAGGGAGATACTTTTATTGGTTGTTGGTATGTGTGGTATTTTTCACAGATGTCTCAGAGCAATTGGATAGGATTTTGGAAATATGGATCGTACAGATGTGAAAATAAAATACAACAAAACAAGAGCTTCAACTTTTGCCAGGGGTCAAGCACTATGCCCACTTCAGACGAGCCCTTCCAAGCCTGTCTGTCAGTCCCAACGCAAGCTGCTCCATTTCCTGTTTATGCCTGTGCAGAGTTCCACATCCGGGCGAGCTTGCCTTCAGCGGCAGGTTTTTCCGCACACCCCAGGAGAGCTCTTCCTTAAAATGGTTCATTATTTATCATCTAAGTAAGCCATTGGAATTTTGTTAATTCCTGTTTTACTTAGCACATGCAAAATGCTATCATTATCTAGGAGAAGATAATGTTAACTTAAAATTGTTACCCAGAGTACTAATTAAGTGACCTTTGCAAAACAAATCTGGTCAGGGAGTCTATGAAGTAGAGAAGATGGATGCCAAGTTTATTGCCTTCCAGGCCTTTGGTTATATAACCTAGGGGTAACAGCAATTAAAACCTGACTAGTTATTTGACGGAATGCTAACACTTTATCTTTACTAAATTGCTTAAAATGTAGAAATCTCTTTGGCTTTGGCCAAATACTGAATTAGCTGAAATTTACCTGGCATCCTCCTGGTTCATCTCGTCTCTTTCTAACTCATAGGTATCCAGGTTCTTCATTACTTTTGTGCCATCAACACGGGGGGAAGAGATTAAGATAAACTAGTTCACACCCCGGTGTAAATGACGCTTGGCTTAATAGCCCTTCCTAGAGATATTTGTATTTTAAAAGAAAGACAAAGGTCTAAGCTAAGAAAATAAAATTCTCAAATTTTAGGCTTTAGCTGGCTTGGTAGGAGAGGTATTTCTGAGGGTAAGTAGAAACTTCCTAGCATCCCCTGTATATCAGTCCCCCTGTAGATCAGCCCCTGAAATTAATCCTTAAAGCCAGATCTATATTGTATTGCCTTCCATTCATTAGATGGTATGGCACACTTAAAAAAAAAAATCAGATTTAGAATTTAGTACTTATTTATGTAGTGAGAAGCTACACACTTGAGGTTTCTGCTTTTTTCTCCCCTGAAAATCTTCTGATAACGTAATTTCTTATCTCTTTATTTAATTTTTTTAGAGATGAGGTCTCCCTATGCTGCCCAGGCTAACTTGAACTCCTAGCCTCAAGCAGTCCTTCTGCGTAGCTGGAACTAGTAGAGGGCACCACCTCACCTGGCTTATTTCTTAATTCTATCCCAACAGAAGGAATACCTTGTTTGCCTTTTTTTTCTTATTCTTTCTAAAACATACTACTTATTTTCAAATAGTTTTTGAATTACATAAAATCATTTTTATGAATGTTACATTTTATTTTAAATTTTATTGACTCTTTTAAAAAAGTACCACAAGAAGCTGAATTATCACCCCAGTTTCCAATTTTTCTCTTTTCACTGATTCCTGTGAGCCAACCATGGGTGTTTTGGGCAACATGTGGCATTCAAAAATTTGGGGAATGAAAAAGTATGAAGTATGTAAAATATTTGCTGATAGGCTATTATTGAAAAGCAGACCAAATGAACATTCTGATTGAAGATTATTGCTTATTAATGATTTTGATTCTATGACATTTGCAATATTTATTTATAGCTTCTGCCTTAATTATTACACTAAGAAACATTTCTGCTTTGTGGTAATTGATGGAGAAATCTTTCAACACATTGCACTCTGATTTATAAAAGAGCACAAGATTAAAGTTGGGAAGATTGTATTAATCTGACACTAGGTCTCCCTGTAACATACCTGATATATGGTGCGATCACAGTAAACATGTAATAAAAAGTCAAGGGAGTATATCCCAATATAGTTGGAAAAAAAAAAAAAAAACACCAAAGATTTAGTGGCTTTGCAAAGAATTAAAAATGCAATCCTTACTTATCTTTTTTCTCTTTCTTTCTTAATTTTTTGTTTGTTTTACTTTGCCTTTTTCCACACATTCTAACACTTACTTATTTTATTAGGGCTGAAACACATCGAAGTCCAAATATAAGATTTGATGGAATTAAAAAGCTTGTAGCTAGAATATTATGGTACCTGTTTTTACTGGGCCTTGAGAATGTATTTAGTAATCAAAGGCTTGTGGTCTGTAAGGGGTCTTCTAGTTCTAATACTGTATGATTTGGCCACTTCCCCCATTACTTCCCCGCTCATCTGTAGACCTTTTTTCTGACAGTCCTTATTGTACCAACGTTGCCCCATTATCTACAGCTCAGAACTATTTACACTTAGAATACTGGGCAATATTGCTTACTGTAATATTACTTACTGAGTAATATTGCTTACAATATTACTCTCTGTTTCTTTCAAAAAAATTGTTCATGAATTGTCATGATTCTGTGTTATATGGCTAATTGATTAGAAGGCAGTAAAAATTCAGTATCTCAATGAGTACTCCACAATCAGCCATACTTATAAACATAGTTTCATAAAAATAGCGTAGGAGACTCTGTTGGCCATAGAATGACTAAACACTGAAATCTTTTGAGCATCACACTCATGTTGCGTGACGCATCAGCACACATGTTTTATCTATCATCAAAAGGGCATCCCATTTAAGGCTTTTCCCCATGGTAATCAAGGTTAAAGTCAGAGAAAAATTGTATTCCCTTCAGAGGGTACATCAAGATGAGCTGAATAGTTTCAGAAGACTGGCCTACTGGGCCAATTCCTTTTTATGATAATATCATTTTAACTAAATTTGACTTTCCCAACTCACTGCCAAGACGTTTGTTGACTCTTTTTTTTGGAGAAAGCCTTGATTTCTAGTAACTTCAGCATGGAGGCAGGAGTATAATAAATATTTCTCTTATTATTACAATTTCTTTTTTCAATTGCTTGTTAAAAAGATTATCATAAGATTTATTTGGTTCATCGCTCACAGTTTCAACAGATTTTTAGTATTTTAAAATCATTGTAATCAATTCATTCTTTAAATGTTAGAAACTGTAAAATAAGTTGTGATATTCACAGGTCAATTCTTAGAAATGGCCAATTCTCCTAATTTTGCTTCTGACACTTCACACTTCTTGTCCTTTGGAAAGCCATGAACATTTGTTCAGTCCACAAATAGTTATTTAGACCTATTATGTGTCATTCACTGGGGACACAGTGCACAGTGGAGTAAGTCACAGTTTGGGAGGCTAATGTTTAATTAGGGGAGGCAACAACATCCACATTACAGTGTGGAGTGCAGAGGAGCAAGTAGGTGCTAGGTGCTGGTTTTTAGAGCAGGTTGAGTAGCCCTAATCAGAAAATCCCAAGTCTAAGACACTCCATAACTATTTGATCTCCAACATGATCCTCAAAGGAAATGCTCATTGGAGTATAATGAAAACATTCCAGGGGCCGGGCGCGGTGGCTCACTCCTGTAATCCCAGCACTTTGGGAGGTCGAGGCAGGCAGGTCACCTGAGGTCAGGAGTTCGAGACCAGCCTGGCTAACATGGCGAAACCCCGTCTCTTCTAAAAGTACAAAAATTAGCCAGGTGTGGTGGTGGGTGCCTGTAATCCCAGCTACTCGGGAGGATAAGGCAGGAGAATCGCTTGAACCCAGGAGGCAGAGATTGTAGTGAGCTGAGATGGCACCACTGCATGCCAACCTGGATGACAGAGTAATAAGACTCTGGTCTCAAAAAAAAAAAAAAAAAAAAAAGATCCTGAAATCAGAATTCTGAAGCACTTCTGATCCCAGGCATTTCAGGTAAGGGATACTCAGCCTGTACCTGGAAGAATCGAGGAGGAAGTGAAACCTGATCAAGTCAGTAAAAATTAGTCATATGAGTGTGCACAATATGCAATAAAATTTTCTGGCAGAAGGAGCAGCCTGTACAAAAGCAAGAAGGTAGAGTGCAATGTAAAGAACTAACTGTGGTGCATGCGGGAGAAGAGGGAGAAAGGGCTTCAGTCAGCAAGTCAGGGCTTTAATTGTGAAGCCTCTTTCAGCAAAATAAGGAGCCCCTGAAGGATTTTAGGTGATCAAGTGATGTGATTAGACAGAGGAAGGTTGTAGTTAAGAATTACACCATGTGGGTTTGAATCCTATCCCTGCCTATCACGCTAAATACTTTTGTTTTCCTACTTGTATACAGGGTATAACACTGACTCGAAGGGCTGGTGTGGGGATTAAATGAGTTAATACATGTAAAATACTTTAATAGTGCCTGACACACATGTTCAAGAATTCTATTGTTATTGTTATAACTCTGGATTGGGTGGCGAGAAGCTAGGGTGGGGAAATGGACTACCCTTTTGTATTAATCCAGGGGAGAAACGATGAGGATATTACTAAGGCAATGGCAGTGAGGATGGGAAGAGATGTTAATGATGGATTAGTGATGTAGGAGGCACAAGCAGCAGGATCTGGTGATCCACTGGACATGGTGGGGGCTGGCAGGGAGAAGATCTACTGCAAGAGAAGAAGGGGTCGCAGATGGTGCCTAGGATTCTGGCTAGGGTTTCTGGGTGGGTGGTGGTGTTAATTGACTGAGATCGAGAACATAGGAGCAGGAGCAGGTTTTTGAAGAAAGATACTGAACTCAGTTTCTCTTTGACATGTTGGTACTTTGTCACTTAGTATCTGGTATACAGGATTGAAGCTTAGGAAAAAGGTTCTTGCTGGAGATGTAAATTTGAACTCATCAGCTGTAGGTGGCAATTGAAGCCCTGTGCATCAGTCAGAGTACTTTGGACCTCAAGTAATTGCAGAAATACAACTCAAAAAACGGAAGAGATTTATCAACTCAGAAAAGTTAAAGGGCCCAGAGGTAAGGTGCTGGTCAGTCTTATTTCACTGGGGGCTCCAGCCTTGCTTTTCTCATGTCCTCTTGCCTCTGCATGCCTTCTCTGTGTTGCCTTCTCCTCTGGCTGGGGGCTGATCATTCCATTAGCTCCAAGCCTCATCCATGGGTGCATTCAACAATGCCCCACAGAAAAGAGACCATATTTTGAAATGTCTCTCTTAAAAGAACAAAGCACAGAAGCCTTTTCCAGGACACGCCTATTTATGGGTCCCATGCCTATTTCTGAATCAATTCCCTGGATCCTAAACCTGTCACTGGCAAAGAAGACAAATTAGCCTAAGGCCAGGCCCACCTCCCAAGCTCTGGGTGGGCCCACTGTTCTAGGTACATGAGGGAGAGACGAATGGTTGAATGAGAACTGGCATTCTGTCAGGAAAAGGAACAAGATAGCTAACTCACAAGGCACACCATACTGTGGAAGTGGATGAGTTTCCCAAAGACACCGTGAAGCATGAGAAGAAAAGAAGGGCTAAGACTGAATCCATAAAAGAGTCAAGCTTCAGGGGTGTTTGGAGAAAGAATCTTGGGTCATTTGGAAAACACACCTTAACTTTTGTTTGACTCTCTGGTTATCAAGCAGGGTTATCTTGCATACTACAGAGTGGATTGAGAAAATTCACACAGGGGCTGGGCGGGGTGGCTTATGTCCATAATCCTAGCACTTTGGGAGGCTGAAGCGGGAAGATTTCTTGAGCCCAGGAGTTGGAGACCAGCCTGGGCAACCTAGGGAGACCGCTTTTCTATGGAAAATTAAAAAAAATTAGCTGGGTGTGGTGGCACATGCCTGTGGTCCCATCTACATGGGAGGCTGAGGTGAGAGGATTCCTTGAGCCCAAGAGTTTGAGGCTCCAGTGAGCCACTGTACTCTAGCATGGGTGACAAAGCAAAATCCTGTCTCAGAAAAAAAAAAAGAAGAATGAAAGAAAAGAAAAGTAACATAAGAAATAGGTCATTGAGAAGAAAGGGTACTATTGAGTACAGCGAATCATGATAACTGCTAGGAAATCTTGTTAGGTCGTGTGCTAGTATATAAGTAATAACTGCATTTATTGAACTTATGTGTTTACAATATTAGTGATACCTGCATTTGTTGAGCTCTCTTTGCTAGGTTTGATGTCAAGTCCTTATTTAGTCTTTCCAGTAACCTTTGTGAATTTTGCACTCTTGGGAACACCGTCATTTACAAGTGACAAGACTAAGACTCACAGATTAAGTAGGTAGCTCAAGGCCTCATACTTAGTAGATGGCAGAGGAGGTCTTGAACCCAGGTCTGACTGCCACCAGTATGTGTTCCTAAGCACTGCTCTTCTGCATTTTGGTAGGAGGAAATTAGCTCGTTATTTAGGATCTGCTGTGTCTTCCTAACTCTTTCATCTCCTTGGAGCGTTTGCCTTGGTCACCTGTAGGGTCTTTACGTTGATGCTTAGATGTTGGTGGAGTTTCTAGGCATTCTGCTTCTTCCTCTGATAGGTCACTACAGTTCTTAAAGTCAAAGGGGAGGCAGAGACTATTGGCAAAGGAAAGATAGTGTGTGGGTTTCAGAGTTCCTTGCCATTTGTTATATTTTCAATCTGAACTGAAACCAAACTGAAGTCTCCAAATCCCAGGATTCGAGAGGGAGGCATTTTTGCAAGGGGTGTGTGATTCCCTATGTTTGCCAAGCATTTTATGTGGAAAACCAAAAACCCATGGCCTGGTGTATACAGAGCTTTCAGGAAATGGCAGCTATAGGCCCATGACTGAGAAGTTTGACTTCCCACAAAAGCTAGGCCTTGCCCTGAATGTGACTGATACTGACGGAGTTTCGGAAGGATTGCAGTGGAGAGGAGTGTATGGTCAGAATTACATTTTTTAGCCAGATCATCAGAGTTTATTATGCATTTATATGGCCAGGAAGGGAGGCAGAAAGAACAGTTGGGAAGCAATTTGTGATAGTGTAGGAGAGATTCTGGGGGCTATTGTGTTGATTGTCAAGATGGAATTGGTGATCAGGAGTAGGGTGGGGGGAGAGGGTACAGATTCATGCAACATTTGGGAGGTAAGAGGATTCTAGGCTGGCTTTCAGATTTCTGGCCCAAGTTACCAGGGGAATGGCAGTAATAACACTGAACTATCTGTAGAGAGAGGCTGAGGAGACGACGCCGAGGTCAGGTTTGGACAAACTGAGTGTGAGGAACCCATAGGGCAGCCATGTGTAGGGGTCCGGGCGGAGGTGGTCTCGTGCACAGATCCTGGGCTCAGGGGAGCAGGTGAAAAACAGGGCTGTGCGGAGTGTTTGCCATTCAGTGAATCTGGGCAGGATGAGAAGCTGGGCCTCTAAAACTAGTTCTTGACTCAGTTATTGAATTGACCTGAATTTTCTGTTTAAAAATTTTTGGAAGCCAATCCAGTACCATTCGGAGAGGAAGCAGAGGAAGAGAAGCGTTTACGTTGTTGACAGGCAAAGTGATAAGAGACAGTCTGTCATTTCTTCTTTAAAAATGCGAACCTTTGGCCGGGCGCGGTGGCTCAAGCCTGTAATCCCAGCACTTTGGGAGGCCGAGGCGGGTGGATCACGAGGTCAGGAGATCGAGACCATCCTGGCTAACATGGTGAAACCCCGTCTCTACTAAAAATACAAAAAACTAGCCGGGCGTGGTGGTGGGCGCCTGTAGTCCCAGCTACTCGGAGGCTGAGGCGGGAGAATGGCGTGAACCTGGGAGGCGGAGCTTGCAGTGAGCCGTGCCACTGCACTCCAGCCTGGGTGACACAGCGCGAGACTCCGTCTCAAAAAAAAAAAAAAAAAAAATGCGAACCTTTAAAAAAGCCCTCCAGAGGAAGTGGTGGGTAAGGTGGGGAGGTATGTGTCTGAGCTCCTCAGCATGGTGTGTCCCTTAGGCTCCAGGACAGTTTCTTTCTCTTCTTGAAGCAGATCAGCAGGTCTCTCTCTTTTTCTCGAGTGACTCAGCTGTCTCGGCATGTCGGCTTCCTGAGTTCTCTGTGGTCCAGAGAGTACTGCGTTATGCTGGAGAGAGCCCGTGAGCACATTAAAGAAAGACAGAAGATTGAAAACTGGCTGTTTTTGTTTTCCCTTCAGGCCCATTTTTACAAGGTTGCAATTCTTTAAAATGCTATATTTTAGAAAAATAAAATAATTTCCTACGTAGTGGAGCCTAGCTTGTAAATAAGTACCTCTCCTCCAGATTTGGGGATAAATAGACTTCTCCACTCACACCGACAACTGTGTGAGGAAGAGCCTCGTGAGATGATGGAACTCCATTGATTTTTCATAAAAGTTTAATAAGATGAGACAGGTCAAAAGCTTTGTAAAGTTTGCTATAAATTGTAGTGAGGAATTGAGCAAGATGTAATTGGATAAGAAAATGCAAATGTAACTTGTACAAGTGTGGCAGGGTTGATGGAGAATAATGAGAACAAGGCCCCTCTTGACAATCTCAGTGGTATTTTTCTAAGCAGGTGTCTGACCCTTAAGTGTGGGAGCTTTGACTCCAGTCAGCCCCTTGTCACTGATGGGTTAATATATTGTTACCCATGGGTTTTTTGAATGTCATTGAAATTCATCAGATACAGTTTATGGGTGCAGATCAGATAGGACAGTCAGTGTGTTTGTTTCTGACTCAATTTTCAGGTCGTGCTTGTGGTGATGCTGTTCAATGCCATGTTAAAGAATAGTGTAAATGCTCTTTTGTTAACCAGTTACTGCTCAATTTCCAGTACCTGTAATTGATGTAGTATTGATTTACTTTAGATTCTCTGAATAAATGCAAATATGTTTCATTTTTATATGATACTATTTCTTTTTTAAATGATTGCTATGCTTTTTGCTTTCATAATGTATGTTTTTAAGATTTTCAAAAGTCTATTTCTTGCAATGGCATTGAGAGTGATATCAATCCTAGCATTCCTTTTTTTCTTCTTATTAAAAAGTGATGCTGCTCTCTTTAAAGATTGTTGGATAGTGTCTGTCATTGATTTAAATTGTATTGCTCAACTGTGTACACTGTACCTAATCAATGTCTTTATAATCAATTTAACATGAAATGTCATGCACCAACTAATGATATTTCTTACACACACAAACTAATGATATTTCTTACAACTGTGTTTCTGAGGAGGTATGAAAAAGACTTGTTAGAGTCAATTCCATGTGAAT
Source organism: Papio anubis (assembly GCF_008728515.1). Lineage (NCBI taxonomy): Eukaryota > Metazoa > Chordata > Mammalia > Primates > Cercopithecidae > Papio > Papio anubis. The sequence goes on from NC_044976.1 coordinate 161,553,862, forward strand.
TTGTTTGCCATACTCTTTCTCGATTGTCACATAAACTTTCTCTTTCCCTTGTTGGTGAAATTTAGGATATCGTAATATGGATGATTTCAGAATCTGTTCTCTGATCTGTAAAAGGCAGCTAGTTCATATTCTAGTTTAAGAGACCCAGACTTAAGTGAGACTGAGAGGGAAAAATGACTCAGGCAAAAACATTTTCAAATAGCAGCCTTATAATTTAGGCTACCAGTAAATTACTAGGAAGTTGTGCAACTGCTATTTAATGGACATGAACTAATTATAGCCCAAGAGTGGTGAGTCTCATCCTGCGGATATACAATATAATTCCTTTTAGAGAAGCAATAACATATTGTTCATAACATGCCATATTAGCTTATATACCCAAAATTTCAAAGAGATTTCTCAAAAAGGGGTATGGCAAAGAATTAGCATGTAGCAATCTGAGCTTTGGACTTTGAACTATTCATTGGTAGCTCTTTTGTAAATGGGTTCACATAACTAAAAGTTCTGAGCCACAGTTCTCTAGTCTCTAATATTTGTATCTCTATAACAACCACTTTTATTAATAAATGACAGCAATAATTACAATAGTCACCAATGATTAAGCCTTTTCCCTTTGCAAAGGGCCTGATACACCTTGGTTCACTTAGCCCTGCCAATAACAATGAAAGAGTATTATTCCATTATTTTATAACCGATGGAAAAAATAGTAGCTCTGAGAGGTTAAGGAACTTGCCCAAGTTCACACAGTAAGTGGAGGAGTCTGGATTCAAACCCAGGTCAGTCCATGCAATATCACTCATTTCAGCCTGCGATGGGTAATTGTACCATTACCAGTTCGGGGGTGTGACAGTGACTTTTCCTGTGCCTTGTAACTTTCAAGGGTTTTGGATGATTTCGGAGGGATAGAGGAAGGTTTCCTCTGAAGCTCCAAAAGTGATGTGCTCTATAATCTTGATCAAAGATTGTCCTCAGAGCAGGAGTTTCATGCCATTGTGTCTCCTGGGTGCTGCTCTAGGTCTTGGAACCTGCAGACAGGTTGCAAGAGGAGAAAGGTTTCCAATGTCTCCCTAGTGGAAGGCGTATGTGTCCAGCCATTGCATTTATGTCTCACAAAATCCAGGAAATACGTAGGAGTACAAGTTTCTGAACCTGTTGGTTGATTTGAGATATTCTGGTAAAACTCAAGTCCTTTTGGCTCTTCTAAGAACTCAACTTCTCCATCGTTCTTCTTGCTAAAAAACTTGTCCATTCTAGACATCAGTCCTTTGCAGAAATTGAGATTCTTTTTTGCTGCTTTAGGTAGACCCTCAGTTCTTTATGTGCTCAGGTACAGGTAGAAGATCCTTTCTCCAAGGAGTGCTCCCCTCTATACCAGGTCAGCTCCTCAGCCATCACCTGGACAGCTGCTGAATGTCCCCTAGAGTTTATTCCTTCCTTTCAGGGTGTAACGGCCTTAGTATACTCCAGGGTGACTTGGATATAAAAGAATGCAAAGTGAATAATGTTATTATCAATAGCTATCATGTAAACCTAGTGGTTTTTCTAGCTGATTTTTAAGCGTGTCCGGAATTTTTCATGACTTTATATATTTATTATTTTTATTTTTGTAGGAATGGGGTCTTGCTTCACTGTCCTGGTTGGTCTCAAACTCCTGGCCTGAAGTGATCCTCCTGCCTTGGCCTCTCAGACTGCTGGGATTATAGGCAAGAGCCACCACAGCTGGTCTCATGTTTTGTTTTTTTTTTTTTTTTTTGAGACAGGATGTTACTCTGTCACCCAGACTGGAGTGCAGTGGCATAGTCATAGCTTACTGCAGTCTTGAACTTGGGCTCAGGCAAATCTCCCACCTCGGCCTCCAAGTAGTTGGGACTACGGGCACATGCCACCACGCCCGGGGGATTTTTTTTTTTTTTTTTTTTTTGTATTTTTAATAGAGATGAGGTTCCTCCGTGTTGCCCACAATGGTCTCAAATTCCTGAGCTCAAGTGATCCACCTGCCTCGGCCTCCCACAGTGCTGGGTCATGATTTTAATTGTTTACATGTTTAAATATTTTAATCCTTCATTCATTCATTCATCTATTCAGCATCTACTATGTGCCAATGAAGTTTTAGGCTCTGTGGACATGGCTGTGAATAAGAGAAGCCTCCACCCTCATTGAGCTAACATTTGAATGATGGTGGAGTGACACAATAAATGTAGAAATAAAGATCAGGTAGTAATATGAGCCATGCAGAGAAGTGTGACAGGCGAAACAACACCCAATACTTAGGAAGCGCATTTAGACTGAAAGGCCGGGCGAGGCCTCACTGACCTTTAAGCTGAGATATGAATGGCAAGAAACATCCAGCCATATGAAGACCTGGATGTTGAAATTTTAGGCAAGAAAGAGCCATGTCTCTCTTTTTCTTTTTCTTTTTTTCTTTTTTTCTTTGAGATGGAGTCTTGCTCTGTCGCCCAGGCTGGAGTGCAGTGGCATGATCTCTGCCTCCCGGGTTCAAGAGATTCTTCTGCCTCAGCCTCCCGAGTAGCTGGGACTACAGGTGCGTGTGACCATGCCCGGCTAATTTTTGTATTTTTAGTAGGGACAGGGTTTTATCGTATTGTCCAGGCTGGTCTCGAACTCCTGATCTCAGGTGATCTGCCCGCCTTGGCCTCCCAAAGTGCCGGGATGACAGGCGTGAGCCTCCGCACCCGGCCACCCATGTCTCTTTCAGGAATGGAGAGAGGACGGGGAAATGGAACATGCTGGATGACAGGGAGCAGAATTTAATAGAGGTTCAGCTATTTGTGTAGGAATAATTCCCCACTCCTTTAATTGTATGTACCAAAAATTTAGTACATCATGTTCACTTATTCCACAAAAATGCAATGAGTGTGTCTGCTATGTGCCAAGCACTGTTAAGTGCTGAGTGTATAGTGGTAAGAAAGATGGAGTCCCTGTCCCCAAGAAACCTCAGTCTTGGAAGGGGGCTTGAGAAGGAAGCAGATATTTACAATGAAGGGTGATAGATAGTATGATAAGGAAAAGTGCAGTGGGCTGTAGGAAAAGCATCTACCCTCGTCAAGTGCTGGGCTATCGAGAGAGACTTCCTGGGGTAAGCAAAGCCTAATCTGAGACTTGAGGTACAAGTAATAGTTGGCCAGGCAAAGGATAGAAAGAGAGTATTTTGGTGAGCAATCACCTAAGCCAGGGTCAGGATTAGAATGAGAACAGAACTTATTTTGGGGATTGCATAGTGCAGTGTGAATGGAGCAAAGTAGGTGGGTTTTACAAGATGTGTTAATTGCACTTAATAATGTAATATATGGATTTATTTTTTTTTCTTTTTGAGGCAGAGCCTCACTCAGTCAGCCAGCTGGAGTGCAGTGGCATCATCTTGGCTCACTGCAACATCCACCTCCTGGGTTCAAGTGATTCTGGTGCCTCAGCCTCTTGAGTAGCTGGGACTGCAGGCATGCGCCACCATACCTTGTTAATTTTTGTATTTTTAGTAGAGACAAGGTTTCACCATGTTGGCCAGGCTGGTCTCAAACTCCTGACCTCAAGTGATCTTGGCCTCCCAAAGTCCCAGGATTATAGGCATGAGCCACCGTGCCCAGCCCATGAATCCATTTTTAAATTCCAGAAACAGTGTGACATCACAAGAGATTACAGAGCTTAAAAGGAGGAAAGAAATTTAAAATATTTGTAGTTTTCATAGCAAAACTTTTACTCTGGGGTAATTCTTGTATCCTAGTGACAGTTCTATAGGCTCAAATTTTCTTCATGATAGAAGTCAATGTTCAGAAAGGAGAGTCTTCTTTAGCTTCTTGCTCGATCCTGGCATTTACTTTTGTAATACACCCCAGGTAAATCATGTGTCACTTGTTTTCAGTAACTGATACAAGCACTTTTATAAACAAGTTATCTTGGTAACAAAGGATATAGCACCAGCAGGAAGGAAGGTCAAGAAGAGACGAGGGTAACTGGGGAAACATATAATGCCTGACCACGTTTTTTTTTTTCCTGGGGAGAAGTGTTTTGCCTCAGAAAAGCATCACGTGGGCATCACTTTGTTTCATTTAATGTATGCACTGATGCTAAGATTTCGGAAGTACAGAGTTCTATTGTTTGTATCTGCCTGACACACACAATCATTGGAAAGTGAAAAAGGAAAGGAATCTGTTCACTGCATGTGAAGCAAAAATGCAACATCCTGACCCTGACGGGAAACTCAATTTTCGTGTTGTTCTTGTCAAGCATTTGAGTGCATTGGAATACTCCAAGGGCTGAAGGCACACATTCGGTGTGGTGAATGGAATTAGGTTTAGTGAAACCGATTCATTGTGCAGTCTTGCTAGATTGAAAAACCATGGTATTTAGTCTTCTGTTAATATATGCAATACATTAAGAGAGTAGCTGGCAGATCCTTTTTTAAAATGTCATCTCACAAGGACATGTTTTACAAATTTAAAGATGAATGCTTTGCAATGAATATGCCTTTTCTTATATCATGAAAATTCAGTTGACTCTGAATGATTATCTGAATGGTTTGCAGGAAAAGTTGGAATTAAGGTAGAGTCTTCTGTTGATGAGTGTGAACTTGTGTTTACTAGAAGTAATTATTAGTTTATGTGTGTACAAAAGGACAAGTCTCCTTAGGAGACTGCATATAGAAATATCTGTTTCCTTATAAGAGTTCCAGGCCAGGCGCGGTGGCTCATGCCTGTAATCCCAGCACTATGGGAGGCCGAGACGGGCGGATCATGAGGTCAGGAGATCGAGACCATCCTGGCTAACACGGTGAAACCCCATTTCTACTAAAAATACCAAAACAAATTAGCCAGGTGTGGTGGCAGGCTCCTGTAATCCCAGCTACTCAGGAGGCTGAGGCAGGAGAATGGCGTGAACCTGGCAATCGGAGCTTGCAGTGAGCCGAGATCATGCCACTGCACTCCAGCCTGGGTGACTGAGTGAGACTCCATCTCAAAAAAAAAAAAAAAAAAAAGAGTTCCAGAAAAATCCATTGGTTCTTAATTTTCTATGAAGAGTCCAGACAAACATTACCAAGTATTTTGTAGTCTTTATTTTAGTGTGTATTTTAAACTATTATTTATGGAAGATAAAACTGCAGTTTTGTATATATCTCTATATATCTAACTATAACTACATATATCTGACTATATAAAAAGGTGATACAGTACCAATTCAACCTAGAACTTTAGAAAGAAATGATTATAGTAGCATGATGAAAAGAAGAGCCAGAAGTTCTGGGACACAAACGTTTTCTTTTGCACTCTGATTTCAGGGACTTATGTCAGAGCTTCCTTCATTTGTACAAATAACTAACATAGTCAGGTGGTCCATAAAGTCTGGACCCAGGCAAAAATACAGGATGGCATTAGGAACATCTTCAGTCCTTACTAAGAATTATATTATATGATTTGTTTCCTGACTTTATGAACACCCTGTATTAAACAGCTGCTTTGTGAAGGTGCTTTGCAAGGGAAGCACACAGCATGCTGCAGGCCTGCTCCTCCAACCCAAAGGCTGTGCCTTCACCCGCTCCCACCACTCTTCTCCCTGCCCGGGGCAGGTGCATGTGCCCTTTCCAAAGTTTCTGAAGTTGAAATTATCAGGCAAATACATCTTAGAAAGGGAAAATGATAATACAAAGTAGCAGATAATGAAAACGAAGGGACAGTCAACTATAGGGGATCAGAGGCAGGGGGAAGTCATTACAGGCTTGGGGGAGTCAGGAAGGCTTCCTGGAAAAGGTGTGACTTAGATTGAGCATTTTGGGCCAAGGGAAGATGATGAGGATGGGGTGGCCCTTCTGGGCAGAGAAAAATGTATGCTCCTGTTTGATCACCACTGAATGTAATTTGTGAACTTCTCTAAAGGTGCTCCAGGAATCGCAAGTGCTACCCAGCACTTCCTGTGCCTCATTTGTAAAATCAGGGATCGAGTCTAATCTCAGAGGCCCCTTGTAGCTCTGTGGTTAATTGTGATTTATAAGCAGCAAAGCTTCCTGCCTCTGGTTACCTTCAAGAACAAAAACCATTTGACACATTTTTTCTTCAGTCTCATCTTATTGCAAACCTCACATTTCTGATGTGAAGATCTTTGTCATTCTTCCCTTTTCCAGGGCGAATCTTCTTGTCCCTTCCCTGGGCCTTTTCTTTATCTGCTGATTGAGACTAAACTGATCATTTAGCACATGGCAGGAAGCCGTGGGTGCTGAATCATCATTTCTCGCCTAATCTATTCTCATGCAGCTGGCTCCCTTGCAGTCCTTCAGCCTAGATGAAGAGAGAAAAGAGGGTGAGAGAATTCAATTCCCAAGTCAGGCACTCGAAATGAGAAAAGGCTTTCCTGCCTGAGAGGTGTTCAGAGGAATCTGGGATGATAGATTTGAGCCAAAGCTGTGAAAAGAATGAACAACACCATGATAGAGAAATCGGGGTGTTGCAGAGTGGTTGATGGGGCGCTTCTAAATTTCACAACGTGAAAAACACTGAGAGTATAAAGCTATGTCTTAGAAATTTCAGAAGTAGACTCTCACCTCTGTCTAGAACTGCATTACCCCTCCCTAAATAACACGAATTCTGAATTTTCTGAAGAATTAAACCTTTTTTTTTTTTGGACAAGGTCTCACTCTGTCACCCAGGCTGGAGTGCAGTGGTGCAATCTTGGCTCACTGCAGCCTCGACCTCCTCAGGTGATCCTCCCACCTTAGCCTCCCAAGTAGCTGGGACTATAGGCAAGTGCCACCATGCCTGGCTAATCTTTGTATTTTTTGTACAGATGAGGTTTTGCCATGGTGCCCAGACTGGAGAATTAAATTTTAAAAGTTGAATCCAAGGGAGTGTGAGTATTAGAATATTAGGGCCTTCTTAAGAAGGCTTGCTTTGGGGTCAGATCTCTGGCCCCAATGTCTTGTTCCCCCATTTTTGTGTGTGTGTGTGTGTGTGTGTGTGCACGTGCGCACACAGGAAGCATGTGCTTGCTCTTCAAACCATTTTCAAGTGAGTGGAACTCTTGTTAGACAGTCAGGATTTGTCATGAGGATGTGGACTAAAACATTTTCCTGTTTTTATTGATACTGATACTGTTGCAATTGGTGCAACCCCACTAATCTAATTTCTTGGTCAATTTTCATTGTGCTAAAAATAGTGAATGCTCAAGGCTGTCAGACATGGAAGATTTGAGATTTAGGTCTATCTCTAAATCCATCTTACATATTGGAAATCTCTCAGAGAGGGCATACAATGTTATATACAACACACACACACACACACACACACACACACACACACTGATATGCCAACAAGGAGGAGAAGTTAGAGATACAGGGGATTCAGACATCTTATTATACAAAAAATCAAACTTGCCCAAGAGTTTCTTGAAGGATACTTTGGCCTGGACAGTGTAGAATCCTTTGGAAAGGTGGGTAGAAAATGCTCAAGCTACCATTGGAAAAACAACTGCTCTATAAATGGGCAGCTGTAACATTCAATTGGAGATCCCTGGGACACTTATAGAATCATAAATTCAGTAGCAATATTACTTGTAGGAGATTTGGATAAGTAGTTTAAAATGAACTTAGGAGCCAGGTACGTAGTAGACAGTGGGAGGAGGATGACCAAGGAAGCATCTCGATGCTTACTTACCAGGAGGCCTTGCATCCTCCTATTTCATTTGAACACATATTTTATTGTGGAAACTTTAAAAAAAATTATATTTACTGAGAATAAGTTTTAAAAATACAAAACTTATCTTGATCTTTCTAGCTGTTGCTATGGTTTTGAGTAATACATCATTAAAGCTGTGGCACTCCAGTGATGTATTAAAGTAATATATCATAACAATGCCATGGCTTTGATGATATATTAATGTAATACATCGTTAAGGCGCCATTGGCCTCATGATGTATTACTCAAAACACTACCAATTGGTTAGATCAACACACAGAGACCTGTGTGTTAGGAACAGAAGAATGGCAAATGATTTTGGTCCAAAACACAATTGAACTTCTTAGAGATGTCTCACCCACAAAAGCAGTTCTGTTAAGATTGGATGGGCTTCAAAGGCTTGCTCAAGAATGGCGGGGTTGAATCGCAGTGAAGGGCAACAAAGACATCTGCTCTGACTATATTAGAAACCTGTGCCTGGGGCCAAGTTTTCACGCGGGGGAAGAAGAACATGCCTATGTTTTACCTAGCGACAAACAATGTGGTTTACTTGCATGATTTCATTAAATCCCCACTGAAATACTATAAACAAACTCGATTTTAGAGATCAGGAAGCTGAGGTGCCGAGAAGTAAAGTGAGGTCTCATAGCTGATAAGTAGTGGAGCCAGCACTTGAGTCTGTGTCTGCCTAACTGTAGAGCTGGGTTGGATGGGGTCATTCTAATTTTGTGCCCCCAATTTAGAAAATTATTTTTTCTATCTTTAAAGAAAAACTTGGGAGTGAGCTGGCTTCCTGTCTTCCCTCGTACCCTCCCTCATCCTCCATCCTTTTGTGTATACAATACGCAGAGAAGGTACTTGGAAAAGTAGATCTGGGAAAACATAGGCAATGATAGACAGGTATTTGGCAGTTGTTTTTGTGTTTTTCTCAGGGTCCTACGAAATGCCTGAACTGTGGTTGAGGGAGGAGTGGCCTCTGGTAGGGGAGGCTCTGCTGGTGACCAAAAGCATACCTTTGCCCCAAGCTCCCCTATTGTTCAATAGAAAGGCCTCCTTCCTAGCTTCCTGGCTTCCACTCTTGCTCCCACTACGAATCCATCTTCTACACAGTAGCCAGAATGATTACTTAAAAATGTAAAATGTCATGTCATCATATTTTCCTAGTTCTTTTCAGAAACTTCCCACTGCACTTTGAATAAAATCCAAACTCATTACCCTGGCCTCCGAAGCCTGGACTTTCTTGTGCGGCTTCACTGGTCTTCTTTCTGCTCCTTGAACAGGCTCGTTGCTTTTGCACAAATCAACGGACTTTTGCACTAATCTGTTAAACTGACCAGCTTTGTATGGTGTTTCTTTCTTGTCACTAAGGTGCCACTGAAATGCCACCTTTTCAGAGAGGCTGTCCCAGATCACCTGTTCAGTCTTGACCACATTTCCTGCTGTTCCCGTCTTCTCACTTCCTAATATTTGATAGTTTACTTATCTGTTTATTGTCTTTCTCCTGCAACCACCAGCGGAAAGCTTGGACCCTGCCCCTCTTGTTCCTGGCTGTATCCCCAGGGCCTACCGCAGCCTGCTACATAGGAGGGGCTCAACAAAGATAACTAAAACCAGAGACTCTACGTTTATTGTGTGATTGACCATAATGAAGATAACCAGTGGGTGAGAAGATTCAAATATGAGGTGTTACAGAGCTAAACAAAAATGAGATAGAAAATAATACAAAAGGAGTCTGAAAAAGACATTTGACACATCTGTATAAAATAAGAAATGGGCCCCCTCCACAGGAATTAGAAGAGACTGAGAACTGAACTAGGATTTAGTGAATGCCAAAGCAGACTTTGCAGGGCTCCTTCCATGCAGGTCCCATTCGGAGCCTCCGGGGGAAGGGTGTGTGTGTGTCACATGGTTGTATGTGATTACAGTGCGAAATTTGGTGAGAAATTTTACCCATACCACTCCACTCTCATACTTCTTCTCACGTTGGGTGATATTGGGATAGCTGTGGGTATTTTGTACCCATAACCATCACGGGTATTTTATATTCGTACTTTTATACTAAGTTTCTTAAACAAGATCCCTGAATTATACTAGTTTCAGGCCCCCCCAATTTAGATCTATTCCTGGTTGAAAGTACGTTATGGAAAGGTTGGAATGGGAAAAAGGAATATGGTTGCTAACATTTTGATCAATCTATATGGTAGAAACTTAATTAATTTTAAGTAACTGTTTCATTTTACAGTGAAAAGGAATTATAGCTTATGACTTATTATAACTATACCTTGCCGGAGAAAAAGCTCAAAGCCTGGAAAATATTAGGAGGTTTCTAGAACTTTCTTCCCCTTTACAACTCACATGTTCTTTGCCTTATTTTCTGGGGGTCTTGTAAAGCAATTGACTTTTTAATCTTGGATAAATTAACTCACATTAAGATGTTATTGATTTAGTGTTTCCTTTCCCAGAGGAATTTGTGGTTAGGGAATACTCGAGGGATGACAATGGAGTACGAGTAATTTAGGGCAACTTGGTACTTAGAGGCAAGAAACATTTAGACAGTCCTCAAATTAAGATAAGTCCTGACTGAACTGGCCCTTAATTACTAAATGAACTAATTAAGGCAATATATGCTGAGTGTCTTCCCTATGCTAACTGTTGGGGATTCAATGGTGACCTAAATCAGAAGCCGCCCTGTTCTCATGGAGTATCCAGTATAAACTACCATCCCCACCCCTGCACCTCCCCAAGACAAAAACCAAAAACTGTGTGACACAGACCTAGGCCGAGCTTGGGAGGCAGAGCCCAGGCAGGACTTTATTGGACAGTGATCTGGGCCAGGCACCTTTGTGCAGGGCACAAACCCAGTAGGGTTGGCTCTGCCTCCAGCCAGCTGTGGGAGACACAAAAATCAGATAATTGCTCATTCAGCCAAAGCTTGGAGGGAAAGGTATAGGGTCCCTACTAGTTTATGACCCAGATCCTTTCCTGGACAAGGGCATCAGCAAAGGGGTCCCTGAGAGGCTGCCCTGGCACGGAGATTTGGGAGATCAGGATGAGAGTCTGAGGAGAGTTCAAGGGGAGGATGTGGTTTAGAGGTGATACCTGGAGGGTATACCAGACAGAGGGAATAGCATGTGCAAAGGCCCAGAGGTGGGAGGGAGCACAACAAACTTGGGGGACTTCCAGAAAGCCTGTAGAGCTGGAGGGCACAGAGAGAACACGGAGGCTGGGGGAGAAGGCAGGGCCACAGTGTGCAGTCCTGAGGCCCTACTCGAGACCTTGGGCTTCATCTGAGGAGCAAGGGAATATTTTTTGAAGGAATGGTGACATTCAGCAGACATCAAAAAGATATATCTGGACTGGGCACAGTGGCTCATGTCTGTAATCTCAGCACTTTGGGAGGCCAAGATGGAAGGACGGCTTGAGGCCAGGAGTTCGAGACCAGCCTGGTCAACGTAGCAAGAGCCCATCTCTTTAAAAAAAAAAAAAATTTTTAAAAAGATGTTTCTGGCTTCAGTGTGGACATGTGGGGGCACAGGTTGTGGGGAGACTAGTGGGAGGCTCTTACTGTATCATGGTTTGGGTGAGAACACTGGCTTGGACCAGGGCAGTAATACAGGCAACCCCTTCAGCTTTTTGTGGTTACCTGTCATGGTCATTATGTGTATCCTGGACTCTTTTTGCAAACCAAACAAATCAATAAGACCTCAAATCATGAAGTCTTCAATATTATGTTCTTTTTTTGCTTGAGTTTTAAAGTATTTTTTCATATTTCAGATATAAGTTCACTCAATCCATCTTACTACAAGAAACTCATTTTTCCCTGGTCGTCTTTTCACAAGCCTCTTTGATCTATACTTACAGCATTTTAGTTTGTCATAGAAACTCTCTTTTTATTATTTACATTAAGTAAATAGTTCTATCTTCAGATGTATTAGGCATATAATAAAATATAGCAAATTACTGTAAAACTTAGTAGTTTAAAATAACAGTGAACATGCATGATATACAATTCTGTGAGTTAGGAACACAAATGGTTCTGGCTCCAGCTCTTTCAAAGTGATGTTAGTCGGACACCGTGACTCATGCCTGTAATCCCAGCACTTTGGGAGGCCGAGGCGGGCGGATCACCTGAGGTCAAGAGTTTGAGACCAGCCTCGCCAACATGGTAAAATCCCGTCTCTACTAAAATTACAAAAATGAGCTAGGCATGGTGGCAGACGCCTGTAATCCCAGCCACTTGGGAGGCTGAGGCAGGAGAATCACTTGAACCCTGGAGGTGGAGGTTATAGTGAGCTGAGATTGTGCCACTGCACTCTAGCCTGGGAGACAGAGCGAGACTCCATCTCAAAAAAAAAGAAAAAGTGATGTCAAGTACAGTTGAGGCCACTGACATCCACAGATGTGGAGGGTCAGCTTCCAAGTAGCTTGCTCACATGTTTGGCCATTCAGTGCTGGCTGTTGGGAAGAGGCCTCAGTTTCCTGTCCTGTGGACCCCTTATTTGCATGTCCTCATGACATGGCACCTAGCTCCCCAGAGTGAGTGGCCCAAGAGAGAGTAAGGGAGAAGCTGCAATGTCTTTTCTTTTATGATCTGGCCTTGGAAGTCACACTCCATCATTTGTACGATACCCTATTGGTGATGTAGGCCAGCCCTACTCAATGTGGGAAGAGACTATGGACTACTTGGAGCATGAGTACCAGGAGGCAAGAATCCCTGGGGGCCATCTGGAAGGCCGGCCACCATAAAAAGTGAGACACAAAATAATACATCTTCGTATGCACATGGACAGATATCAAAGACCAATTAGACAGCGTATCTTTCCTAATCTTAGGAATTACATTTCAATTTCTGAATTGTATATAAAGTACTCAATTTAGAAATAAATTAGTACTATAATTAGCACCATTTATAGTACTACAATTAGTATTATAAATTTAGTACTATAAAGTACTAAGTTCAGTACCAAAAGGTCATGTTTCATGTGTCATTCACAATTGCTAAAAGATGTAAAGAAACAGCTTGACTTTCCAGTGTAAAACAATGTGAAGTTACAAAATGCTAGTGTGCAAAAATAAACCTATCTGGCTGTAATTAATAATGAATATCAATTACCTATAATTAGACAATATACATAATTAGAATTAATTTTGGCAAATCATAATGGACGAATATTGTTTGTACTTTTTGTGAGACCTATTTAAGACTTTAGAGATTGAGGTAGGGAAAAAAATTGTATGGTCCCCGAAGAGATTAGCATAAACCCATAAAAAATAGAAATAACATACCCACAAACATTTTCCAAATTTTTTTTAAATTTAAAAGGCACAATACGGTAGCAAAAGAATGATATCTCATGGTTTGTTGCTGGATGGATTGCACAGCCAGTAGGTGCCAGTTCAAAAGAGGAAGGGATCCCTGCAGGCAGGTGGGCGATGAGCTCCTATGGAAGCTATGGACTCTGAACTGTGTCTCACAAGGCTGAAGAGAAGTCATCAATCAGTCAATCCAAGAATTTAATTAATCACCTATTATTCTCAAACATCAAGTTAGATGAGTATAAAATGATTCCTCCCTTCAAGGTACTTTCAGTTCAGTACTGATGTAAATAAAAAGGAGAAGGCTTTCTGGGCAAATGGAGTAGTATGAGCTGCAGTACAGCAGAATGGGGCCTTCATGACTGATGAGGGAGAATCAGGTAGTGAATTGACAAGGGACTTTGAGATTTTTTTCTGCAGATGCTGAGGAATCAGTTACATAATATGATCAATATATACTTTTTAAATAACATATATACACACAGACTCTTTATATATATATATGCATACACACACACTCTTTTAAGTGCTCTCACCAGGTGGTGACCTGATGACCATGATGCTAACATATATTATGTGTTGAGGAGAGTAACATGAATACATACAGGTCTGCCTGATTCCAGGTATTCAGATGAGGGGCTGTTCAGGTAGAGGTGGCGGTGTGCAGGGTGAACCTAAGTAAGGAAGAACTGACAGCACAGAGGGCAGGCGCAACACTGCATGTGAGGGAAGGAGGAGTGGATTCAAGAAACTATATGCAGAGCAGAACTGAGAAAAGCATGCCTTTGAGCTAAATAGCATTAACAAAATAATTCTCAAATCTTGATCCTGAAAACAGGATCAAGGCTCACTTGCCAGTGGCTTTGCCTTATAGGCCACCATGGCCAACATTTCATCATTATTCTTGGGTTCAATGTTTTCTCCAGCCATCACTGGGAATACACAACTGGAATCCACTGGGCAGCCACCAAGGCCAGGCTTAGCCTTGTGTAAGTATCATGGAGAGTTATGGACTGAATGTTTGTGTCCCCCCTCCAATTTCTTTTTTGAAATATTACCCCCAATGTGATAGTATTAAGATGTGGGGCCTTTGGGAGGTAGTTTAAGTCATAAGGGTGCAGCTTTCATGACTGGGATTAGTACCCTTATAAAAGAAATCCCAGAGAGCTCTCTAGCCTCTTACCACCATATGAGGATACAATGAGAAGATGGCTCTCTGCAACCTGGAAGATGGCCCTCCCAGAACCCTACCATGACGGCACTCTGATCTCAGATTTTCAGCCTCCAGAACTGTGAGAAACAAATTGTTATTCATAAGTCACTCAGTCTGTGGTACTTTGTTACAGCAGCCTGAATGGACTAAGGTGTGGAGCCATAGAAATAGCTGAGTGAAATGTACCAGTGGTATTTTCCTCTTGGGTTTTCCAATTCCCTTTTGTGTCCGCCTTTGATTTTATTGATACCAAAAGATCGAACACTGAAAGGCGAAGCCTACAGCCTTTTTGGTCCCCAGGAGTCCTGCAAGTCTTGACAGCCAGACAGAGTCAAGGCTGCTGTTACACACTGTATTTGCTGTGGGTCATCGCCAATTTGTCCTGCAGCAAAGGGATGAGAGGCGTGTCCAGAACTAACAGATGCCTCTTCACCGTGCACTGAGCACACTACACCTGCTTGTAAGGTGTCTCGTTGTAATTGTCACTTTCTGTTTCAGGTCTTGTTGGATAAATCTGAGTCTGTGGTAGGTGTGGCAAGGAAGTGTGATGTCAACTTAGGGTGGGCCCCAGGTAAAGCCCCCAAATCTCCCAAGATTTATGGACAGTTTGAGGAGGCGGCTAGCAGTGAACTTTCACAGTGAGAGAGTGAGCGGGTGCAGGGTGCCCAGAGCCAGCGCTGACCCTGGGCTTGATGAATTAACGTGATGAGCAGTGTGTCACTGAGCTCCTGGCCACTAAGTAGGGCGTGTGGTGGTGACATCTGTGAGGAGAAAAACGGGAACATCTTCCAATGAGGGATAAGGGTTCCTCCTGCCAGTCATGTTTCTGGGATGGTTATGTTTGCAAATGGGTTAGAAATTCACATTTGAGGCTGGGTGTAGTGGCTCACGCCTGTAATTCCAGCACCTCTGGGAGGCCAAGGTGAGTGGATTACTTGAGGCCAGGAGTTCAAGACTAGCCTGACCAATATGGTGAAACCCCATTTCTACTAAAAATACAAAAATTAGCCAGGCGTGGTGGTGGCTGCCTGTAATCCCAGCTACTCAAGAGGCTGAGGTGGGAGGATCACTTGAACCTGGGAGGAGGAGGCTGCAGTGAGCTGAGACTGCACCACTGCACTCCAGCCTGAGTGACAGAGTGAGACTCCGTCTCCAAAAAAGAGAAAAAATTCACATTTGAGTGATAAGTAGTGAATATGTTGTTTCAGATGCAATGGACTGATGTGCACCTTGGTTACTGAATTTCCCTGTGACATACAGCAGTTTCTCGGGTAGTAAGAGACTATTTAGTGGGTGTTGATCACTGAAACAGGATCAGGATTTGTACACCTGGCACTAGAGTTATCTTATGGCTAGAAGAAGATGTTGAACAGCTATTACAACTACGAACCAGGAACTTTCAGAGAACGGGCCATTTTCAATTTTTTCCATTTCTAACATATTTTAAATTGCTAATGTTGTTTAAGAATTTGATAACAAACTAGAAAGAAATCAAGAAAGAGAGAAATAAAAGAAAAAATAAATGGGGCTGCTCACTTAAAGGTTTCTTCTGTCCTTATAATTCTCACCTTAGTATGGTAATTTATAAATATACAGACATCAAGCATTAGAGTAGTAGGTTTGAGTAAGGCTTTGTGTGTTCTGCGGCAGAGGGCTGAGTTTGGTCCTTCAAGTTTTGCAAGAAGAGTTGAGGCTTAGGAATCTATGCTCTGCATCATCTATTCCAAGTTTTAATATTCCAAAATGTAAGAAAAAATGGGCACAAAAAGTATTCATGTCTTGCATATATTTAAGACATATTTGTGTCTTACGCAGAGACAATGTTAGAATATTGAAAATTAGAATGATTGCCCCATGCCACAAACATTTCAAGGAGTTTCTGCTCTCTGCTCAACCTTGTACTAGGACTGGGTGGGAGCATAAGGAAACCACAAGCAAAATGATGAAAAATATTTATGGTAAGTGCTGCTGCTTGGGAGTCCACACTGTTGGGCAAAGGCTTAAAAAGGCACTATGGGCACTGCTAGCTGTAGAAGAAATTACTAAGGTGTTTACATTTATAGAGACTCTTGGATGAAATTAATAGAATAATTCAAACCAGCTCAAGGAAAAACGAGAATTTAACTCATGTAAAGTTTAAGATAACAGAAAAGCAATTCAGAAGGTTTCTTCATGGCTGGATCCAGGTGCTCTGTGTCCACAGGAATCTGTCTCTCATCACATAAGCTCTGCTTTCCTCTGTTTTGCTTTATTTTCAGGAAAATCTCCACCCAGTGGTGGTAACAATGGTCAAAGCATTTCCAGACATTTGTTCTAGTACTCCTGCACTTAGAGGGAAGGGGAGAGCCTTGGTCCAAGAGCACTAGCCGAAGTACTGGAGGATGTTCTTATTGGTCATGTTTGAGCCAATGCCCCTCCTTGAAGCCATTGTGATAGTACTTTGGTGCCCTGGCCAGCCCAAGGTCAAGGCCCACTTTTGGAAGTGGAGGTCAAGGTCCAATTCCCAACCTGAAACATGGACTGAGGCGTGGAAGAAAAGCAGTTGCAGAAAGGAAAATGGATCTTGTTACCAAAAGAAGGGGAAAGGAATACTGGGAAGGGAAAACATAAAAGATGTGCACCAGAAGGGAGGTCTTAGTGTGTTTTCTGTTGCTGTAACAGAATGCCTGAGACTAGGTAATTTATAAAGGAGAGTTTACTGGGCTCATAGTTCTGGAGGCTGTAAAGTCCAAGAGCACAGCATTAGCATACCACATGGCAGAAAGGAAGAAGTCAGAGGCAAAACATAGGGACCACCTCACTGTATAACAACATGCTCTTGAGATAACTAATCCAGTCCTGAAAGAGAGTGAGAGCTCACTTACTCTCATGAGAAATAATGCATTCCATGAAGAGTAGCATTAATTCCTCTTAATGACCTAATCACCTCTTAAAGTCCCTACCTTTCCAACTGCCACACTGGGGACCACATTTCCAGCACATGAACTCTGAGGGACATGCTCAAACCACAGTAGTGCTTGTGTTCACAGAGTCCCATCATCTCCTGTATGCCACACTGGCAGCCAGGGTCCAGACTGGCCTTAGGGCCAACATCCCCCACCAAGGCATCAGGGTGCATGTGGTCATTCTGCAACACTTCCCCGCTACCATTTCTCAAGGCTGTTTCATGTTTTCAGTAGGTCTTTTAAAAATTACAAATGTAAATGATCATGGTAAAAAAATTCAAATAGAAAGTAAAATAATATAAAATCAGAAAGAAAAGATGTCTCCCCCATCCTCTAACTACCAGTCCCAAGTCTTTAACATGACCAAAATGGTATATAGTTCTAGAAAATTTCTCTTTGAAAACAATCATCCATCCATCCATCCATCCATCCATCCATCCATCCATCCATGAATCCTCCTGCTTCAGCCCCCTTAGTAACTGGGATTACAGACACGCACCACCAGACTCCGCTAATTTTTGTATTTTTAGTAGAGACAGGGTTTCACCATGTTGGCTAGGCTGGTCTCAAACTCCTGACCTCAGGTAATCCACCAGCTTCTAGCTCCCAAAGTGCTGGGTTTGCAGGCATGAGCCACCGCACCTGGTCCTTTTCTTTTTTTCTTTCTTTTTTCTTTTTTGACTTGCCTCACCTTGTATTACACAAAATAGATTTCAGTCACTTTGCATATTCATTCTCGCTATAAATCTGGCTTAAAAAAATTGCTAGGGATTCAGTGTCGTCGATGTCATGATTTTCCTTTTATTGGCATCATGCCTCTATTGTATTCAGAGTCCTCTCAAAGAACAAAGGCAGATGTGGCTGCCTTGGGTCAGCTGCACCCAGTGTGCTCCCGGCCTGCCCGCTGGAGGCGCAGCTCCCATTATCATCTGGACCGCGACTGCTACGGATGGTCAAAGCGGCAGCATGTCATCGCCTTCACCAGCCCTTCTCCAGCAGCACAACCAGTCCTCCCAGCTGGTCCTCTGGGGACCAGCCATCATGGCGATGTGGTGGCAGTGTCCCCAGGCAGCTGACCATCCTGGGCTTCTCTTTGGGCAGGCCTGGCCAGGGCCTTAGGGGAATCTCTGTGTCTATAGTACAAATCTGAATGAGATCAGACACAATATTATCAATGATTGGCCTGGTAAGGTCGTCACTAAACACCTGCCACCACGGCTTCTCAGCCTCGACCTCGGCAGGCACCTCGACTCCACAGGCCTGCAGGGCCAGGTAGAGCACCGCCACGGCGATGTGGCGGAGGCACAGCCCCCGGTGGTAGCTGCCCTGCAGCAGGGCCCAGACAGTGACGGCAACGGGGGTCTGCTGCCAGCTGTGGTGGTTCAGCCAATTCCTGAGGGAAACCAGGTAGTGGAGCAGGTACTTGTGTGGATGCTGGAAGACCTGGAAGTGCATACTTCTCAGTATGAGAAGCTCACACTGCACAATGCTGTCCCGGAGCTCCCAGAAGCGGGAGTCCAATTCCAGGGGCTCACCGCTTGGGGTGAAGTACCTGTTGGACACATTGATGATGTCACGAGTCCGCAGGCGCTGCTCTTCCACTTTGCCGGCCAAGTAAATGGAAGACATGGCAATCAGGTAAGGGTCATAGGCATCCAGATTGGTCTGGCAGAAAAACTTACGGTAAATGGTGCAAGCAGTGGCAATGGGAATGGACCGCATCCCTAGCTTGATACCTGCCTCCATGATGAACCTCGCCACGTGGAAGTGCACCCTGGCTTCCGGCGCCGGCCGCCCCTCGGGGCCCCGCGCTGCGCCGCCTCCTCTGCCGTCCTCCCCGCCTTCCATGAGGCCCCGCGGCTGCGGCGGGAGAGGCGGTCAGCTGCGCAGACTGGCCGTTTTCTTCCTTTCTTTTGTTTCCTTTTCTTTCTTTCTTTCTTTTTTTAACAAGTTGTATCATATTATGCATATTGCTCTCCAACGTAAGTTTTCACTTAATAATATTCTTGGCATCTTTCCCTATCAGCACACAAAGTTTAAAAACAAGCAAACAAACAAAAAACAAACAGCTGCATAATATCCCATAAAATGGGCCAGGCACAGTGGCTCACACCTGTAATCCCAGCACTTTGGGAGGCCGAGGTGGGCAGATCACGAGGTCAGAAGATCTAGACCATCCTGGCTAACATGGTGAAACCCTGTCTCTACTAAAAATACGAAAAATTAGCCGGGGATGGTGGCGGGCGCCTGTAGTCCCAGCTACTCGGGTGGCTGAGGCGGGAGAATGGCGTGAACCCGGGAGGCGGAGCTTGCAGTGAGCGGAGATCACGCCCCTGCTCCACGTGGCGGTGCATGCTGTAATCCCAGCTACTCAGGAGGCTGAGACACAAAAATCCCTTGAATTTGGGAGGCGGAGGTTGCAATGAGCCGAGATCGCGCTACTGCACTCCAGCCTGGGTAACAGAGGGAGACCCTGTCTCAAAAAAAAAAAAAAAAAAAAAATCATAAAATGGATGTACTATAATTTATTTAACCATTTTTCTGTTAATGAACATTTATGTTTTATTCATGGTTGTTTTTCAAACAATTCTGTCCTGTCAATTTAGTTTATGGATATACTTGCAAAAACACACTAAGCTATGTGTACAGGAATATAACCACCAGTCCCAAGTCTTTAACATGACCAAAATGATATAAAGTTGTAGACAATTTCTCTTTGAAAATGTACAGGAAGGTACACACAGCTTAGTGTGTTTTTGCAAGTATATCCCTAAGCTAAATTCCCAGAAGTGAAATTGTGTGTTCAAGGATATGTTGCCGTCATGCGCTGCATAACAATGTTTTGGTCAATGACAGTCCTCATATACAATGGTGATCCCACAAGATTATAATGGAGCTAAAAATATTCCTATCGCTGGGTGAAGTCACAGCCTTCGTAATGCCATAGCCCATGATAGACTCACACAAATCTAATATGAAAAAATAAACAAACCACCATGAGCATCTTTCTGAAAAGAGTGATTCCTCCTTAAGAACAGCCTCAGATTGGTCCTTCAGGAGGCATCCAGAAGAAGACATTGTTATCGTAGGAGACGACAGCTCCATGTGTGTTCCTGCCCGCTGAAATTCATCTAGTAGGATAAGATATAAAGGTGGAAGACGGTGATATTGATGAGCCTCACCCCGTGTAGGCATAGGCTAATGTGTGTGTTGGTGTATTCATTTTTAAACAAAAAATTTGGCCAGGCATAGTGGCTCACACCTGTAATCCCAGCACTTCTGGAGGCCGAGGCAGGAGGGTCACTTGAGGACAGCAGCTCAAGACCAGCCTGGGCAACAAAGTGAGACTCTGTCTTTACAATTTTTTTTTAAAAAATCAAGCAGGCTTGGTGGCTCATGACTGTAGTCCCAGCTCCTTGGGAGGCTGAGGTGAGCGGATTGCTTGAACCTTGGAGGTTGAGGTTACAGTGAGTCTTGATTGTGCCACTTGCATTCCAGCCTGGAAGACAGAGCAGACCCTGTAGCTAAAACAAAACAAAAAAACAAAACAACAAAAAGTTTAAAAAGTAAAAAATAATTAAAATGTCTAAAAACAGAAAAAAGTATATAGAATAAAGATATAGTGAAAGAAAATATTTTTGTATAGCTGTGTAATGTGTTTGTGTTTTAAGCTAAGTGTCATTACAAAGAGTCAAATGTCTGAAAAAAGTAAAATTTATAAAGTAAAAAAGTGATAGTAAGCTAAGGTTAATTTATTATTGAAGAAAGAACATTTAAAAAATTTAGTGTAACCTAAGTATACAGTGTTTATAAAATGTACAGCAGTGTACAGTAATGTCCTAGGCCTTCACATTCACTCACCACTCACTCATTGACTCACCCAGGGCAACTTCCAGTCCTGCAAGCTCCACTCCTGGTAAGTGCCCTATACTATACAGATATACCATTTTTAATTTTTTAATTTTATTTTATTTAGATGGAGTCTCACTCTGTCACCCAGGCTGGAGTGCAGTGGCACGATCTTGGCTCACTGCAACCTCCGCCTCCTGGATTCAAGCGATTCTTCTGCCTCAGCCTCCCGAGTAGCTGGGATTACAGGCACCTGCCACCACAGTCAGCTAATTTTTTTTTTGTATTTTTGGTAGAGACAGGGTTTCACCATGTTGGCCAGACCAGTCTTGAACTCCTGACCTCAGGTAATCCACCGCCTCGGCCTCCCAAAGTGCTGGGATTACAGGCGTGAGCCACCGTGCCCGACCTCCATTTTTAATCTTTTACAGGGTATTTTTTATCGTATATTTTCTATTTTTAGATATACAAATAATTGCCTGCAATATTAGTACAGTAACATGCTGCACAGGTCTGTAGCCTAAGAGGAATAGGTTATACAATACAGCCTATATGTATATAATATATAGTAAGCTGTATCATTTAGGCTTAAGTACACTATGACGTTCACACAATGATGAAATCACACAAGGATGTATCTCTCAGACATATCTTAGTTGTTATGTGAGTGTGACTGTATTTTAACTTTGGATACATATTGATACAAGTTGACCTTTGAGAAGACCACCAATTTCCGTTCATACAAATAGCATTAAAAGTACCAATTTCCCCACACTCAATCACTACTGGATATCTTTAAACTTTATGTTGTTGCTAATTTGATAGGTGAAAATGGTATTTCATTGTTTTTATTTGCATTTTAAAGTTACAAATGAAGTTGAGCTTCTTTTAATACGTCTGGTCTGTTTTGATTTCATTTTCGGTGAACTTAAAATCTGTTCTTTCCCCACATTACAATATTAGCATTTGGATGACTAAATCATGCGTTTTGCCCATTAGAGTTCATTTAATCCTGGTCATGAAATATATTTGTAGATTTACCAGTGGTTGAATCCCAGAACAGTAGAGCTCTAGATACACTTGAGATGATCCCATGATACATTCTCATTTTCAGATGAAAAAACTGGGGTGTCTAGGGAAGCAAAATTAGCTGTCCAAGGTCACACAATTAGAGGCTGGGCCAATACCAGAATGTGCACTGCCTGAGGTATTATGTAAGTCTTTTACTCTGCTGTTTACTAAAGCGAGAGGTCTGTCTTGGAAATTTAAACCACTCATCTTAATCTATTAGCATCCCAAGGAGCTACTTATAACTGTAACCGCCGACCCAATGAGCCAGCTTCTCATCCAATGTTTCACTTAATGGTGTAGTTTATTACAGTTCAGCAGTCCCAGAGACTGGACGTCTGAGGCACGTGTTAAACTCCTCTTCAACGGCTGCAGTAAAACTTTCCGTTTTACTGGCGGTGCCCAGTTCAGGAACGGGAGTTTCTTATGCTCAGTCAACGCGAACTCAGGACAAATCAAGCAAGAAAAATCAGTAGTCTCATCTCTGCCATTACTTACAGTTTTTATGGATTGTTTAATATAATGAAACAGTCACAGGGAAGAAATTCAGTACCTCCATATTACATTCTCATACTTTCAAAGAGCTTTTTCAAATTCCTCATGAAATGATACCCATTTAATTTCAGTCTTGGAATTAGGGTTTTATCTTTCTGACACTCCTTACGGGGCCCTTAAACAATTACTAAAATCCACATTAGTCATTAGGGAACTTTGAAGATGAGAATTGCTCTGTCACAGGCTTTAATCCAGGGAGCCCTAAGTGCAGGGGTCCCAGCCTTCACTGTCTCTACACTATCACCTGGGCTTTTTTTCCCTATGGAAACACTAAGACTTTATTATGCTTATAATTTGGATACATCCATGTCTTCTCAAAATTTAGTTTTTAAGAAAATATTTAAAGAATATCTAAATGTTTTTTCTTCTTCTTCTTCTTCTTGTTTTGAGACAGGGTCTCTCTCTCCCAGGGTGGAGTACAGTGGTGCCGTCACAGCTCACTGCAACCTAGACTTTTTTGGGCTCAAGTGATCCTCCCACCTCAGCCCCCCGAATAACTGGGACTACAGGCATGTGCCATGATGCCTGGCTGATTTTTGTATATTTTTTAGAGACAGGGTCTCACTGTGTTACTCAGACTGGTCTCAAACTCCAGGACTCAAGCAATCCTCCCACCTTGGCCTCCCAATATGTTGGGATTATAGGTGTAAGCCACTGTACCAGGCTCAACTATAAAGTTATAGTTTGATAGAACTTCCCAAATGATGGAAAAGACATAAGATTTTGAAGAGAAGAATCAAGAGAAACAAAAGTAACTGGCAATTTAAGAGTTAAGCTACATGTTGCCACATCATCCATGTTAGGAAACCAAAAAAAACCCCAAATGCATTAATAAAAATGAAAAATAGGTTTAAATATCAAAATAGGGGACATGTATCTTCTAAACACTGTAATTAATAGAAAATGCTTTAGTACATAGTCTTTATTTTTTTTCTTTTTCAGCCAAGTATATGCAGCTAACTGCAGTTCAGCTGTGAATCTGTTTTGAAGGACCTAAGTGCACGATTTCTGTTTTCCGAGAGAGTTTTAAGAAAATTTCCCCCGCTTTTTCATTTGCAGGTTATGTTCAGTTAATTATTAGAATGCGGAACATTCTGTCCTTACTACGCAAAAGTTCCTGACTTCTGGGTAGGCAAAGGGAAGCATAATGGATCCAAGGGAAATTCTTCCAGCCCTATTTTACTGGCCTTCTCTTCAAGTACATCATAAGAAATTGTGTTTAAATAAATTGGATTGTACTTTCAATTTCAGGTAAATGCAGTTTGGAACTGGCTTATTAGATTACTCATGAAAATGTTCCGGCTTTCGGAAGTTAACTTTCTGTGAAAATAATAGCAAAAAATGGGTTATGTTAACTATGTGTTTGGGGAGAACTGTTTTCTAACACAGAGGCTCAGGGAGGATGGAGCAAGGGGGTGCACACCACTGTCCTAGGGTGCTGCTTTTGACTGGGGTAGAGCAGCACAGAGCCGACCTGGGAGTTGTGGGAATGCAGAATGTTTTGGCCTAAGACAATGCTTAGTCAAGGTGCTGACAGGGTTGGTTTCCTTCTGAGGCCTCTCTCTTTGGATTGCAGATGGCCGCCTTCTTGCTGCTGCTTCACATGGTCATCCCTCTGTGCATGCACATCCCTCATGTCTTTCATGCGTTCAAATTTCTTCTTATAAGAACACCAGTCAGAGTGAACTAGGGCCCGCCAAATGACCTTATTTAACCTGAACTAATTCTGTAAAGCCCCTAGCTCCAAATATAGTCATATTCTGAGGTTTTGGCGGTTAGGGCTTCAACATACGAGTCTTGGGGTGACATAATTCAGCCCTTAACAACAGTAAAAGTGATTTTACATGGTGTGTGTCTGATTTCAAAGCCTGTGGTCTTAACAACATTACAGTCACTACTTGCGTGTGTGTAAAGCTATTAAGGAGGTTGAAGGAAAGGGAATTTAAGCACATCTTTAATCATCAAGAAAGGTTTAGGCTGGGCGCTGTGCCTGTGATCCCAGCACTTTGGGAGGCTGAGGCGGGCAGATCACCTGAGGTCACGAGTTTGAGACCAGCCTGGCCAACATGGCGAAACCCCGTCTCTATTAAAAATACAAAAACTAGGCGGGTGAGGTGGCACATGCTTGTAATCCCAGCTACTTGGGAGGCTAAGGCAGGAGAATCGCTGGAACCCGGGCGGTGGAGGTTGCAGTCATCCAAGACCGTGCCATTGTACTCCAGTCTGGGCAACAAGAGTGAAACTCCATCTCAGAAAAACAGAAAGGTTTAGCAAAGGAGCTGTACATATGAGTAGAGCTTTGAAGGATGGACATGCTTTTTTTCCATTTAAATTGTAGTTGTTTAAAAACTTAATACAAATTTTTCTTTTTTTTTTTTTTAACTTTTTAACACTTTTTCTTTTTACTACACTTTGTCCAAAACAAGGAAGAATTTTTCTTACTATAAATGTAAATGTGTTCTTTGTATAAAAATTAGAGAATTAGATAATAAAATGAAAAAAGACACTCAGAATTGTGCCACCAAGAGAAATCTCCATTTAACAACTTGGTGTATATCTTTTAAAATCCAGTTTTCTTTATTTCAGATAGATTGATGGGTAGATAGATGGAAAAAGCAAGAAAGAAGAAGCAGGATTCTACCATTGTACTCACATATTCATTTTTATTTTTTGGTTTTTTTACTCAATGTAACATGATGGAAATAGACCACGGATTTTGAGGGGTGGGGAGGGCAGAGATATTTTTGGCAGAGGATTAGTTTGCACAGGACCATGGACACAGAAGGATTGTAAGGTCTGACTCAGGAGGAGTGGTGCAATTTGGGCTGGCATTTAGGATGAAGGGCCATAAATTCTAGACCACTGACTTGGTTAGTTTAATGCCCTACAAAACATGGAGCCACATTTGTAGGGCTTTAAACTATCCAAGTTAGGGGTCTAGAATTTATTTGGTAGTAAAGATGAAACATAAAACTATTTTTGAACTTTCTAAAGCTCTGCTCTTTGTATAAAAATTAAAGAATTAGAAAATAATTTAAGGTTAATTTGTGGTAGAATGCCCAGTGGATAAGAATGTGACGAGATTCAAGGGTTAAGAGCTTGCCAGAGAACTATTGTCTAGGGGAGAGGAATCAGGAATAAAAACTAGGTAGAGACAGTAGGAAGACAAATGAGTCACAGACAAGGAAGAATTCACACAACTGGGTAACTGACTCGTATGTATGATGGGGAAGGGCAAAATCCAAGATGGGCGAGGGCAACAAATGACAGGCCAGCAATCACCGTGGGGAGGTCGGAGGAAGAGTTGACCCCTGGTGTAATAGGATAAGGTGTTGTCTTTGAGAGGTCAGTGACACATCCAGAGAAGAGGTGTCTGTCAGGCCATCACAAATATGAGTGTGTGGTAAAATGGCACATGTCTCTCAATTATCCATAAAAAGCCTCTCAAAGCCAATGGTGGACAATATACCAAAACCTTCAGTCCAGATCTTTGATTTTTGTTGAACTTTCTAAGAGACTGCCTCTTACAGCGTGTCCATGCCACCCATCCAATTCACTTGACCCCAGCGAACCCAATAACTGGTCATGTTTAACTGAAATCTACATTCACACTTGGTTCTGGACTATAATTTCATTTTCAGATCCCTTTTTTGGAATAAATAGATCATTTTGTTCTTCTTGAAAGTAGTGAAGCAACTAAATCCCAATTACTTACCTAAATGAGAAAGAAATATTATTTGAGCAAAAAGAGAGCGTGTTAACTTGCTGGCCCTGCGTTAAGCACCAGACGGTCCACTTTCTGGAATGATCATGTCTCTCTCTTACTCTCCCTATCATAACACCCCTCAGCCAACTTTCTGCTTATAAAAATGGCATGAAATCTTATCTCAAGCCATTAAAAAGATTTCATACTATAAACCCCATGTTTAATGAACCACTGTGAGATTTGAGATTATACTGGTGTCAACAAGGAAGATGTCATTAACTCTTTAAGGCCTTAGGGTCTGAACTAGCAAATGACAAGCTGTAAAATGCTTCCACCATATCTCTGGAAAAAAGATTCTCAAGGCCTTGTTTCCAGAAACACTGGCTGTGTGCAGCCAGTCCGTTTACAGATGTGACCACTGAATCTAAAGACCAGAGTTATGCTTTCTGTGGATTCTTAAGACCCAACCTCATATACAAAAGGTTTCTTGAATCTGTTTTTATGTTTTCCGGTGATCACTGCTCTCTAGTTTAATTCAATCCTCTTAACTCTTCTTGACCTTGACTACTGCAATGGCAATAGCTTAACTGGCCTCTCTGCCTCTAGTCTCAGCCCACTTCATTCCATCCTCCATACTGCTGCCAGCATGATCTTTCCAAAACACAGCTCTCAACATGTCCCTTCCCTACTCAAAATCTTTAAAGACTCATGTTGCTTGTAGAGGAGAATGCACATTTGTTAGCATATCAAGGCAAAACTTTCAGTGTCTTTAGTTACCTGTCCAACCTCGTCTCCCCCACTCCCTTGTGGTTTTTCACCCTTGTCATTCCTCTATGCCTTTGTGCACACTGATTTCTGGGTCGGTGATGCCTTCCGCTTGGTGAACTTTTCATTCTTCAAAGTCCAGCTTGCATGTCATTTCCGTGAATCTTTTTGTTTCCTCTTCCTCTCCCTCTCTGTGTTGGCTGAATGAATTCCTCTTTCATCCATGTTCCATTAGCTCTTTATTTACCTTATAATAATACACCTCATGTTGTGGTATATGGTTAGCTATTTACATGTCTTTTTCTCTGGCTAAGCTCTGAGTTCCTCAGGGGCAAGAACTACATTATATTTAGCCCTTCACCTTTGATTTCACCTTTGATTTCATTTCCTTTTCGGAGACTTAAAGTAAGAGTTGTTAGAAAAGGCAGGAGGATCATATCTTAAGTAAACCTCAATCTGTAGTTTGAAGTTTGTTAGTTACAAGGCAAACTGAATGAAAGGGTTAAGAATTCTGCTTAACAGCAAGCACACATATTTATAATGATCATCTTTCTATAAAACTGAGATTTTTTTTTAGAATATTTAGAAAATGGGATATAATCTGAATTTTTTTCTCAACTTAATTCCAAAATCCCCTCTCCAACCATTCATTTAAAAATGTTATTATATTTTTAAAATGAAGATAAAATTTTATTGTGTACATTTAAGTTATACAATATAATGTTATAAGATACAGGAAGGTAGTAAAATGGCTACTGTAGTGAAGCAAATTAGCATATCCGTCACGGTTACCTATTTTTTTGTGACAAGAGTAGATAAAATATATTCATTTAGTAAACTTTTAATATAATGAAATGTTATCATCCATAGTCCTCATGTGGTACATTAGATTTCTAGACCTACATATCCTACACGTGTACTGTTTTATATCCTTTAACCTACATTTCCCCCATTTCCTCCCTCTCCCTCCCCGTCACCCCAGTTAACCACTGTTTTATTATCTGTTTTTGCGTACTTAACATTTAAAAAATGATTTCACATATAAGTGAGATTATGCAGTATTTTTCCTTCTGTGTCTGGTTTATTTCACCTAGCATAATGTTTTCTAAGTTTACACACTTGGCAAATGGCAGGATCTCCTTTTTAAAGGTTGAATAATATTCCATCATAGATATGTAATATATATATTACATAAATACACATACATATTTCACACATACCCCACAGTTTCTTGTTCATTCATCCATTGATGGACATTTCACCTGTTTCCATATTTTGGCTTCTGTGAATATAGTTGCAATGAACATGGGAGTGCAGGTACCTTGACATGGTGGTGATTTCATTTCCTTTGGGAATACGCCCTGAAGTAGGATTGCTGGGTCATATGGTACTTTCTATTTGTACTTTCTTTAGGAATCTATACCATTTTCCACCATCTCTACCAATGACCACACTAGTCTACATTCCCACCAACCCCATGCAAGGGTCCCTGTTCTCCACACGCTTGCCAACACTTGTTACCTGTTGTCTTTTTGATAATAGCCATCCCAACACATGTGAGCCCACCCTTCCTTTTAACTGTCATTTTAAACGTAGCACAGTGGTTGGGTGCGGTGGTTCACGCCTATATTCCCAGCACTTTGGGAAGCCGAGGCGGGCAGATCACCTGAGGTTAAGAATTCAAGACTAGTCTGGCCAATATGGTGAAACCCCATCTCTACTAAAAATACAAAAATTGGCTGGGTGTGGTGGTGGGTGCCTGTAGTCCCAGCTACTTGGGGTGCTGAGGCAAGAGAATCTCTTGAATCTGGGAGATGGAGGTTGCAGTGAGCTAAGATCGCATCACTGCACTCGACTAGGCTACAGAACAAAGTAATTTAGTCTTTTGTCAATGATTGAGAATTTTGATCATATGTATTAAGAATCTTTAAAATGTTTCTACATCTTGGTGTAATCTAAGGAATCAACTTTAAACACAGGAAAACATTTTTTTTCAAATAGACACAAAGTTTGAGCTTAGGTCTTGTGGCAGGCATGGAGGTGCCACATGAGAGAATCTGGTGAGGGAAGTGAGTTGGCCGGCAGCCTCCAGCTCCTGCACCTTTGGCATCCAGCACAACATTCACGCCAAGGCCACACGGATGCTCATAGCCATCAACCTGGCTGAGACTTTCTCAAAGCAGTTTGCTGCTCTTTGTATCCAGCCGTCCTTCCTCCCTTCTTTCCTTTCCCAAGCATCAGACCTTCATCATGCTCAAAGGCTCTCTTGGTTTATGCCAGCTCCCTCTCCTTCATCCTTAACAGAAGTTTTCCCTGTTAATTCTCCTGTACTTCTAAATCCATCTTGGCCTCCACTTCCTAGAGGATGTGAACTAGCAGGCCTATAGGATGAATAGGATTTACACAGGCAAAGAGGGGAGTCTGAGAAGTCCACGTAGAGTGGAGCACATGATAACCTCGAGGGACTGAGAGATGCCAGTGTGTTGAAGCGGAATGAGTGGAGGGAGGGCAGGATGTGAATCAAGCTGGAAGGGGAGGCAGGGCCACACAAGGATTTTTCACTTTATTCTGTCAGCAAAATCCATTAAGGATGTTCATTAGAGATAATCAGACTTGCATTTTGAAAAGATTATTTGGGCACCCATGTAGCAAAGGCACCATTTTGAGAGGCCAATGAAGTAGTCTAAGTCAGAGTGAATGGTAGCCTAGACTAGGTTGTTGGTGGGGAGATGAAGCCATTTAGTTTTATTTGAGAGATATTTATGAAATCAAATCCATGAGATTTGGTGATGAGTCAGAAATAAGGGGATGAGGGAGAGGAAGCTTAAAGGCTTCCATGTTTGGGCTTTCATAGCTTGATAGGTGGATGTGCCATACGCTGAACTTGGGAACCCTTGAAAAGAACTGGGAATAGAGGGAAGACTATGCCCACTGAATCTGAACAAACTGTATTTGAGGTGTTCAAAAGGTAACATTCAAGAAAGGAGTCAAGTAGGCGTTTGGTATTGGACCAGGACTGGTGAACAAAACATGCGCCTGCAAACATAATTGCAGTTTTTGCCACTGAAAGTAATGGCAAAAGCCACAATTATGTTTGCACCAACCTAATACACCTGTAGATCATTGGTGCTGCTGCAGAAGCTTGTGATCCAGGAGCCAGAGTCTTTTTTCCTGAGAGCTGGGGAGTGACCGAGAAGCTGGTAGAGGACAGTAGCTCCTCTGCAAACAGGTGCATGGCAGGGGTGAAGAACTAGCCCTGGAGGAATAGGTGTTTGTCCTTGATGTCTTTTGTGGCTTGGCAAAAGGATGAATAAGTAAAGGTCTGAAAGTGACTATGAGGAACAGACACTCACACACACACATGCGCACATGCACGCATACCCCAAAAGATTTATTTTAAGGAATTGCTCATGCACTTGGAGCTGGCAAATCCAAAATGTGTAGGGTAGGCCAACAAGCTCAGGCAGGAGTTGATATGACAGTCTTGAGGCAGAATTTCTTATTTTCCTGGGAAACCTCTATTTTTGCTGTTAAGGCCTTCCAACTGATTTGATGAGGCCCACCCACGTGATTGAGGGTGATTTCTTTACATGAAGTCAATTGATTGTAGATGTTTACCACATCTACAAAATACATTCACAGAAACACTTAGATCAATGTTACTAAGTACCTGGACACTACAGCCTAGCCAAGTTGACACATGAAACTAACCAACACAGGAACTGTGGTGGCTCTGGGGAAGTGGAACTCTTGACCTCAAGGTTCCAGTGAAGGCCAGTGGGAGGGGAGAACATTCTGCTAAGTTTGAGGACTCAGGGAGTGTGCCAGGTAAGGATTAACAGTTCCAGAAAGCCTAGTGCACTGTGAACTCAGTTCTCAGGATCTGTGAACTCAGTGAAAACTGAAGGCTAGGGAAGGAAAAGGGGTTGCAGTGGAACCTCCATTCCAAGCCATCACAATGGCTATGGAGAGAAAAGTGTGTCCAGGCTCCCCACTTCATCTTCATGCCTGCAGGTGGACTGAAGTCCAGCCTGCCTTATCTGACGTCTGGCCTGTCTTCAGGGGATTCTTCTCTGGACATAGTGAAATGGAGAGTTCCCTGACCCCCCTTGAAGGACATGCAACAGGGGTGTGGCTCACTGTTCAGTTTCTGTGCACGCTCGAACACCTTAGAGGAGAGGGAGCATACAGATGGGCAGGTGCAGGAACCGGGGAGAGTGCTTTTTGGACTCCGGCCCCACAGTAGTGTCTAGAGGTGGATCCCTGTGACTCCTGAAGCCCTAGTGGGCATGATCCAGTGCTCTTTTAGCTCTGCTGTCCACAGATGGCTTAAGTGGTAACCAACTCAGTGTCCTCTTGGTACCCGGGTTCTTGTCCAGCATCCAGAAGGAATCAGGTCACATATGGACTTGAAGGATGGTGAATGCAGGGGTTTTACTGAGTGGTGGAGGTGGCTTTCAGTGGGATGGATGGGGAGCTGGAAGGGAGATGGAATGGGAAGATACTCTTCCCCTGAAATTTGGCCGTCCAGTGGCTGATTTCCTCTCTGACTGTCCCCAGCAGAACTCCTCTCAACGTTCAGATGCTCCTTCTCTTCTCTCCTCTCAGTTGCACCGTCTTGCCACTCTTTTGCTCTTCTGTTCATCTGCCCATCTGCTTGTCTGCCCATGGAGCCTGGGGTTTGGGGTTTATATGGGTACAGGATAGGGGGCTGTGGCAGGAGAAAAGGCAACTTCTGGGTGCAAAACAGGAATGCCTGTTCCCATTTAGGGCCATGGGTTTCCAGGCTTGAGGGTGGGGCCTTTGCTGAGGAACCGCCCTCTTCTACCCAGTATTTCCGTGTCTCCTGTCTGTATCAATAGTGCCCCATGCCATGCCACCCTCCATCTACTACTGCCCTCATCATGTCTATTAGGCTGGACTCATAATTCTGCCATGCTGATTTTTTAGCACAGACGGCTGTGTTTTTATATGGCATTCTAAATTGTTTATTAACTATTGCCAACTATGCTATGATTCATAAAGGAAATGGCTTTCAGGAGTGTGGAAGCCAATCAATCTAAGCAGGAATTGCCACCTGTGGGAATACAGAAGTAAAATCTGCCAATACTTTTGGTGGTATAAATGTTTATACTTGAAAAGCACAAACTTCTTTAGAAGGAATGAAGGTTTGCTCTATAATTTCTCAAGAACTAAATGTCACACAGAGTGGGAAATAAAAAAAGTCTACTAACATGATGGATTTGGTGCAAATTTCTTGTCTTTAAACCTCAACTTTAAATTTTTATTATTTATTTATTTATTTGTTTGTTTGTTTTTAGAGACAGGGTCCAAGCTGGTCTCGAACTCCTGAGCTCAAGTAATCCTCCTACCTCAGCCTCCTGAGTACCAGTTTTCTTCTCTGTAAAATGGGTGGGGAATCACTCCTGCCTGGATTATTCTAGATTATTCTCCAGAATAGATCAAATTAACTGATAAAATTAATCCATTAGAAGAGTTTAAAATATTAGGTAAATGGGAGCAATGGTTGTTATTACAACGGTTGTTGCTACTCTTATTATTATCCTCCTTATTTTCATAGAATCAAAATGCAATTTGGAATTTTAATGTGACCTCAACACAAGGGAAAACAGAATGCATGGAGTAGTGCTTGGATCTTTCCATATTAAAAATCGCTTATCATTGATTTAGACGTCTGATTTTTTAAATCAGTATAACGTTTATTTAGATTTTCTCTCCACAGTTTGATTCTCACCCTGTTGGATTAAAGCCCAGGGTGACCAGGCTTTTTGACTCGAGGACCACACAGCGGTTTCTGATTGAGCCTCTGGGCCTCCCTGTCCCAAGGCTGCTCCTGTCTGCTGCGGACAAATTGCACTGCCTCAGGATATTGACCATTTGCCTGCCGATTCTTTTTATTCTCTCTTGGTTCAGGAGGCAGAATTTGTCTATCGCTTCCAATTTGGAGGCAAATTTCAGTCTTGGAATTATTAACCCTCATCTAAATTCATTACACTGAAAGTTCACAGGAATTCAAACGGTGACGTAAGTGTTAATACGGTTTCACTGGCCCCACAGTTACCTGGGCTGCTTGCAATCTTTAGCTGATGCTGCAGGCTCTTAGTGCTAAGAGCAAACCATGCATCCACCCACCCTAGCACCTGCTTATACACAATGTCTCGACACAGCAGTATGAAGGGCAGGCAGGAAGTTATCATTTGCGTCATGCTTGATTTGATTTATCCATTTGGAATTTGTGATTTTTTAGGGCAGAGATTGTATTGAATTTTACTCTTAAAGCTTTACAAAGCAAATTAATTGTGTTGGGTTAAACATTTTTGTCTTTATAGAATAAACCTTTTTTTCCTCAAGCACTAGTAGATGACTATTTGGAAATCACTGATATGTTAATTCCATACCAGGTACTGGATGTACTATTCATGCAAGCAAGGTCATTTAAGCTGCTTACTTGTTTTAAAATGTGTATGTTTCATCTCGCGAGTTAGATACAAGCCTCCGGTGTTTCAACAGTTCTTAGAGTATCTGCCCCTCTCCTTCACCCCCTTATCCTAGATTGTGGCCAGAGTGGCCTTTCCAAGATACAAACCTGATTCTCTTCTGGAAGAAAATAGTTCAGGGTTGCTTCACCACCTTCAGGTGCCTCCAGCCTCTCAGTCCTCCTTGCTGCCCACCCTCTGCCTCATTTTGCACCCTCCCCCCAGGCACTTGTCTTCCAGTCTTGCTGAACAACCTGCAATTACAGAGGGATTTATGAGCTATCAGAGCTGTGCCTGCGCTCCTGCAGCTTTCTACATAGGAACATATTTCCCTTCCGTGGCCTCTTCCTCCTGTGTTTCAAGGCACAACTCACATGCCAGTTTTTCAGGATGGTCTTTCTAGTTACGTGCCTCATCCTGCCCCACCCTTTCTTTGGTCCCCAAGAGCCTATCTATCCTGGCACCCATGGCTGCTATAATTGTTTTTTAATGAAGTTTCTCCCCCAGAGGGAGAAAGTCCAGCATCTATCACACTTTGTGACTCTTAACAGGTACTCAGTGAATATTCCTTGAATTAGTGGTTCTTAACTATTTACTAAACTTTTTCGTAAAAAAAAAAGTCTCTTCTTAGCCTTCACTTATACGTCTGCTTGTTAAAGCGTAGTTTGAGAACCAGCAGCATCAGCATCACCTGGGAGCTTGTGAAAAATGCAGAATGTTGGCCCCACCCCAGACCTGCTCATCAGAATCTGCATCTTAATAAGGTCTCCAGGTGATCTATGCCCACCTTCAGGTTTGAAAAGCACCACTATAAGTAACTGGAAGGAATGCAATTTTATTTCACTTAAAATAATTTAACCAGGCACAGTGGCTCACGCCTGTAATCCCAGCGCTTTGGGAGACCGAGGCCGGTAGATCACTTGAGGTCAGGAGTTCGAGACCAGCCTGGCCAACATGGTGAAATCCCATCTGTACTAAAAACACAAAAATTAGCCAGGCATGGTGGCGGGCACTTATAGTCCCAGCTACTCGGGACGCTGAGGCAGGAGAATGGCTTGAACCTGGGAGGCGGATGTTGCAGTGAGCTGAGATCACGCCATTGCACTCCAGCCTGGGCGTCGCAGCGAGACTCCATCTCAAAAAAATAATAATAATAAAAAATAAAATAAATAAAATAATTTAGTCATTCTTTTTTTTTTTTTTTAAATACAGATTCTCATTCCATTGCCAATGCCCCATGCCATCGTACAGTGGCACGGTCTCTGCTCTCTGCAACTTGTGCCTCCCAAGTTCAAGCAGTTCTCCTGTCTCAGTCTCCCAGGTGGCTAAGATTACAGGTGCTCGCCACCACGACCAACTAATTTTTGTATTTTTAGTAGAGATGGGGTTTCGGCCATGTTGGCGAGACTGGTCTCGA
Organism: Papio anubis; assembly: GCF_008728515.1. Taxonomy (NCBI): domain Eukaryota; kingdom Metazoa; phylum Chordata; class Mammalia; order Primates; family Cercopithecidae; genus Papio; species Papio anubis. Next base: position 161,588,869 of record NC_044976.1, read on the forward strand.
AGTCCTGGCCTCAAGTGATCTGCCTGCCTCGGCCTCCCAAAGTGCTGGGATTACAGGCGTGAGCCACAGCGACCAACCTAGTCATTCAATTTTTAATGCCTTTTCTGAATATTAACGTATTCTAAGGCAATTTTAAAAGTTTATTAAAACTCTAGTATGCTAATTTTAGGAGTAATTTGTAATGAAAAATACAAATTGTCATTTGCATTTGATAGTACTGCAGATACAGGAAACCTTGCTCATAAGAGGGACATAAAGACCACGAGGATGAGTGAAGTATGCCTAATAACAAAATTCCCAGAATTTCCAGGATCTCCAGAATTTCCTCATAGAAGGAGGGGCTTAGGGAAGGCCATGGTTGGAAGAGCAGGCTGAACAATTGGCCTTGAAGTTGTATCTGTATGACAAGCATGCATTTTTGCTTAGATTATGTTACCAAGTTCATATACAATTTTTCTAAACATGAATTTATCCGTATCTTATATAGAAATGAGCAACTGTCAATTGCCTATAACAAAGAATGAGTTAACTTCCTCACCTCTTTTACTGTGAAACTCTACATCCAATTCATTAGCAGATCCTCTAGGCATTACCTTTGGAATGTACTCAGAAGGTGACTACTTTTTTCCATTTTTCTCATGATCACCCTATGCCAAGCCACCTTTATCTCTTGCCTGAATTATTACACTAGCCTCCTCTTGTTTTCCTCCTTCCACCCGACTTCCCAACAGTCTCTTCCCCACTCCGTTGCCAGATCATGCCCTCCTCTGCCCAAAACCATCCAATGGCTTCCCCTCTTACACTGAAGGACACTGAGGCCTTTGCTGAAGACTACAAAGTGTTCCATGGCCTGGCCTCTGACCCCCTCCAACTTTATCCTCTTCTTTCCCCTTGTTTTCCTTCCTTCCTTCCTCCCTCCCTCCCTCCCTCCCTCCCTCCCTCCCTTCCTTCCTTCCTTCGTTTTTTTGAGATGGAGTCTTGCTTTGTCACCCAGGCTGGAGTGCAGTGGTGCAATCTCGGCTTACTGCAACTTTTGCCTCCTGGGTTCAAGTGATTCTCCTGCTTCAGCCTCCAGGAGTAGCTGGGATTACAGGCGCCCTCCACCACACCCAGCTAATTTTTGTATTTTTGATAGAGATGGGGTTTCACCATGTTGGTCAGGCTGATCTTGAACTCCTGACCTCAGGTGATCTGCCCTCCTTGGCCTCCCAAAGTGCTGAGATTACAGGCATGAGCCACTGCGCCTGGCCTGCCTTGCTGTCTTTTACTTTTGTGCTTTCACACAGGCTTCCTGGACGTTTCTCAAGCCTGGCCACAATGCTTCTGCCTCAAGGCCTTTGCATGGATTCATTCCACTGCCAGAAAGCGTCCCAGGTATCCTAATGGCCTATTCCCTCCTTCTTCAGGTTTCCCTAAAACGGCAGAGAGTCCTTCCCTGGTCTCCTGCCACCCCTTTCACCTACCCCTCCACTGTCACTTTTTGTCTCTTTATCCTGCTTTATGTTTTATCATGGCAGTTATCACCATCATCTGATACAGTACTTAGTTATTTTACCTATTTTTGTATCTTTCCACTAAAATTCAAACTCCGTAAAGTAGGGGATTTGTCTTATTCACTGTTTTATCCCCAGTGCCCAGAACAGCCTTGCATATAGTAATTGCTTAATAAATATTGGTTGTATAAAGCCATGAATGACAGCACAGAGGGTCGGTGTTGAGAGGATGTCACTGATGAAGATTAGTGGAGGATGGCTCAAGTTCATTGTCACTACATCAGATGTTACCTACAAGTGTTCAATTCTTTCTTTGTAAACCTGAATACCGGCATTGCTAATAAATTGCAATATTGTCAGGTTAACAGATCTTTCTCTCCTTATCAATGTCATGTAATACTCAGAAGACTGTATGTTAGAGGCAAAGAGAAAGAAAGAAAAGGTCTTCAATAATCCCTAGTGCTTAGTCCCTGTATGTCTTATAGTCCTTGTTTATTCTCTTTCCTGCCTAGTTTATCTTTTTATTTTATTTTATTTTTATTTTATTTTATGTTTGAGATGGAGTCTTGCTCTTGTCGCCTAGGCTGAAGTGCAGTGGCACGATCTCGGCTCACTGCAACCTCCACCTCCTGAGTTCAAGCGATTCTCCTGCCTCAGCCTTCCCAGTAGCTGGGATTACAGGTGCCCGCCACCATGCCTGGCAAAGTTTTGTACTTTTAGTAGAGATGGGGTTTCACCATGTTGGCCAGGCTGGTCTCGAACTCCTGACCTCAGGTGATCCACCTGCCTTGGCCTCCCAAAGTGCTGGGATTACAGGCGTGAGCCACTGCACCCAGCCCAGTTTATCTTCTTAAACAGTCTGTGCCACTTTGAATGGATAGGATATTTGTTTTAAATTGAAGGTTGTTAAAGTGACCCAACTATAGTCCCAAACTATTAGCCTACACCAAAGATCAGCAAATTTTTTCTGTAAAAGATCAGATTGAAAATATTTCAGGCTTTCCAGGCAACATGTAGTTTTTGTGGTGACAACACTGTCATTGCACTAGAAAAGGAGACATAGGCACTACTTAAACATACGGGTGTGGTTTTGTTACAAAAGTTTACAAAAACAGGCCTGCTGGAGTTGGCACATGGCCATGGTTTGCTGATCCCTGGCCTAAACCAAAGTCATACATTTCTAGACTGTTAACACTTGCGGGTATGACAGTGTCTAACACGTATGCTAGGTACAAAGAAATATCTGTCAAATAAGGAAATAAATAGACACAACCTAAGAAATCCATTGGTAATTTTAGATACTGTTAGTCATGGTTGAAATGGTTGGTGCCATGATCCTGCCATGGCCTAAGCATTCGGGCTTCCGGAACGTGGCTGTGAAGAACCCTTAGCCAGGGAAATAGTGCTTCATCTCACCACTCTTAAGACACATTTTTCACCATTTACCTTCCTTCAAGTCAGGATATATCGTGTATCTTTCAATGATACCAGAAGCACGTTTCCTTTTCAGTGGTGGAGAAGATAATGGTGTGTCTCACAATTGTTGGTATCTTAGATTTGAAGAAATAAGGTATATCTGGTCACTTGGATTTTCAGATTAACAAGTGACCAAACAAAATGTCCAACTAAGAAAGAACTATGTTGTCTGTGATGTAATAATTGCCAGGGCTGATGAAGGTAATAGTGTCTGGATCTGGGTGCAAAGGCTCTTGATTACTCTATCTTTCAAGCAATATAGACTTTCATGGTGAATGGATAGACAATGAAAAGGAGGTTTCCATGTTTTGGACCTTAGTGGTTTTCAGAGTTATTTTTCAAGTCATATCTTCTTTATCGTAGATAATCAAGAATTTACTGGCCCAGAAATTATCAGTGAAAGTATAATTTTAAATGATTGCGTTATCTTTTAAAGTAGGTATAAGAAAGGTAAAGAGGAAGATTTTAATACAAATCAGATCTTTTCATGGTGACAGAGACCATTAATACTGCTTTTCAAATTCTTTGCTTTCAAATACACATTAAAACAGGATAAAAGCAATTAACTATTGGATTTAATCTGAGAAATGTTTTTTGAGCACCTGTTATGAGTAAGTATTGAGTTAAAAGAAGCTAAAGTTGGGAGCAGGTTTCAGATCCCTGGTGGAGCGCCTGGCTCCCCAAAGCTTCACGATGGAAGAAACAGGGGACGTTCAGTAGACTTGTAATGCCCTTTTAATTCTTCCCATGCGCTGACACATTACACTACTGAGATGTGCATCTTATTTATGCTAGATTTGTGACGTATTCTGTAAGCTTGGCTCTCTCTCTCTGAAAGCAAAGCAATTCTTAGAAAATAAGGAGGGAGAATGCAGGGGTGTGGGAGGGAAGGAAGGATTACTGCTTTTGGGCATCTGGGCCAGGTGTTCATTTCCTGGCCGTAGATGGATAACTACCTGTTTACTTTCCTCTGACTAAGAAGAGTAGATACCTGAAATTGTCTAAGCGAAGACATAGAGTAGGATTTGGTAACCTGGGAATGGGCAGGGTACTTGATTTTGGGGCATAATAACCTGATTTCAGGATGGCTGGCAACACAGTGGAGGGCAGGGGAAGAGGAGAGCCTTACCTGTTGCCTCTCCTTCCTCTTACCCTCCATCCCTGGGAACCTTATGGTTTCTCTGGGGTGTTCCCAGATATACAAGTGGCAGATGCCCTTCCTCCGTGTTTACAAAGCCACTGCCACTCCCATCTTCCACACTCCCAGCCAACGGCTGAAGGAGGCCTTGACCATCTGAGCTGCTGAGGTCACAACCCACATCCCACCCCCATGTAGGCACTGATGGGATGGAAGACTGGAGCTGTTTTCCATTCCCAAACACCTGATGGACGGACAGAAGGAAGGGCACATGGCTTTATTCTGTTTGGAGAACTCAAAAGCAAACAGATAATTAATAACAGGTATTTTACTAACCGATAACAAAATTAGCAGATTTTGACTTTCCCTATTCCTATGTAATCACAATGAATTGTGTTCAAACATATAAAAAACGTTTGTAGTCCCACGTTCCCCTGAAGTCTCTTTCTTTTTTTATTTTTATTTATTTATTTTTTGAAACGGAGTTTTGCTCTTGTTGAGCAGGCTGGAGTGCAATGGCACGATCTCAGCTCACTGTAATCTCTGCCTCCCGGGTTCAAGTGATTCTCCTGCCTCAGCCTCCCGAGTAGCTGGGATTGCAGGTGCCCACCACCACACCCAGCTAATTTTTGTATTTTTAGTAGAGACAGGGTTTCATCATGTTGGCCAGGATGGTCTCAAACTCCTGACCTCAGGTGTTCTGCCCACCTTGGCCTCCCAAACTGCTGGGATTATAGGCGTGAGCCACCACGCCCGGCTAGGGTGTTTCAATGTTGCAGCCTCATCTTTTTTTTTTTTAAGCCCTATATGCTTTCAGCTCATCTTCTTACCCCTTCCAGGCCCTTGTCTTCTAGTATCTTCTTTTCCCTATCTGTGGATCGCCCTTGGGTTTCTGGTTCCCACTTCTCATCTCCCAGCAGTCACCTGTTACTCAGTCTCTTATGCCTTTGTCAGCAGCATCTACATTTAAATCTTCTACCTTCTGTTAAATTCTCTTTGGCTAATAACACTTCAGGCACAAATATGGCTGGATAAAGAGGCTGCATGTTAGTGTTGAAGACAAATAAGCTCCTCATTTGAGTTTCTTTTATATTAAAATGAAATAAAGCAAAAAATAAAAAATAAAAAAAAAAAACACAGAAAAAGAGCACTAAAAGCAGAAACCACTGTCATGCTACTTTTACTTTTTGCTTAGTTATGCCAAGATGATTATTTTTAAAGACGTGAAATAAACCCACGATAATGGTGTGTTTTATTGCGTTTTCTTTTATTGAGGTTGAAAAAAGGAAGGTTCTTCCCAAAAATCAGATGATGAAACAAAAAGGAAGAGGTGGGGTTTAACAATCCATCTCTTGCATGGTTTGTTTCCTAGATTCTGCATTAATCCATTACATGCCTGCAATCCTCGCACTTTGGGAGGCTGAGGTGGGAGGATCTCTTGAGCAAAGGAGTTTGAGACCAGCCTGGGCAACATAGGGAGACCCTGTCTCTACAGAAAACAAAACAAAACAAAACATTAGCTATGCATGGTGGTGCACACCTGTGGTCTCATCTATTCAGGAGGCTAAGGTGGGAGAATTACTTGAGCCTGGGAGGTCAAGGCTGCAGTGAGCCATGATCCTGCTATTGCACTCCAGTCTGGGCAACAGAGCAAGACCTTGTCTCAATTAAAAAAAAAAAGAGAGAGAGAGAGACACACACACACAGATGAGAGGCCTTCTCTCTCTCCCCAGGTGGTTGTGCCACTTTAAGACTTCTTTAAGGGAAGTAGAGAGGATGAGGGAGCACTGATCAGGCATTGCCCAAGGAGCTTGGCTGGAATCCAGGCCACACAATAGTTGCAGGAACATTTGACACTCAAATAACACAAGGCCACAAGGCAAGAGCAGAGGCGAAATAAAACCTGTTACAGCAACACTCAGGGGGAATGTAACACGTGTTTCCACACTTATTTATAGAAGCTTGTTCCACCTCTACAGCAGGGACCTTTTGGCAGTCTTAATTTATTTCTGGGGAAAATCTTTGGTACAAAATTGTTTTAAACAACCAGTACTTTACTAACTGCACTGACGGCAAAGGAATGTGA